>NC_133654.1:239970733-240317097 GCF_009905375.1 Apium graveolens | reverse complement strand
TCATAAAAACGACTCCAAAAAGTTCAGAGAACTATACAGAAAAAAAAAGGTTTAGGATAGATACTTCAACCATAGGGTACCCCTTTCATAAATCTTAAAATAATAAATTATGATTTAAACTTAAACTAAATAAATGATTTATAAGTGATAAATTGATGAAGCTTATAATTATATAAGTGTTTAGATAATTTTACTTATAATTCAATTTTTTACTTAAATCGACTAAATAAATAATATTTTAAATATAATATCTTAATTCTTATATTTAAAGTTAGATTAATATTAAAAATATTTTTAAACTAAAATTAATAAAAAAACGAAAAATTAAAAATAAGTTGAGAAAAGTACGTCGTTACTAACATTCAACTTAATATCTTATAAATTATAAATTCAACTTATAAATTGAGTCGACAAACGTTCGTCGATAAGTTGTTGCGGACTTATAAGTTATTCAGTCGACTTATCATATTTGTCAAACAGTATATTACGATGATACTACTTTTCACCTATTTCTTGAAGTCCTATAATGATCCATTGAAGTTTTTATTGTTTATAGAATGTAAAAAGTTGAATAATAAATCAAAAAAATAAGAAACAATAAGATAGAGCGAGTATTGATTATATTTGAAATAAAAATTGGGGAGAGAAAAATAATGTTGTACATTATACGTACCCTGCAATAATCACATTAAGTAACACAATAGCTCCAATTGCAAGCCTGCAAGTTCGCCAATCTGCATTAACGTTTAACAAAAATCAAGGCCTTAAAATTCAGATATCGGATCTATTCCGTACGTCTCCAAAAAATCTAGGACTCGGTTAATTTTCCGTATATCTGAGAGGTCAATCACGGGTGTTGGTTCTAAATAGCACTTTGGGGGTTAAAATAACCATAAATGTCACTTCAAAAACGGTACACTGTGTACCGTTTATGCAAAAACACCTAAAACGGAACTTCGTGTGACGTTTTGGCATTTTGAATTTTTTTTATGCGGTAAAACGGTAGATAAAGTTCTGTTTTGTACAAAACGCTATATGATGTACCGTTTGAGCCAAAAACGCTACTTTCAACCACCGTTTTGCACATTATAAAAAATAAAAAAAAATATTAAAGTACCAAACCGCACACTAAGTACCGTTTTACATTCAAATACAAAACGGAAGACGAAGTATCGTTATGACATAACAATTTTGGGCCATTATTTTCAAAAGTGACATTTTGGACCATTTTAGCACTCAAAAGCGACATTTTGGTCCATTATTCCTCAATCACTCTACTAACACCTTTATTTACTCGAACTCTGATCTCCGCAAGGAAAAAAAGAATTCAACTACTAGATTTTTTCGGCTAGAGTGTTGATAGAAATTAGGGTCCCATGCATTTGTTCGATGCTTATTGCTTAAAATAAATTATCAAGGCATAGTTGAGAATTTTTTTTTTGTTTATACTATTAATCTATTCAAGTTGCAAATTTCCTTCAATAATACACGCCATTGACATAGACGACAGCGATTTTAAAACTGAATGAAGCCAATTCATCATGAAAAAACAATTCCCTAAACGTGACAAGTATATAGAAGGCGGATTTAAAAAATCTGTTCAACTCGAATGAGTATTAGGAATTCGGATATCATTTTAACCAGGTAATTAACAAGGTGAAGAAAGAAGACTTACAGCTCTGTTATCGGTGGCCACACCAGATATAACAAACCTCAGGAAGAATGTGATTATAAACTCCAACACCAAAGACTGCAGGTTGTCCCTGTCGGAAATGTTCCCGGAGATATGTCTTTAGTACCCTGAAAAATTAACCTGATCGTTTCGCTGGCTAACGTTGCCCTATAATTTGTGCTGCAACATAAGCTGGTACCTAACATTATAAAAATTTAAGATCGTGCTAGCAAATGTTGTACAAAATTTAGCTCAAAGCATGCTCTTAGATGAGTGTAGGTACTGGTAGGCTATTATATTTCATCGTTTGTGGCGTGATGTCTGTTTTTAAATGTGAGAGGCTATCTTAAGGCGTTGCTCTTAGATGAGTCTAGGTTGTGTTCGTAAATGTATCAAAATTTAGTCATAAAAATATTTAAACTTGCTAAAATCATCATAAAAATGAATATATAAAGTTAATAGAAACCAAAATTTAGGTCATTAACGGGTTAAACACAGGAGATAGTTAGTTACATGTTTCCACGGAAATCTCTTGACAGAGGCGAATGCAATGTTGACAGCAGGATTAATATGAGCACCAGAAATGTGTCCAATTGAGTAAATCATCACCATTACAGCCAGCTCCCCATACCATAGCAACTCCCGGCAATGTAACCACTTTGTCCTTTGACAAATTAACCGTCACCGCGCAATCTCCCGCAAATATTAGAAAATATTTGCCCAACATCTCTGCAATTAGCTGCATGTAAATATTTCAGTAATTCATTGACTAGTATATTCATGACAAGGTAATAATAGATTCAATCATACTTATCGAAGTATGTAATGTAATTCATAAACTCGATACAGTGTTGCTGTGTTAGAGTTGCTTAATATTTCTGGCAATAGCTCTGTGTTGTGGTTTCCCTGTTTATAGTTCTCATTATTAGTTTACAAAATTAAAGATGATACAATGAGTTTAAGATCTTGTTTATGGGACAATATTCCGAATGGTGCCGATTGATAGTTACTAAATAATTTCATGCTACCAAAACTGTCCTTCACTTAAAACTTCATTTTGGGATTGTAAAGAAGAGTTCCATTTTCGAATTCAAGACTTCTATATAAGCATGCTCATTGATACAAATCTGAGCAACTCTCTGAAACTATAAACGTTCCGAGAAAAAAGACAAGGAAACTTCTTTGCCAACATAGGGTTCATACAGTGATCGAGGTCTTAGTTTTCTTAAAGATGTCAAGGATTGGAGAGGGTTGGTGCTGTGGTCGAGATCTTGGTTTCTCATAAAGATGTCAAGGATTGGACTCCTGGCATGTGCCTGCTATCTATATATAAAAAAAAACTCTTTTGATTTTATTTCCAGGTTAAGGGAAATTAAAAACCTAAGTCTCTAGCTACTTAACAAAACAGAGAACCGGAAAGAAACTTAACTTTAATTATCAATCTAGCCAAACACTTATAGATTGTAGTATTTGTTATTATTTGTTACCTACTTACCTTTTGTATAAAAGGAAGAGTTACAAAACAGCCGTCACTGGAGTGGTCACCGGAGGGTTCATGCATATTATCCTCAAGTACAGAGAGAGCAATATCTCCATCGTTTCCCGTTCCTGTCTGTCATCTCCTGAGCCATATCTGCAATATATGTAACTGTCTTTGAAATTATAGATTTATAGAGACAGATCTTGTTCCAGCACCAACTACACAGGGAATATTACTGAATACCAAGCCACCAAATAATGACTTGCTGCAAAAGACAAAGCAGACTTTTCACATAATAATATTATCAAGTCATTGTTATATTTATAGCAGATGGAGTATGTATTAGTGCAAAGTGTGTAATATGCGGAAGCAAATGACATGTAAAATGTGTTTGTAGTTGGATTATATATGTTTTCAGATCTTCGGTTGGTTACTTATAATCTATAATAAGTTAGAAGTACTATTTCTGGTTTGTTAAATTCTTCTAACTTATCACTTGAACAGATTTATCAGTTGAAATATAACAAGTAGGCAATCTTTTATACAATTATTCAAAACAGTCTTTGATTGGTCGAACTTAATATGGTAAACTAATATTAATCCAAGAAGTAACTGTAATTACATCAAGTTCTAGTTTGATTGTAGTAACTGAAGTAACTATAGTTTATCAATTATCATCCTTACTCTGGAAGTCAAGATCGGTGTCGTGTCTATGAGGATGAGCTTGCTTATCTGAGACTGAAATAAAGACCTGGAAAATGGGTTTGTGTGAGAATTGGCAAACTGCTGGCTAGAACCAACATGAGTGACGTCTACCATGCCTTTTTATAAACTTGGTCACACACAAAGTGAAAATACATGGTTCTGTGCTTCATACGACTGTGAAATACTGGATATTTACATAGATATGTAGATCCTACATTTTCACAGCATATCCGTGGAATTGAGCATAGTGGTAGCTGGAGCTCTTGAAAGCAGATTAGTACACCATTTTTTGCTCAGCGGAAACAGTTCTGTAGTCTGCTTCAGTGGATGAGCGTGCCACTGTTCGTTGCTTGCGAAAAGACCAACTAATCTGAGTGCATCCGTAATAGGCAACATAGCTGGATGTAAAGTTTCTGTCCATAACAAAGTTGAGGCCGTAGGTCTAGAGATAATGTACAAGCCACACATGCTGGGGGCTTTGAGGTAACCAAGAGACGCTAGTTTATTCACCAAGGTGAGTGCATGAATTGGACTAGTTTATTCACTGAAAATGCAAGGGCAGGCCCGCCTGGTGACTGCAGATATTGCAAATGCAACTTGCAGTAACATAAATTTTACATGTAAAATAAGCTGTAAAGGATAACTATTCCATATACAGTTTTTCCCCAAAGTTGTTTTTGCAGAAATTATAAGATCATTGGAGCTTACTCTACGAACTTAAGATTTTATTGTTGGAAAATCTGGGTAGTAGTACCACATTGTCAAGTCAATTTGAGACATAGTATGAGTGGACGAATGTCGCGTGCGGGCGACTAAGAGAGCTTTATGAGGCACTTTGAATCACTCAAAATGACTAAGAGATGGATGCGATATGATCATTCAAAGTTAGTCTCTTAGCTGTGGAAATTTGTGTAGAATAATGAAAGTCCCACATTGAATGTGCAAAGGAGAATGCATAGCTTTAAATAGTAAAACACTTATGTAGTGTTCAAATGTGTTACTTATGTATTGCTCCAACACCTACTTGCCCGCAGGGGTGCAAATCTTGGGCTTTCGAGGGCCAATCAGAGGCTTGCGAAGCCCTCGAGGTTACCCGCGTGTGCGCGTGCGGACACGAATGTAGCTGAAAAATTGGCCCGAATAATTACGGATGGACTGGTTTTGCTAAATTTAATTTCCACTGGGATTGGGCTCTAAATTCTTAATTCATTTTTTATTACGAATTATTATAATTGATTTGGCATAATAATAATCTGATTCAATTGTGGATTTGATTATTAATTACCGCGGTTTATTTACTTACACGTGAAGTACCTCACACATTTTCCCTCAAGCCCATATATTATCATATCAGGTTTAGGGTTTATTCATTAATTCGAAATATACCACACAGTCGCCTCCTAAACAAAAACCATACTCTATTCTGGTGATAGTTTCTTGCTCCGTTCTTGTTCGCCGAAGGCGCTGTTCGTGCAGCAACGTCGTTTCCTCGTTTTATCCTGGGAGGCTAACGACTCGCACATACAGTGAGGGCCGTAATAGCTTTAATGAGACAGTTATACCCTGGACTCGAGAACTTCTCCATTTATATCATTTTTGTTCTTTCTGTTATTCGTATGTTTTGTATGTATTAATCGCAGATTGTGAATCACAATCTTAAAGCTATTAGTATTTAATATATGTGACTAATACATCTGTTTCTACCTGTTTTGTAGAGTAACAGATCTATGAACGATAACACTGTGAACAATACGATGAATATGACGGCTGATCCCAACGCACAGATCACTGGATCTGATGGGGTTCACCAGCAGGCGACTAACCCTAACGCATGAATGTTGCTACTGAGAAGGCAAACATGGTGGAGCATGTTGAAAGCTCCAAGCAAAAGAAGGCCACTTCTGGTAAAAGGGAAAAACTGGCACCCAATGGAGGGATTTCGAAATCGAAATTCCAAGGGAAGTGCTACAACTGTGATACAGTGGGTCATAGGTCTTCTGATTGCAAGAGGCCCAAAAAGGCCAACAAGAAGAAAGAAGCAAACATGGTCGATCACATGTCCAAGGAGATGGGTGATATAGACCTCTGTGCTACGGTCTCTGAAGTGAACCTAGTCGGCTCCAATCCGCGTGAGTGGTGGATTAATACTGGTGCTATTAGGCATGTTTGCTCAGACAAGGCGATTTTCTCTAGCCTTAAGGCTTCCGATGCTGGTGAGAAGCTTTGCATGGGGAATTCAGCGACTTCTACTGTTGAAGGTGAAGGCACGATGATTCTAAAGATGAACTCTGGGAAGAATCTGACTTTGAAGAATGTACTGTATGTGCCTGATATTCGCAAAAACCTTGTGTCTGGTTCTTTGTTGAATAATCATGGCTTTCATTTTGTAATTGAGTCAGATAAAGTTGTTTTATCTAAGAGTGGTATGTTTGTAGGCAAGGGCTATGTAACTGATGGGCTATTTAAGCTCAATGTTATGTCCATTAAGGACGATAATGAAATGAAGAATTCTTCTGCTTACTTGCTTGAGTCTCCTAATTTATGGCATGCTAGATTAGAACATGTTAATTATGACACTTTACGAAGGTTAAGTGTAAAATAATACATACCAAAATTAACAATTGATACAAAATATAAGTGTCAGACTTGTGTTGAGGCAAAATTAACGAGATCGTCATTTAAACGTGTGGAAAGAAACACCAAAGTGCTAGACCTAATACATAGCGATATATGTGATTTAAAATTCGCTCCAACTAGAGGAGGAAACAAGTATTTTATTACATTCATAGATGACTGTACAAAATACTGCTATGTATATTTGCTGAAAAGCAAAGACGAAGCTATAGATAAATTTAAAATCTATAAGGAAGAAGTTAAGACACGACAAACTGAGAAAATCAAAACGATACGAAATGATCGTGGAGGTGAATATGTTGAACCCTTTGGGGAATTCTGTTCACAACATGGTATAATCCATGAGGTCACTGTACCATACTCCCCTCAGCCAAATGGAGTGGCTGAGAGGAAGAATCGCACTCTCAAAAAAATGATGAATGCAATGTTGCTAAGACCTGGACTTCCGCAGTCGATGTGTGGGGAAGCCATTTTAAGCGTGAATAATATTTTAAATATTACTATGCGCAAGAATAAGGATGTAAGTCCTTATGAAATGTGGAAGAAAAAGAAACCAAGTTACCAACACCTGAAAGTGTGGGGGGTGCCTGGAAAAGGTATTGGTCCCTACACCTAAGAAGGTGAAGATTGGTCCAAAGACTGTGGATTGTATCTTTATCGGATATCCACCACATAGAACTGCATATCGATTTCTCGTATATGATTCTAAGATTCCTGACATTCAGAAGAATATGATTATAAAATCTAGGAATGCCTCATTTTTTTAGACGACATTTCCTTGCAATCCAGGAAAAGAACCTCCTACAACGTCTAAATGAGCTCATAAGTCTATAGATAACAATAATGAGAGTGAAGAAAGTGAGGATGAAAATGTGGGGGTAGTGAGAAAGAGCAAAAGACAACGTACGGAGAAATCTTATGGGTCTGACTTTATGACATATTTGCTCGAGGAAGGTGACCCGAAATCCTATGAGGAAGCGGTTACCTCACCCGATGGCCCCATGTTGAAAGAGGCCATTAAAAATAAAGTTGATTCAATTCTGCAGAATCATACTTGGGAATTAGTTGATTTTCCAAACGGTTGTAAACTGTTAGGCAACAAGTGGGTTTTCAAGAAGAAGTTAAAAACTGATGGTACTATCGACAAGTACAAGGCAAGACTTGTAATTAAAGGATACAAGCAACATAAAGGTCTGGACTACTTTGACACATATTCTCCAGTAATGAGAATAATGTCTATAAGGATGATGTTTGTTATCGCTGATGTAAGGTCCCGTATGAGGGCTATTTTAAGCTTAAAGGGGGGGGGGTTGAATAGCTTAATTACCAATTTAAAAATTGTTGTGGCTTTTTAAAAATATTTTATCCCTTTTTAAAACTTTACCGAGTGTTTATGCAGTTTATATGTGCGGAAGATAAAGTGCAAGGAAATAAAATACCACACGGTGATTTTATCCTGGTTCGCGATGGCGCAACCTCTAATAGATTCGCTCACCCCTACTCCAGTCCCCGAGCTCCTCTCCCGGACTCGGGATTTTCCCTTATAATAAACTCGCTCCTTTAGTAGGCGGAGAAGCCTTTACACCCTTTACAAGTATTTATCTTGGTGCGTAACACATGGGTCACCACCTCAAAATAAATGTAATACCTACACAACTTATCTTAGACAATAACTCCCCGCTATTTCTTCAAAGTTGTTGTAGAGCATTTGTGTGGACTTGGCTTCCGTAGCTTTTGTCGGTCTTGGATCTTAGTGATCCGGTCTTGGGTCTTTCCTCTTCTTCACGGTGCGAAGACTACTAACTCCCCGTGAGTACGTCTAGGACTTGGGTCTTAGAACGAGAATCACCTCACGTCACTTCACCTCACTACAAAACTAATAAGACAATTCATAAAACAAACCAAGTATTGAAAAGATGGTTTGAACTAGTATTTTACTGTACTACCCCACAAGTAGTATAATATTCCAATAAGAATATTAAAACTAAATAACAATACTTGACTTAAGAATAATACAAGATGGTCAAGTATATTTACAATTACTCCTTTATAGTTTTGATAAAGTTGTGGAATAATATGAGAAGTCCCTTTTTATGTTAAGCACTTATGGCTTATGACTTCTTTAGTATTCTTCTTCTTTCGATTATGTATTTATAAATCGAAGAATACTTTAGTTACAATCTCGGAATTGTAACTTATCATCTACGCTCGTAGGCTTAAGGATTTTAGTATACTTATATTTTGACACTTATGTGGTCAAAGTATACTTTTAACTTCAAGTACTTGTATAAGTTTTATGATTTTTAGCCAAGATCCAAATAATAGAAGTGCAAGTAATTGGTGTAAGATCGTGCTTTTGAAGTTTAGACGAATAATTACGAGTAGTTTATATATATCGAATAATAACCCCACAAAACACTGAAAGATGTTAGAAGGGGATTATACGATATGTCTCGTAATTGTTTATATACACGATATGTGTTAGCCAAGATCCAATTAAAGAGCGTGAAAATAATTGGCTAACTCGTGGATTTGATTCGTCTTTAAATAACGGATGATTACGAAGTAGTTTATATGAGACAAGCTATAATCCCCCGGAACACTAAAGATGTTAGAAGGGATTACACTTTTACTTCGTAATATTTTATATGTACATTATTAGTTAGACAAGATCCAATTAAAGAGCGTTAAGTAATTGTCTAACTCGTACGTTCCGTTTTAAGATTTGACAAATTACGAAATGTTTATATGAGACAAGTAATAATCCCCCGGAGAGCACTAAAGATGCTAGAAGGGATTACACTTAAACTTCGTAATTATTTTATGAGCACGAATGAGTGTTAGCCAAGATCCAATTAAAGTGCAAGAAATAATTGGCTAACTCGTACATGTGTCAAATATAATCTCCCCTTGGAGATAAAGTACTTTTCTTTTTAGATCTTCTCGTTGGAATGATTTTTATGAAGTTCAAGTACTTATTCGAATTCCGAGTTCGAATCTAAGTTCTCCCCGAGAACTTCTTTTATAAGAGAACTTGTATTAGAGCTATTAGAGCTTAAGATGAAGTGGAGAAGTTAAGTACAAAGCTTAAATACAAAGAACTCATATAAGAAGCTAAAACTAACCACTTTTGAAAAATGGTCGGAAAAGTTCGCCGGAAAAATTCGCCGGAGGTTCCGCCAGATTTTGGCACTTTGGTCGAACTTGGGCAGCCCTTCGGGAGGTCGGAAAGTGGTAGTGGATGAAGAGAAGCACTTCTTGAAAAAATTCCAGCAACTTTGTGGCTCTTTAGCTTGAAGAAAATGGGTTAGGGTGGGGGTTTATTTATAGGAGAAGTTGGGTGGATTGAATGGTTGAGATTTGAGAAGGAATGAATGGTGGATGGAGTGTATCACATGGATTGATGACATGGCAAGTAGGTTGTGATTCTTTGCAAGTGGGAAGGAAGAACAAGCTAGTATTCATTTAAATATCAGCTGATATATATATATATATATATATATATATATATATTAAATATATATTTTCCTTTTCTTTTAATCATTCTTTAATTACTTTAATTAAGGATTAAGCACCATTAATTATGACCATACCAAAAAATCTTAAATAAATATCATAAAAAATATGATAATTACCTAAATATTATAAAATGATGTCCTGCAAATTTTGATAAATTTTAGTCAATGGTAACTAGGTCAAACGTGGTCAACTGTGGGACCAACTGCCTCGATTTTTGTGCCCAGACAAAAATTCTCTGAATGCTACAAAATTTTTACCATACTTATAAAATACCATTTAAATGATCCATACTAAATTTCAAGTAATTCTAGCATGTGGAAGTATTTTATCTAAAAATGAAACTGTTCTGCCAGCCTTTCTTCCGAATAAAAATATCGTTGGTCTTGAAATAAAGGAGATGGATCTTTTGACCAAAATTTTGACTTGTATAAATACTTAAAATATATTTTCTAATATATAAAATATATTTGGATGATAGGAAATGTGTTTGAGTATTTTTGAATAATTTTCTCCGTGAAATGCTGATTTTACGAAACGAGAAAAAATTACTGTAAGTATTTATAAATGAGTTGCAGAACTGGATATTAATATTCCAACCTTGAATATTAATAATCTTTGAATTTATGTAGAGATATATTTTGGAGTGAAGAGTTAAATATTTTTGATATAGCACGGGACCTCTAAAGAATATTTCTGCAATATTCCTTATTCGAGCTTGTTGCTATATTCCTGTTGCAACACAGATCTAAGAAATATCATATCTTGATGTTTCTTTTTTGATCATATTGCCTTAGATATATATTCCATAAAGATACAGTTTTGATATTTTGCAATAATGGAATATCTCTTTTATCTGTTTAAAAGACATGATTTTGCTAGTTTGACTTTTTGACTCTGATTTGGATCAATTAAATTCATGTCCTAATGGAGAGGATCTACGTGTTCTTAATTTTATGTCTAATCGTACAAATACACCAAAATAAATAATATATCGAAAATATCCTTTCAGCTGCAATGCGAAATTTAGTAGAACATCAAATGGATGTGAAAACAGCTTTCCTAAATGGAGATATAGATGAGGAAATCTATATGAAACAACCTGAAGGATTCGTTGTCCCTGGTCAAGAAAGGAAAGTCTATAGATTAGTGAAGTCACTGTATGGCTTAAAACAAGCGCCTATGAAATGGCATGAGAAATTTGATGAGGTCGTGCTGGCCAACAGCTTCAAGATCAATGAATGTGATAGTTGTGCATATTACAAAGATAATGAAAGTAGTTATATCAAGGACAATGACAATAGTTATGTCATGATGATATTGTATGTAGACGATCTACTTATTATCGGAAGCAATGATAAAGTGATCAAATCTACAAAAGACATGCTAAAGGCAAAATTTGACATGAAAGACATGGGACTAGCAAATGTGATTCTAAAAATCCAAATTTCTAGAACATCAGAAGGACTCGCATTGAGTCAACCTCATTATGTTGACAAAATCCTTGAGAAGTTTCTTAAAGTTGACTTTGAGAAAGCTAGGACACATGTGGATATGACTTTACATTTATCCAAGAACAAAGGTGTTGCGGTTTCCCAGTTGGAATACTCGAGGATAATTGGAAGTCTGATGTACTTAATCAGTTGTACAAGATCAGACATTCCATACTCAATCAGCAAGTTGAGTAGGTTTACGAGTTATCTGGGAACTGATCACTGGAAAGCGATCATAAGGATACTGAGGTACTTGAGAGAAACTCGAGACTATGGACTGCAATATGGCAGATATCCAGCAGTATTAGAGGGATATACTGACGCGAATTGGATATCTAGTAAGAAGGCTCTAAAGTCTACGAGTGACTATGTGTTTACACTAGCTGGCACGACAATCTCATGGAAATCCTCAAAGAAAACTGTGATAAGTCATTCCACGATGGAAGCTGAGTTCGTGGCACTAGATAAATGTGCCTAAGTGGGTGAATATCTACGCCAATTTTTAAAGGATATTCCAAGATGGCCAAAGCTTGTGACTACAATAGGGATACACTGTGACAGTCAATCCGCTATTGGTAGAGCACAGAGCACGATGTATAATGGAAAGTCTCATCATATACGATGACGACATAGTTCCATTAGATAATTGATCTCAACCGGAATTATCACTATTGAGTATATATCGTCAAAGGATAATATCGCGGATCCGCTAACCAAAGGGTTATCAAGAGAAGTGGTTGAGAAATCATCGAGAGGGATAAACCTTAAGCCTGTTGCTTAACGGCGTCATGGTGGACACCCAACCAATGCTGACTGGAGATTCCAATAACTTGGTTCAATGGGCCAACTAAATCATGATGCCCAAATCATTTTGGGGGAAACCCATGGCCTGTTCCTATGATGAGGAAACAGTGAGACCCGTATGGTACGAGGTTAGTCCTTTGAGCTTTTAATGATCTTTTGGCGAATACATGGAGTTCAGGAGTGAACGCTGAGTAAATGCGGGTTACTTTATAAGATAAAGATCACTTATATGGGAGAGAAGTGGGGCCGCTTCAAAGGAGAACTGAACGAGTCAGAAAGGATATAGTGATAAGTATATCATCATTTACACAAACGGTCGAACAGTTCAAGGACAAGCACTTCTACTGTCTACCAGTAAAGTCGGTATGCTTATTCGAGCGAAGGTTCAAGGAGCATTATCTACCTATCGTATGTTATATCTGATCAAGAAACTATCACCAAGTCAAACTCCGCGTCTGTCTATTTGGTGTGTGCTACTGAAATGTCAATCTCATCCATGTGGGGGATTGTTGGAAAATGTGGGTTGTAGTCCCACATTGTCAAGTCAATTTGATCCATAGTTTGAGTGGACGAATGTCACGTACGCACGACAAGTGACATTTGGAATGTGTTCTCCCCCAGGAGAGCTTTCTGAGGCACTTTGAATCACTCAAAATGACTGAGAGATGGATGAGATATGATCATCCAAAGTTAGGGCCCGTTTGGGGTTCCTTAAAAAATGTAACTTATAACTTAAAGTTAAAAAGTGCAATATAAGTGATATGAACATAGTAAATTATAAGTTAGTTAAGTGTTTGGATAATTTTATGTATAAGTTACTTATAAGTTACTAATGTGTTTGGTAAATCATAACTTATAAGTCATAATTTTTTAAAAATAAATAAATTTAATATAATAATTTAATATAAGAATATATAATTAATGAAAAAAAATAAACTATAAATATTGAAATTCAAATTACTAAAAATGATAGAGTAATGCTATGTAACCCAAAATTTAAATTGTAAAATTACGTCGCATGACATGTGTCAAGATTTAACAATTGGGCGCGTATGAATGCACGCGGAGTCACATAATATTACGATGAAAATTACCATTTATAAAGTATTTGGGAAAAAATGTAACAATATTTGGGGGTTTTAGTATTTCCCAAAATAAAAAAAATTATAAAATATTAACTTAATATGTGCGGCAATATCATTCCGTTTTGCATAACATAACATTGATAAGGGGCATAAATTAGAATAATACTAAAACTTCTTCAAATTCAATTTAAATAAAATGGAACTTTTAATCATAAATTTTGGAATAAAGAAAAATAGTTTAATCAATGCAATAGTAGGGTGAAGAAGAAAATAAAGGAGGAAATCGACGCTAACGGGAAAATGAGAAGTGGAATTTTAGCACTTCCCTACTTTCGAATAATGGTCATATAAGTGTTAAAATGTCACGATAAACGAAGTTCCCAAACTGTCGCATGAAATACAGAATGAGATTTTCAGCATATAAGTTACAAAAACGGAACGCCAAACATGCACTTAGTCTCTTAGTTGTGGAAATTTGTGTAGAATAATGAAAGTCCCACATTGATTTTGCTAAGGAGAATGCATAACTGTATATAAAAACACTTATGTAGTGTTCAAATGTGTTACTTATGTATTGTTTCAACACCTACGTGCGCGCGGGGGGTGCAAATCTTGGGCTTTCGAGGGGCAATCCGAGGCTTGCGAAGCCTTCAAGGTTGCCCGCGTGTGCGACGTGCGGACACGAATGTAGCAGAAAATTGGCCCGAATAATTACGGACGGACTAGTTTTGCTAAATTTAATTTCCACTGGGTTTGGGCTCTTAAATTCTTAATTCGTTTTTAATAAGAATTATTATAATTGATTTGGCATAATAATAATAATCTAATTCAATTACGGATTTGATTATTAATTAACGCGGTTTATTTAATTACGTGTGAAGTAGCTCACACGTTTTCCCTCGAGCCTATATATTATCATATCAGGTTTAGGGTTTATTCATTTATTCGAAATATACCACACAGCCGCCTCCTAAACAAAAATCATACTCTCTTCTGGTGATAGTTTCTTGCTCCGTTCTTGTTCGCCGAAGGCGCTGTTCGTGCAGCAACGCTGTTTTCTCATTTTATCCTGGGAGGCTAACGACTCGCACATACGGTGAGGGCCGTAATAGTTATAAGGAGACAGTTATACGTTGGACTTGAGAACTTCTCCTTTTATATCCTTTTTGTTCTTTCTGTTATTCGTATATTTTGTATGTATTAATCGCAGATTGTGGATCACATTTAGAACCACTCGTTACTTAACGGTTTTCTCAATAAAAATGTAATATTTTAATTAAATAAAAAAATAAGTGTAGAATTATTTTTTTATTATAAATATAGTAATAGATAAACCAAGAGAAGAAGAGAAAGAGAGAAGATGAGAGAATATATTATTTCCAAGTAAGTTTACAAGTTCCACTTATATGGTTATTTATAGGTGTAGGATATACAAGATACATGAATCGATGCCTCAACTAGATGGTCTCATGTTTGTCTTCTCTCAACTCATAATGATACTTTTGCAAAATTACTTGCCCAAATAATCAAATTACGAGCTCAATTCCTAGATCATTGCATTAAGTCAATTCATTTAGATAATGTCGGAGAATTCACATTTGTAACTTTTTTCGACTATTGCATGTCTATAGGAATCTCAGTTGAACACCCACTTCCTCATGTACATACACAAAATGGGTTAGCCGAGTCCATTATCAAAGACTCCAACTTACTGCAAGACCATTGTTGTTGAAACAAAATTACCTACATCTATTTGGGGTCACGCAATACTTCATGCTGCTAATATTATTAGGATTAGACCAACTTCCTACAACCAACATTCTCCGCTACAACTGGTACTTGGTCAAGTTCCTAATATTTCTCACTTCAAAATTTTCGGAAGTGCTGTATATGTATCGATTGCTCCACCACAAAGATCGAAGATGGGAGCTCAAAGAAGAGTAGGTATCTACATTGGTTTTGATTCCACATCAATAATTAAATATCTGGAGCCTCTAACCGGAGACTTATATACCGCAAGATATGCAGATTGTCATTTTGACAAGTCTATGTTTCCTCCCTTATTGGGAGATAAACAATTAAATAAAGTTAATCCTGACATAACATGGAATGCTTCAGGATTATATTTTCTAGATCACGTACCGGTCAATGCGAACTTGAAGTTAAAACAATTATTTATATGCAAAATATCGTAATCCAAATGTCTGACGCATTTAACGATTCTAGAAATATAACTAAATCTCATATACCTGCAGTAAATACTCCAGCTAGAATAGATATACCAATTCAAAAATCAGATACAAAAGAATTGGTTATAGAATCAAAGCCACGCCTGAAGCGTGGTAGACCGGTCAGTGTAAAAGATGTTGCACCACGAAAAAGAAAAATAAAGAAAATTGCCCCGGAAGTGGCACATGCTCCAGAAGAAGCAAATACCCCTGAAGTGGTATTATATCCTGAAGAGATTCCAGTCCCTGAAGATACGGGATTAAACAATCATGAAATTTCAATAAATTATGTGCATGATATGAAATTATGGGATCGAAGTAAGCCATAATCGATGATGTATTTGTGTATTCTACAGCATTGAATGTAGACATAAATTCTGATCCTAAACCACAAAGTGTGGATGAATGTCGTCGAAGAAAAGACTGGCCAAAATGGAAAGACGCAATCCAAACAGAATTAAATTTATTGCGTAAAAGAGAAGTATTTCGACCTGTTGTCCAAACACCAATTGGTGTGAACCCTGTTGGGAATAAATGGGTATTAATAAGAAAATGAAATGAAAACAATGAAATTATGAGATATAAAGCCTGACTTGTAGCACAGGGATTTTCTCAAAGGCCTGACATTGATTATCAAGAGACATACTCGTTGGTGATGGATGGAATTACTTTTCGTTTTATACTAGGTATGGCATCTAAAGAAAAATTGGAAACACGTCTTATGGACGTCGTTACTGCATACCTGTATGGTTCACTTGATAGTGAAATTTTTATGAAAATCCCAGAAGGGTTAAAAATGGATGAGTTCAAGAAACCTCGTCATATATACTCCATTAAACTTCAACGATCATTGTATGGACTGAAACAATCTAGTCGTATGTGGTATAACAGACTACGTCGTTATTTAAAAAAGATGGGTATATTAATAACCAAATTTCTCCATGTGTTTTTATCAAAAAATCACAATCTGGTTTTGTAATTATTGCTGTATATGTGGATGATTTAAATCTTATAGGAATAGCTACGGAGGTTAATGATGCTGTCATATACCTAAAGACAGAGTTTGAAATGAAAGATTTTGGAAGGACAAAATATTGTCTTGGGATACAAGTCGAGCACTTGTCAACAGGAATTTTCCTCCACCAATCCACATATACAGAAAAGGTTTTGAACAGATTTTACATGGATAAATCTTATCCATTGACTACTCCAATGGTGGTTAGATCTTTAGAGCCTGATAAAGATCCATTTCGACCACGAGAAGATGATGAAGAGGTTTTTGGTCCTGAAATTCCATATCTATGTGTAATTGGTGCACTTATGTATCTTGCAAATAATGCAAGGCCAGATATTGCTTTTGCTGTGAACTTATTGGCTAGATTTAGCTCTGCTTCGATGGACAGATATTGGAATGGGATCAAACATATATTTCATTATCTTCGTGGAACAATTGATGTTGGGTTATATTTCTTGAAAAACTCAACATCTCAGTTGATCGGATATGCAGACGTTGAATATTTATCAGATCCTCATTTTGGCAAATCACAAACTGGATATGTATTTACATGTTGCGGTGCAGCCATTTCCTGAAAATCCACGAAACAAACTACAATGGCAACCTCAACAAATCACTCGGAACTTATTGCAATTCCTAAAGGCAGTAGAGAATGTGTTTGATTGCGGTCTATCATCAAGAATATTCAAGAATCATGTGGATTACCGGACATCACAAGAAGTCCTACTGTCATGTTTGAGGACAACACTGCGTGCATTGATCAACTTAAGGAAGGATATATCAAAGGAGACAGGACGAAACACATTTCACCAAAATTCTTTTACACTCACGAACTTCAAAAGAATGGAGAAATTGATATACAACAAATTCGATCATGTGACAACCTTGCGGATTTATTCACGAAATCATTACCGAATTCAACATTTGGGAAGTTACGACATAACATTGGAATGCGACGATTCAAAAATTTTTTAAAACAAAACTTCGGAGAATGATTAGTTTTTCCAAGGGGAGATTGTACTTTTTTTCCTTCGCCAAAGTTTTTATCCCACTGGGTTTTTCTTTGACAAGATTTTAACGAGGCAATTTATGATCCATACTATCATGACAATCAGAGGGGAGTGTTATAAGTTGATTGTCATGTAGTCAAAAGTTAAATAGTAATGCTAGATTCATAGGAGTAGATATTTCACATTGCATTTAATGAACATGTTGCTTGTATTGGCTATAAATAACCTCATTTGTTAAAAATGAAAATGTACCAAGCAGCTTCTTTTTTCTCCCTAATCACTCTCTTTATCTATCTTTCTGCTCTATTTAATTTTACAGAGGTTCGATATAACACTATTATAGCTAGTTTTTACATCACTGTTAATATTGAGCACAAAAATATTAGATGAATTATTTCCTGGGCGAAATTCTAGTAAGAAAGGAGGCATTTTTGGTAATTTCACGAAGTGGCTTGTTTGTGAATCTCATAATATTGTAAATCCAGGCACCAGATATTGCCCCAGCTATTGGACCCAACAGATATATCCAAATCCCGTCGTAGCGGCTCGTCACCAAAACTGGGCCCAAACTTCTTGCTGGATTCATTGATGCCCCTGTTATTGGTCTGTCAAACAACCCATTTCACAAATGAGCCATCATAAAAACGACTCCAAGAAAAGTTCAGAGAATCAGAATAACAGAAAAAAAAAGGTTTAGGATAGATACTTCAACCATAGGGTACCCCTTTCATAAATCTTAAAATAAATAAATTATGATTTAAACTTAAACTAAATAAATGATTTATAAGTGATAAATTGATGAATGCTTATAAGTTATATAAGTGTTTAGATAATTTTACTTATAATTCAATTTTTTTACTTAAATCGACTAAAATAAATAATATTTTAAATATAATATCTTAATTCTTATATTTAAAGTTAGATTAATATTAAAAAATATTTTTAAAACTAAAATTAATAAAAAAACGAAAAATTAAAAATAAGTTGAGAAAAGTACGTCGTTACTAACATTCAACTTAATATCTTATAAATTATAAATTCAACTTATAAATTGAGTCGACAAACGTTCGTCGATAAGTTGTTGCGGACTTATAAGTTATTCAGTCGACTTATCATATTTGTCAAACAGTATATTACGATGATACTACTTTTTCACCTATTTCTTGAAGTCCTATAATGATCCATTGAAGTTTTTATTGTTTATAGAAATGTAAAAAGTTGAATAATAAATCAAAAAAATATAAGAAACAATAAGATAGAGCGAGTATTGATTATATTTGAAATAAAAATTGGGGAGAGAAAAATAATGTTGTACATTATACGTACCCTGCAATAATCACATTAAGTAACACAATAGCTCCAATTGCAAGCCCTGCAAGTTCGCCAATCTGCATTAACGTTTAACAAAAATCAAGGCCTTAAAATTCAGATATCGGATCTATTCCGTACGTCTCCAAAAAATCTAGGACTCGGTTAATTTTCCGTATATCTGAGAGGTCAATCACGGGTGTTGGTTCTAAATATCACTTTGGGGGTTAAAAATAACCATAAATGTCACTTCAAAACGGTACACTGTGTACCGTTTATGCAAAACACCTAAAACGGAACTTCGTGTGACGTTTTGGCATTTTGAATTTTTTTTATGCGTAAAACGGTAGATAAAGTTCTGTTTTGGTACAAAACGCTATATGATGTACCGTTTTGAGCCAAAACGCTACTTCAACCACCGTTTTGCACATTATAAAAAAATTAAAAAAAAATATTAAAGTACCAAAACGGCACACTAAGTACCGTTTTACATTAAAAATACAAAACGGAAGACGAAGTATCGTTATGAAATAACATTTTGGGCCATTATTTTCAAAAGTGACATTTTGGACCATTTAGCACTCAAAAGCGACATTTTGGTCCATTATTCCTCAATCACTCTACTAACACTTTATTTACTCGAACTCTTGATCTCCGCAAGGAAAAAAGAATTCAACTACTAGATTTTTTCGGCTAGAGTGTTGATAGAAATTAGGGTCCCATGCATTTGTTCGATGCTTATTGCTTAAAATAAAATTATCAAGGCATAGTTGAGAATTTTTTTTTTGTTATACTATTAATCTATTCAAGTTGCAAATTTCCTTCAATAATACACGCCATTGACATAGACGACAGCGATTTAAAACTGAATGAAGCCAATCATCATGAAAAAACAATTCCCTAAACGTGACAAAGTATATAGAAGGCGGATTTAAAAAATCTGTTCAACTCGAATGAGTATTAGGAATTCGGATATCATTTTAACCAGGTTAATTAACAAGGTGAAGAAAGAAGACTTACAGCTCTGTTATCGGTGGCCACACCAGATATAACAAACATCAGGAAGAATGTGATTATAAACTCCAACACCAAAGACTGCAGGTTTGTCCCTGTCGGAAATGTTCCCGGAGATATGTCTTTAGTACCCTGAAAAATTAACCTGATCGTTTCGCTGGCTAACGTTGCCCCTATAATTTGTGCTGCAACATAAGCTGGTACCTAACATTATAAAAAATTTAAGATCGTGCTAGCAAATGTTGTACAAAATTTAGCTCAAAGCATGCTCTTAGATGAGTGTAGGTACTGTTAGGCTATTATATTTCATCGTTTGTGGCGTGATGTCTGTTTTTAAATGTGAGAGGCTATCTTAAGGCGTGCTCTTAGATGAGTCTAGGTTGTGTTCGTAAATGTATCAAAATTTAGTCATAAAAAATATTTAAACTTGCTAAAATCATCATAAAAATGAATATATAAAGTTAATAGAAACCAAAATTTAGGTCATTAACGGGTTAACACAGGAGATAGTTAGTTACATGTTTCCACGGAAATCTCTTGACAGAGGCGAATGCAATGGTGACAGCAGGGTTAATATGAGCACCAGAAATGTGTCCAATTGAGTAAATCATCACCATTACAGCCAGTCCCCATACCATAGCAACTCCCGGCAATGTAACCACTTTGTCCTTTGACAAATTAACCGTCACCGCGCAATCTCCCGCAAATATTAGAAAATATGTGCCCAACATCTCTGCAATTAGCTGCATGTAAATATTTCAGTAATTCATTGACTAGTATATTCATGACAAGGTTAATAATAGATTCAATCATACTTATCGAAGTATGTAATGTAATTCATAAACTCGATACAGTGTTGCTGTGTTAGAGTTGCTTAATATTTCTGCAAATAGCTCTGTGTTGTGGTTTCCCTGTTTATAGTTCTCATTATTAGTTTACAAAATTAAAGATGATACAATGAGTTTAAGATCTTGTTTATGGGACAATATTCCGAATGGTGCCGATTGATAGTTACTAAATAAATTTCATGCTACCAAAACTGTCCTTCACTTAAAACTTCATTTTTGGGATTGTAAAGAAGAGTTCCATTTTCGAATTCAAGACTTCTATATAAGCATGCTCATTGATACAAATCTGAGCAACTCTCTGAAACTATAACGTTCCGAGAAAAAAGACAAGGAAACTTCTTTGCCAACATAGGGTTCATACAGTGATCGAGGTCTTAGTTTTTCTTAAAGATGTCAAGGATTGGAGAGGGTTGGTGCTGTGGTCGAGATCTTGGTTTCTCATAAAGATGTCAAGGATTGGACTCCTGGCATGTGCCTGCTATCTATATATAAAAAAAAACTCTTTTGATTTTATTTCCAGGTTAAGGGAAATTAAAAACCTAAGTCTCTAGCTACTTAACAAAACAGAGAACCGGAAAGAAACTTAACTTTAATTATCAATCTAGCCAAACACTTATAGATTGTAGTATTTGTTATTATTTGTTACCTACTTACCTTTTGTATAAAAGGAAGAGTTACAAAACAGCCGTCACTGGAGTGGTCACCGGAGGGTTCATGCATATTATCCTCAAGTACAGAGAGAGCAATATCTCCATCGTTCCCGTTCCTGTCTGTCATCTCCTGAGCCATATCTGCAATATATGTAACTGTCTTTGAAATTATAGATTTATAGAGACAGATCTTGTTCCAGCACCAACTACACAGGGAATATTACTGAATACCAAGCCACCAAATAATGACTTGCTGCAAAAGACAAAGCAGACTTTTCACATAATAATATTATCAAGTCATTGTTATATTTATAGCAGATGGAGTATGTATTAGTGCAAAGTGTGTAATATGCGGAAGCAAATGACATGTAAAATGTGTTTGTAGTTGGATTATATATGTTTTCAGATCTTCGGTCGGTTACTTATAATCTATAATAAGTTAGAAGTACTATTTCTGGTTTGTTAAATTCTTCTAACTTATCACTTGAACAGATTTATCAGTTGAAATATAACAAGTAGGCAATCTTTTATACAATTATTCAAAACAGTCTTTGATTGGTCGAACTTAATATGGTAAACTAATATTAATCCAAGAAGTAACTGTAATTACATCAAGTTCTAGTTTGATTGTAGTAACTGAAGTAACTATAGTTTATCAATTATCATCCTTACTCTGGAAGTCAAGATCGGTGTCGTGTCTATGAGGATGAGCTTGCTTATCTGAGACTGAAATAAAGACCTGGAAAATGGGTTTGTGTGAGAATTGGCAAACTGCTGGCTAGAACCAACATGAGTGACGTCTACCATGCCTTTTTATAAACTTGGTCACACACAAAGTGAAAATACATGGTTCTGTGCTTCATACGACTGTGAAATACTGGATATTTACATAGATATGTAGATCCTACATTTTCACAGCATATCCGTGGAATTGAGCATAGTGGTAGCTGGAGCTCTTGAAGCAGATTAGTACACCATTTTTTGCTCAGCGGAAACAGTTCTGTAGTCTGCTTCAGTGGATGAGCGTGCCACTGTTCGTTGCTTGCGAAAAGACCAACTAATCTGAGTGCATCCGTAATAGGCAACATAGCTGGATGTAAAGTTTCTGTCCATAACAAAGTTGAGGCCGTAGGTCTAGAGATAATGTACAAGCCACACATGCTGGGGGCTTTGAGGTAACCAAGAGACGCTAGTTTATTCACCAAGGTGAGTGCATGAATTGGACTAGTTTATTCACTGAAAATGCAAGGGCAGGCCCGCCTGGTGACTGCAGATATTGCAAATGCAACTTGCAGTAACATAAATTTTACATGTAAAATAAGCTGTAAAGGATAACTATTCCATATACAGTTTTTCCCCAAAGTTGTTTTTGCAGAAATTATAAGATCATTGGAGCTTACTCTACGAACTTAAGATTTTATTGTTGGAAAATCTGGGTAGTAGTACCACATTGTCAAGTCAATTTGAGACATAGTATGAGTGGACGAATGTCGCGTGCGGGCGACTAAGAGAGCTTTATGAGGCACTTTGAATCACTCAAAATGACTAAGAGATGGATGCGATATGATCATTCAAAGTTAGTCTCTTAGCTGTGGAAATTTGTGTAGAATAATGAAAGTCCCACATTGAATGTGCAAAGGAGAATGCATAGCTTTAAATAGTAAAACACTTATGTAGTGTTCAAATGTGTTACTTATGTATTGCTCCAACACCTACTTGCCCGCAGGGGTGCAAATCTTGGGCTTTCGAGGGCCAATCAGAGGCTTGCGAAGCCCTCGAGGTTACCCGCGTGTGCGCGTGCGGACACGAATGTAGCTGAAAAATTGGCCCGAATAATTACGGATGGACTGGTTTTGCTAAATTTAATTTACACTGGGATTGGGCTCTTAAATTCTTAATTCGTTTTTTATTACGAATTATTATAATTGATTTGGCATAATAATAATCTGATTCAATTGTGGATTTGATTATTAATTACCGCGGTTTATTTACTTACACGTGAAGTACCTCACACATTTTCCCTCAAGCCCATATATTATCATATCAGGTTTAGGGTTTATTCATTAATTCGAAATATACCACACAGTCGCCTCCTAAACAAAAACCATACTCTATTCTGGTGATAGTTTCTTGCTCCGTTCTTGTTCGCCGAAGGCGCTGTTCGTGCAGCAACGTCGTTTTCTCGTTTTATCCTGGGAGGCTAACGACTCGCACATACAGTGAGGGCCGTAATAGCTTTAATGAGACAGTTATACCCTGGACTCGAGAACTTCTCCATTTATATCATTTTTGTTCTTTCTGTTATTCGTATGTTTTGTATGTATTAATCGCAGATTGTGAATCACAATCTTAAAGCTATTAGTATTTAATATATGTGACTAATACATCTGTTTCTACCTGTTTTGTAGAGTAACAGATCTATGAACGATAACACTGTGAACAATACGATGAATATGACGGCTGATCCCAACGCACAGATCACTGGATCTGATGGGGTTCACCAGCAGGCGACTAACCCTAACGCATGAATGTTGCTACTGAGAAGGCAAACATGGTGGAGCATGTTGAAAGCTCCAAGCAAAAGAAGGCCACTTCTGGTAAAAGGGAAAAACTGGCACCCAATGGAGGGATTTCGAAATCGAAATTCCAAGGGAAGTGCTACAACTGTGATACAGTGGGTCATAGGTCTTCTGATTGCAAGAGGCCCAAAAAGGCCAACAAGAAGAAAGAAGCAAACATGGTCGATCACATGTCCAAGGAGATGGGTGATATAGACCTCTGTGCTACGGTCTCTGAAGTGAACCTAGTCGGCTCCAATCCGCGTGAGTGGTGGATTAATACTGGTGCTATTAGGCATGTTTGCTCAGACAAGGCGATTTTCTCTAGCCTTAAGGCTTCCGATGCTGGTGAGAAGCTTTGCATGGGGAATTCAGCGACTTCTACTGTTGAAGGTGAAGGCACGATGATTCTAAAGATGAACTCTGGGAAGAATCTGACTTTGAAGAATGTACTGTATGTGCCTGATATTCGCAAAAACCTTGTGTCTGGTTCTTTGTTGAATAATCATGGCTTTCATTTTGTAATTGAGTCAGATAAAGTTGTTTTATCTAAGAGTGGTATGTTTGTAGGCAAGGGCTATGTAACTGATGGGCTATTTAAGCTCAATGTTATGTCCATTAAGGACGATAATGAAATGAAGAATTCTTCTGCTTACTTGCTTGAGTCTCCTAATTTATGGCATGCTAGATTAGAACATGTTAATTATGACACTTTACGAAGGTTAAGTGTAAAATAATACATACCAAAATTAACAATTGATACAAAATATAAGTGTCAGACTTGTGTTGAGGCAAAATTAACGAGATCGTCATTTAAACGTGTGGAAAGAAACACCAAAGTGCTAGACCTAATACATAGCGATATATGTGATTTAAAATTCGCTCCAACTAGAGGAGGAAACAAGTATTTTATTACATTCATAGATGACTGTACAAAATACTGCTATGTATATTTGCTGAAAAGCAAAGACGAAGCTATAGATAAATTTAAAATCTATAAGGAAGAAGTTAAGACACGACAAACTGAGAAAATCAAAACGATACGAAATGATCGTGGAGGTGAATATGTTGAACCCTTTGGGGAATTCTGTTCACAACATGGTATAATCCATGAGGTCACTGTACCATACTCCCCTCAGCCAAATGGAGTGGCTGAGAGGAAGAATCGCACTCTCAAAAAAATGATGAATGCAATGTTGCTAAGCCCTGGACTTCCGCAGTCGATGTGTGGGGAAGCCATTTTAAGCGTGAATAATATTTTAAATATTACTATGCGCAAGAATAAGGATGTAAGTCCTTATGAAATGTGGAAGAAAAAGAAACCAAGTTACCAACACCTGAAAGTGTGGGGGTGCCTGGAAAAGGTATTGGTCCCTACACCTAAGAAGGTGAAGATTGGTCCAAAGACTGTGGATTGTATCTTTATCGGATATCCACCACATAGAACTGCATATCGATTTCTCGTATATGATTCTAAGATTCCTGACATTCAGAAGAATATGATTATAAAATCTAGGAATGCCTCATTTTTTTAGACGACATTTCCTTGCAATCCAGGAAAAGAACCTCCTACAACGTCTAAATGAGCTCATAAGTCTATAGATAACAATAATGAGAGTGAAGAAAGTGAGGATGAAAATGTGGGGGTAGTGAGAAAGAGCAAAAGACAACGTACGGAGAAATCTTATGGGTCTGACTTTATGACATATTTGCTCGAGGAAGGTGACCCGAAATCCTATGAGGAAGCGGTTACCTCACCCGATGGCCCCATGTTGAAAGAGGCCATTAAAAATAAAGTTGATTCAATTCTGCAGAATCATACTTGGGAATTAGTTGATTTTCCAAACGGTTGTAAACTGTTAGGCAACAAGTGGGTTTTCAAGAAGAAGTTAAAAACTGATGGTACTATCGACAAGTACAAGGCAAGACTTGTAATTAAAGGATACAAGCAACATAAAGGTCTGGACTACTTTGACACATATTCTCCAGTAATGAGAATAATGTCTATAAGGATGATGTTTGTTATCGCTGATGTAAGGTCCCGTATGAGGGCTATTTTAAGCTTAAAGGGGGGGGTTGAATAGCTTAATTACCAATTTAAAAATTGTTGTGGCTTTTTAAAAATATTTTATCCCTTTTTAAAACTTTACCGAGTGTTTATGCAGTTTATATGTGCGGAAGATAAAGTGCAAGGAAATAAAATACCACACGGTGATTTTATCCTGGTTCGCGATGGCGCAACCTCTAATAGATTCGCTCACCCCTACTCCAGTCCCCGAGCTCCTCTCCCGGACTCGGGATTTTCCCTTATAATAAACTCGCTCCTTTAGTAGGCGGAGAAGCCTTTACACCCTTTACAAGTATTTATCTTGGTGCGTAACACAAGGGTCACCACCTCAAAATAAATGTAATACCTACACAACTTATCTTAGACAATAACTCCCCGCTATTTCTTCAAAGTTGTTGTAGAGCATTTGTGTGGACTTGGCTTCCTTAGCTTTTGTCGGTCTTGGATCTTAGTGATCCGGTCTTGGGTCTTTCCTCTTCTTCACGGTGCGAAGACTACTAACTCCCCGTGAGTACGTCTAGGACTTGGGTCTTAGAACGAGAATCACCTCACGTCACTTCACCTCACTACAAAACTAATAAGACAATTCATAAAACAAACCAAGTATTGAAAAGATGGTTTGAACTAGTATTTTACTGTACTACCCCACAAGTAGTATAATATTCCAATAAGAATATTAAAACTAAATAACAATACTTGACTTAAGAATAATACAAGATGGTCAAGTATATTTACAATTACTCCTTTATAGTTTTGATAAAGTTGTGGAATAATATGAGAAGTCCCTTTTTATGTTAAGCACTTATGGCTTATGACTTCTTTAGTATTCTTCTTCTTTCGATTATGTATTTATAAATCGAAGAATACTTTAGTTACAATCTCGGAATTGTAACTTATCATCTACGCTCGTAGGCTTAAGGATTTTAGTATACTTATATTTTGACACTTATGTGGTCAAAGTATACTTTTAACTTCAAGTACTTGTATAAGTTTTATGATTTTTAGCCAAGATCCAAATAATAGAAGTGCAAGTAATTGGTGTAAGATCGTGCTTTTGAAGTTTAGACGAATAATTACGAGTAGTTTATATATATCGAATAATAACCCCACAAAACACTGAAAGATGTTAGAAGGGGATTATACGATATGTCTCGTAATTGTTTATATACACGATATGTGTTAGCCAAGATCCAATTAAAGAGCGTGAAAATAATTGGCTAACTCGTGGATTTGATTCGTCTTTAAATAACGGATGATTACGAAGTAGTTTATATGAGACAAGCTATAATCCCCCGGAACACTAAAGATGTTAGAAGGGATTACACTTTTACTTCGTAATATTTTATATGTACATTATTAGTTAGACAAGATCCAATTAAAGAGCGTTAAGTAATTGTCTAACTCGTACGTTCCGTTTTAAGATTTGACAAATTACGAAATGTTTATATGAGACAAGTAATAATCCCCCGGAGAGCACTAAAGATTCTAGAAGGGATTACACTTAAACTTCGTAATTATTTTATGAGCACGAATGAGTGTTAGCCAAGATCCAATTAAAGTGCAAGAAATAATTGGCTAACTCGTACATGTGTCAAATATAATCTCCCCTTGGAGATAAAGTACTTTTCTTTTTAGATCTTCTCGTTGGAATGATTTTTATGAAGTTCAAGTACTTATTCGAATTCCGAGTTCGAATCTAAGTTCTCCCCGAGAACTTCTTTTATAAGAGAACTTGTATTAGAGCTTAAGATGAAGTGGAGAAGTTAAGTACAAAGCTTAAATACAAAGAACTCATATAAGAAGCTAAAACTAACCACTTTTGAAAAATGGTCGGAAAAGTTCGCCGGAAAAATTCGCCGGAGGTTCCGCCAGATTTTGGCACTTTGGTCGAACTTGGGCAGCCCTTCGGGAGGTCGGAAAGTGGTAGTGGATGAAGAGAAGCACTTCTTGAAAAAATTCCAGCAACTTTGTGGCTCTTTAGCTTGAAGAAAATGGGTTAGGGTGGGGGTTTATTTATAGGAGAAGTTGGGTGGATTGAATGGTTGAGATTTGAGAAGGAATGAATGGTGGATGGAGTGTATCACATGGATTGATGACATGGCAAGTAGGTTGTGATTCTTTGCAAGTGGGAAGGAAGAACAAGCTAGTATTCATTTAAATATCAGCTGATATATATATATATATATATATATATATATATTAAATATATATTTTCCTTTTCTTTTAATCATTCTTTAATTACTTTAATTAAGGATTAAGCACCATTAATTATGACCATCCCAAAAATTCTTAAATAAATATCATAAAAAATATGATAATTACCTAAATATTATAAAATGATGTCCTGCAAATTTTGATAAATTTTAGTCAATGGTAACTAGGTCAAACGTGGTCAACTGTGGGACCAACTGCCTCGATTTTTGTGCCCAGACAAAAATTCTCTGAATGCTACAAAATTTTTACCATACTTATAAAATACCATTTAAATGATCCATACTAAATTTCAAGTAATTCTAGCATGTGGAAGTATTTTATCTAAAAATGAAACTGTTCTGTCAGCCTTTCTTCCGAATAAAAATATCGTTGGTCTTGAAATAAAGGAGATGGATCTTTTGACCAAAATTTTGACTTGTATAAATACTTAAAATATATTTTCTAATATATAAAATATATTTGGATGATAGGAAATGTGTTTGAGTATTTTTGAATAATTTTCTCCGTGAAATGCTGATTTTACGAAACGAGAAAAAATTACTGTAAGTATTTATAAATGAGTTGCAGAACTGGATATTAATATTCCAACCTTGAATATTAATAATCTTTGAATTTATGTAGAGATATATTTTGGAGTGAAGAGTTAAATATTTTTGATATAGCACGGGACCTCTAAAGAATATTTCTGCAATATTCCTTATTCGAGCTTGTTGCTATATTCCTGTTGCAACACAGATCTAAGAAATATCATATCTTGATGTTTCTTTTTTGATCATATTGCCTTAGATATATATTCCATAAAGATACAGTTTTGATATTTTGCAATAATGGAATATCTCTTTTATCTGTTTAAAAGACATGATTTTGCTAGTTTGACTTTTTGACTCTGATTTGGATCAATTAAATTCATGTCCTAATGGAGAGGATCTACGTGTTCTTAATTTTATGTCTAATCGTACAAATACACCAAAATAAATAATATATCGAAAATATCCTTTCAGCTGCAATGCGAAATTTAGTAGAACATCAAATGGATGTGAAAACAGCTTTCCTAAATGGAGATATAGATGAGGAAATCTATATGAAACAACCTGAAGGATTCGTTGTCCCTGGTCAAGAAAGGAAAGTCTATAGATTAGTGAAGTCACTGTATGGCTTAAAACAAGCGCCTATGAAATGGCATGAGAAATTTGATGAGGTCGTGCTGGCCAACAGCTTCAAGATCAATGAATGTGATAGTTGTGCATATTACAAAGATAATGAAAGTAGTTATATCAAGGACAATGACAATAGTTATGTCATGATGATATTGTATGTAGACGATCTACTTATTATCGGAAGCAATGATAAAGTGATCAAATCTACAAAAGACATGCTAAAGGCAAAATTTGACATGAAAGACATGGGACTAGCAAATGTGATTCTAAAAATCCAAATTTCTAGAACATCAGAAGGACTCGCATTGAGTCAACCTCATTATGTTGACAAAATCCTTGAGAAGTTTCTTAAAGTTGACTTTGAGAAAGCTAGGACACATGTGGATATGACTTTACATTTATCCAAGAACAAAGGTGTTGCGGTTTCCCAGTTGGAATACTCGAGGATAATTGGAAGTCTGATGTACTTAATCAGTTGTACAAGATCAGACATTCCATACTCAATCAGCAAGTTGAGTAGGTTTACGAGTTATCTGGGAACTGATCACTGGAAAGCGATCATAAGGATACTGAGGTACTTGAGAGAAACTCGAGACTATGGACTGCAATATGGCAGATATCCAGCAGTATTAGAGGGATATACTGACGCGAATTGGATATCTAGTAAGAAGGCTCTAAAGTCTACGAGTGACTATGTGTTTACACTAGCTGGCACGACAATCTCATGGAAATCCTCAAAGAAAACTGTGATAAGTCATTCCACGATGGAAGCTGAGTTCGTGGCACTAGATAAATGTGCCTAAGTGGGTGAATATCTACGCCAATTTTTAAAGGATATTCCAAGATGGCCAAAGCTTGTGACTACAATAGGGATACACTGTGACAGTCAATCCGCTATTGGTAGAGCACAGAGCACGATGTATAATGGAAAGTCTCATCATATACGATGACGACATAGTTCCATTAGATAATTGATCTCAACCGGAATTATCACTATTGAGTATATATCGTCAAAGGATAATATCGCGGATCCGCTAACCAAAGGGTTATCAAGAGAAGTGGTTGAGAAATCATCGAGAGGGATAAACCTTAAGCCTGTTGCTTAACGGCGTCATGGTGGACACCCAACCAATGCTGACTGGAGATTCCAATAACTTGGTTCAATGGGCCAACTAAATCATGATGCCCAAATCATTTTGGGGGAAACCCATGGCCTGTTCCTATGATGAGGAAACAGTGAGACCCGTATGGTACGAGGTTAGTCCTTTGAGCTTTTAATGATCTTTTGGCGAATACATGGAGTTCAGGAGTGAACGCTGAGTAAATGCGGGTTACTTTATAAGATAAAGATCACTTATATGGGAGAGAAGTGGGGCCGCTTCAAAGGAGAACTGAACGAGTCAGAAAGGATATAGTGATAAGTATATCATCATTTACACAAACGGTCGAACAGTTCAAGGACAAGCACTTCTACTGTCTACCAGTAAAGTCGGTATGCTTATTCGAGCGAAGGTTCAAGGAGCATTATCTACCTATCGTATGTTATATCTGATCAAGAAACTATCACCAAGTCAAACTCCGCGTCTGTCTATTTGGTGTGTGCTACTGAAATGTCAATCTCATCCATGTGGGGGATTGTTGGAAAATGTGGGTTGTAGTCCCACATTGTCAAGTCAATTTGATCCATAGTTTGAGTGGACGAATGTCACGTACGCACGACAAGTGACATTTGGAATGTGTTCTCCCCCAGGAGAGCTTTCCGAGGCACTTTGAATCACTCAAAATGACTGAGAGATGGATGAGATATGATCATCCAAAGTTAGGGCCCGTTTAGGGTTCCTTAAAAAATGTAACTTATAACTTAAAGTTGAAAAGTGCAATATAAGTGATATGAACATAGTAAATTATAAGTTAGTTAAGTGTTTGGATAATTTTATGTATAAGTTACTTATAAGTTACTAATGTGTTTGGTAAATCATAACTTATAAGTCATAATTTTTTAAAAATAAATAAATTTAATATAATAATTTAATATAAGAATATATAATTAATGAAAAAAAATAAACTATAAATATTGAAATTCAAATTACTAAAAATGATAGAGTAATGCTATGTAACCCAAAATTTAAATTGTAAAATTACGTCGCATGACATGTGTCAAGATTTAACAATTGGGCGCGTATGAATGCACGCGGAGTCACATAATATTACGATGAAAATTACCATTTATAAAGTATTTGGGAAAAAATGTAACAATATTTGGGGGTTTTAGTATTTCCCAAAATAAAAAAAATTATAAAATATTAACTTAATATGTGCGGCAATATCATTCCGTTTTGCATAACATAACATTGATAAGGGGCATAAATTAGAATAATACTAAAACTTCTTCAAATTCAATTTAAATAAAATGGAACTTTTAATCATAAATTTTGGAATAAAGAAAAATAGTTTAATCAATGCAATAGTAGGGTGAAGAAGAAAATAAAGGAGGAAATCGACGCTAACGGGAAAATGAGAAGTGGAATTTTAGCACTTCCCTACTTTCGAATAATGGTCATATAAGTGTTAAAATGTCACGATAAACGAAGTTCCCAAACTGTCGCATGAAATACAGAATGAGATTTTCAGCATATAAGTTACAAAAACGGAACGCCAAACATGCACTTAGTCTCTTAGTTGTGGAAATTTGTGTAGAATAATGAAAGTCCCACATTGATTTTGCTAAGGAGAATGCATAACTGTATATAAAAACACTTATGTAGTGTTCAAATGTGTTACTTATGTATTGTTTCAACACCTACGTGCGCGCGGGGGGTGCAAATCTTGGGCTTTCGAGGGGCAATCCGAGGCTTGCGAAGCCTTCAAGGTTGCCCGCGTGTGCGACGTGCGGACACGAATGTAGCAGAAAATTGGCCCGAATAATTACGGACGGACTAGTTTTGCTAAATTTAATTTCCACTGGGTTTGGGCTCTTAAATTCTTAATTCGTTTTTAATAAGAATTATTATAATTGATTTGGCATAATAATAATAATCTAATTCAATTACGGATTTGATTATTAATTAACGCGGTTTATTTAATTACGCGTGAAGTAGCTCACACGTTTTCCCTCGAGCCTATATATTATCATATCAGGTTTAGGGTTTATTCATTTATTCGAAATATACCACACAGCCGCCTCCTAAACAAAAATCATACTCTCTTCTGGTGATAGTTTCTTGCTCCGTTCTTGTTCGCCGAAGGCGCTGTTTGTGCAGCAACGCTGTTTTCTCATTTTATCCTGGGAGGCTAACGACTCGCACATACGGTGAGGGCCGTAATAGTTATAAGGAGACAGTTATACGTTGGACTTGAGAACTTCTCCTTTTATATCCTTTTTGTTCTTTCTGTTATTCGTATATTTTGTATGTATTAATCGCAGATTGTGGATCACATTTAGAACCACTCGTTACTTAACGGTTTTCTCAATAAAAATGTAATATTTTAATTAAATAAAAAAATAATTGTAGAATTATTTTTTTATTATAAATATAGTAATAGATAAACCAAGGGAAGAAGAGAAAGAGAGAAGATGAGAGAATATATTATTTCCAAGTAAGTTTACAAGTTCCACTTATATGGTTATTTATAGGTGTAGGATATACAAGATACATGAACTTGATACATGAACTTGAGAAGTCAACGGACTCATATTTATGAAAGATCAAAAGATTAAACCTAAAATTTTCTATGATCGTCCATTCATAACATCTAGAAAGTTCTAGGGACATCCATTCACAACATTTCCCCTTGGATGTCCATTTTTCGATAATCGTGCCTCATTAAAATTGTTAGATATATTTGTGATGTCATGTCTAATATGATTTATGTTTAGTTTTCAGATCTTACTTAGCAGGACAAATCAGTACTTAACTGGAAATCAGTACTTATACTGAAGTCAGGACTTAAGATATCAGAACTTAAGTTGTCAGAACTTAAGTTATCTGGAGATATTTATCAGGAGATAATATCAGGACTTAAGGAGACGTTCAGATAAGGAAGGCGGCTGATTGAAAGGAAAGAAGATCAAGACAAACATAAGAAGAGATGTGCATGGAGAAGAATTCTATAAAGAATAGAATACTTGGAAGAAAAGATAACTGATTGATATATATTAGGAAGCAGAATTGTATTTGATATCAACTAGAAGTTTATCTTGTAACTGTGTAGTATATAAACACAGACATAGGGTTTACATTATATATGTGTTATCATAATCGAGATTATTATTCATTGTAACCCTAGCAACTCTCGTGATAATTTGTTCATCACTGAGAGAGAACAGTTCTTTGTAACAGAGTTTATTGTGTTGAATAAAATATGTGTTTTGTTACTTGAGTTCTTATATTCGATTTGATTGTAGTAAACATTGTATTCAACCCCCTTCTACAGTGTGTGTGACCTAACAAGTGGTATCAGAGCAATCTGTTAACATATATACAGTAAAGATCCAAAAACAATCATGTCTGAAGAAGTACAAACTCCAACCAAGCCCACCAAAACTGAAGAAACTCCAAAGACTCAAATCCATAATCGATATGAGACTATTAGGGTTCCCATACTGAAACCTTCTGAGTACTCCATATGGAAGGTGAGGATGTCTATGTTTCTGGAAGCTACAGATCCAGAATACCTTGACAGAATTAATGAGGGATCACACAAGCCAACCAAGCTCTCTGTTGTAGTTACAGATCAGCCAGCACAGACTGTACCAAAGGAGAAAGGTGAATATACAGCTGAAGATATCTCATCTATTGCAAAGGATGCAAAGGTAAGACATTTGCTATAAAGTGCCATTGATAATGTCATATCAAACAGGGTAATTAACTGCAAGACTGCAAAGGAGATATCGGATGCCTTGGAGACAAGATTCCAGGGAACTGATTTAATTAAGAAGAACAGGAGGACTATACTCACTCAAGAGTATGAGCACTTTGACTCAAAACCTGATGAGTCATTAACTGGTTTATATGACAGATTTATCAAACTCTTGAATGATCTGTCACTGGTGAATAAGGAATATGATCTTGAAGATACTAATCTTAAATTCCTTTTAGCTCTTCCTGAAAGTTGGGATTTGAAGGCCACAACTATAAGAGACAATTATGCTCTTGATGAAACTACTCTTGATGAAATTTATGGTATGCTTTAGACTCATGAACTTGAGATGGATCAAAGAAGCAAGAGGCATGGGAGAAAGTTAAGGACAGATGCTCTTAAGGCTGAAGAGGAATCCCCTAAAGTGGATGTCTCAAAGAAAGGCAAAGGAAAAGCTCTCTTCACAAAGTCTGATACTGAGTCACCAAGTTCTGATAGTGATGAGGATTCATAAATAAAAAGTCTATCTGAGATGGACCCTGATGAAAAAATGATGAAGCTGTGTGCTCTTATGGTGAAAGAAATCACAAAGATTGCATACAGGAAATTCAGAAGGGGAAAGAAGTTTTCCAAGAAAGGTGCAAGTTCTGATAAGAAAGGTTTCAGAAAATCTGAAGGCAAAGGAGGAAAGTCTGACAGAGGGGATTAATCAAATGTCAAATGATACAACTGTGGTGAGAAAGGCCACATATCTCCTGATTGTAAGAAAGTGAAGAGTGACAAAGCCAAGGCACTTATCACAAAAAAGAAAAGCTGGACAGACACTTCAGATTCTGAAAGTGAGGTGAACTATGCCTTGATCGCAAATGCTGATAGCACTTCTGAAGCTGCTGAGTTAAAGGTACCTCAAACAACTTATGCTTTTCATACTGATGATATTACTGAGTTGAGAAGATATCTTAAAACAATGTTCATTAGTTATAGAGATCAAACCTTAACATGTGAAAGATTAACTTCTGAAAATCTTGCTTATAAAAAGAGGAATGATTATTTAGAAAAAGAGTAGTTATGTTCCATCAAACTCAGAAAGATAGAGATGATGCTTTCTATGTTAGAGATGAAGTGCTTAAAATGAATGAATCTCTAAAAACTGAGTTAGAAAAGGAAAAAGAGATTATCAGGACTTGGACAAACTCTGGCAGAACAACTCAGAATTTGTTAAGTAGTGGAAACTTGAAAGAGGGCTTAGGTTATGGAGATGATAAGAATAATAAAGGAACTGTAGAAATTGAGCCTATAGTTGTTAAACAAAAGCCAAAGGTAAATCCTGTTAAGTTTGTAGCTTTAAAGTCTGATATTGATAAATCAGAAGTTAAAGTGAAATTAACTTCTGACAAACCAAAACAGGATAAGCTAATTGAAGTTAACATAGGCTTAATGACAAAAAAGCAGCTTAAGCATAAGCTGAAAGATGTTAAGAATGTAAACAAGGTAAAGCCACCTAGGAAAAATAGGAATGGAAAGGAAGGTGTGAATAAAAGCAATGATTATAAGCCTGTTCCTAATGCTCCTAGAAAGAAATATTATAACTGTGGAAATTCTAATCATCTGGCTTCTTTTTGCAGGAAGAATAAGAACATAAACTCCTTACCTTCAAATTCAGGAGTTAAGAGTCAGTCTGTTAGATATAGGCCACAAAATCCTTGTTTTCATTGTGGTAGTTTATGGCATTCCATTTATACTTGTAAGGAATATCATAGTTTGTACTATAATTATTATCAAATAAAACCTTCTTTAAAGAAAGTCAGCATTATTCCTTCTAGTGTAAGTTCTGATGCAAAGTCTGATATTGCAAATTCTGATAAGAAAACTATTAACATAAATTATGACGCTAAATCCGCTGCAAATGTTAAGAAACTTAATAAGGCCAAAGGATCCAAGCAAGTCTGGGTCCTTAAAATTAATCATTAGTGGTCTTTGTGATTGCAGGGCAACAGGAAAAATATCCTAGTTCTGGACAGTGGATGTTCAGGACATATGACTGGAAATAAAGCCCCGCTATCAGACTTTATGGAGAAAGCTGGCCCAAGTGTTTCTTATGGAGATGGCAACATGGGAAAAACTCTGGGATATGGAAATATCAATCTTGGGAATGTCATCATTGAAAAAGTAGCTCTAGTCTCAGGACTTAAACATAATTTGCTGAATGTTAGTCAAATCTGTGACAGAAGTTATCATGTGGATTTTTTTGAAGAACGCTGTGAAGTTGTAAGCAAATCTACAGGCAAAGTTGTTCTGAAAGGATACAGGCATGGTAACATTTATGAAGCCAAGCTTTCAACAAGTACTGATGGTTCTGCAATCTGTCTGTTAAGTAGAGCATCAATTGAAGAAAGCTGGAATTGGCACAAGAAACTCTCTCATTTAAATTTTAACAATATAAATGAACTAGTCAAGAAAGATCTTGTGAGAGGACTGCCAAAATCATTATTTGCTCCTGATGGCCTTTGTGATTCCTGTCAAAAGGCAAAACAAAGAAAATCTTCATTCAAGAGCAAGACTGAATCTTCAATTCTTGAGCCTTATCACCTACTAAATATTGATCTATTTGGTCCAGTGAATGTCATGTCTATTGCAAAGAAGAAATATGATATGGTCATAGTGGATGAGTTCACCAGATACACATGGGTGTATTTCTTGCACACAAAAAGTGAAACTGCATCTATCTTGATTGATCATGTCAAGCAACTGGATAAATTGGTTAAAGACTCTGTGAAAATCATAAGAAGTGATAATCGCACTGAGTTCAAAAATTTGATTATGGAAGAGTTCTGCAAAGACCAAGGAATAAAGCAGGAATTCTCTGCTCCTGGAACTTCACAGCAAAATGGAGTTGTTGAAAGAAAGAATAGAACTCTTATTGAAGCTACACGAACTATGCTTGATGAAGCAAAGTTACCAACCTATTTTTGGGCTGAAGCTGTGCAGACTGCTTGTTTTACTCAGAATGCAACACTTATCAACAAGCATGGAAAGACACCATATGAGATGGTGAAGAAAAAGAAGCCAAATCTGAAGTATTTTCATGTATTTGGATGCAAGTGTTTTGTTCTTAAGACTCATCCTGAACAGCTATCCAAATTTGATCTAAAAGCTGATGAAGGAATTTTTATTGGATATCCACTTTCCACAAAAGCCTTCAAAGTCTACAATTTAAGAACAAGGGTTGACATGGAATCTATCAATGTATCTTTTGATGATAAGAAGATTACCGGACTTGAAGATTTCAATGATCATGATCAGCTGAGATTTGAGAATGAAGTTTTAAATTCTGATTCTGTAAATCCTGATAGTCTAAATCCTGATACTGCAAATTTTGATGGATTAAACTCTGATGTCATTAAAACTGTGGTAACTACACCAAAGGAAAATGCACAAGTGCAGGGGGAACATATTGAAGATTCAACCACATCTCAAGAATCATCAGAATCTAGAACAGGCTCTTCAAGTTCTGATTCATCAATTCTGATGGGCCAAGTTCTGATAATTCTGGAAACTCAAATTTTGAAGGATCCAACTCAGAGAGCATAATTTCAGGGGGACATCAGAAAATATTGATGGAGACAACATGGATCATGGGGGAGCATCCAGTTATAGAGATAACCTTTCATCTGCAAGGAAGTGGACTAAAGCACATACACCTGACTTGATTATTGGAGATCCCGAAGCAGGTATAAGAACTAGAACAGCAACAACAAATGAATGTCTCTATCACTCTTTTCTTTCTCAGACTGAACCAAAGAAAGTGGAAGAAGCTCTTCAAGATGCTGATTGAGTGCAAGTAATGCAGGAAGAGTTAAATGAATTTGAAAGAAATAAAGTCTGGACCCTAGTGCCAAGACCAAAGAACAGATCTGTTGTTGGTACAAAGTGGATGTTTAGAAACAAAACTGATAGTGATGACATAATTACAAGGAATAAAGCAAGGCTGGTTGTAAAAGGATATTCTCAACAGGAGGGAATTGATTATGATGAAACATTTACACCAGTTGCTAGATTGGAAGCCATAAGGATATTTTTGGCTTATGATGCTCACAAAAAGTTTACAGTCTTTCAAATGGATGTAAAAAGTGCTTTTCTTAATGGAGAATTAGAAGAAGAAGTATATGTTGAACAACCTCCAGGTTTTATAGATTCAAAATTTCCTCATCATGTCTACAGACTTGATAAAGTACTTTATGGCCTTAAGCAAGCTCCAAGAGCATGGTATGAGACATTAGCTCAGTTTCTTCTGGAAAGTGGATTTAACAGAGGGACTATTGAGAAAATATTATTCTATCTCAACCATGGAAAGAACTTACTTTTGGTGCAGATAAATGTTGATGATATCATTTTTGGTTCTACAAATGATAGACTTTGTAAAAGGTTTGCCAAGCTAATGAAGTCAAGATATCAAATGAGTATGATGGGAGAACTTAGCTATTTTCTGGGCCTTCAAGTCAAGCAGAATGTAGAAGGAACTTTTATTTGTCAATCTAAGTACACCAGAAATTTGTTGAAGAAATTTGGAATGCAAGATTGTTCAAGTGCATCCAATCATATGGCCACTGCAACAAAATTGGATAAGGATACTGGTACATCAGTAGATATTACTGATTACAGAGGTATGATTGGCTCACTACTCTATCTAACTGCAAGTAGACCTGATATCATGTATGCTACCTGTCTTTGTGCAAGATTTCAAGCAGATCCAAGAGAACCTCACTTAACAGCTGTAAAAAGAATTTTCAAGTAACTTAAGGGTACAACTGATCTAGGGTTGTGGTATCCTAGAGAATCAGACTTTAAGCTAATACGTTACTCGGATGCAGATTTTGCAGGATGCAAAATTGACAGGAAAAACACAAGTGGAAGCTGCCAATTTCTTGGAGGCAGATTGGTTTCTTGGTTTAGCAAGAAACAGAAGTCAATTTCCACATCAACTACAGAAGCAGAGTACATTGCTGCAGGAAGCTGTTGTGCACAGATTCTTTGGATGAAGAATCAGTTACTGGATTATGGGTTAACATATTCTAAAATCCCTATTTACTGTGATAATCAAAGTGCTATTGCTATGACAAGTAATCCAGTTCAACACTCAATGACAAAGCACATCAGTATTAGGTACCACTTCATAAGGGAACATGTGGATGAAGGTACAGTGGAATTGCATTTTGTTCCAACAGATCAACAACTAGCAGATATCTTCACAAAACCACTGTGTGAAGCTACTTTTACAAGATTGGTAAATGAACTTGGAATGGTTTCAGGTTCTTTCTCTAAATCTGCTTAGTTTATGTTCTGATACATCAGACTTTATGATCAGTATTTATAGATATTACTATCTTTGTGTATTTTGTGCTTAATTTGAAACTTTCTAAGTGCTAATTGTTATCTGATGTCAATTTCTAAACTCTGATAGTGATATGAATGTTTCTGTGACTATTCAATCCAATGAGGATAATTGTGCCAGATACTGACCAAGTAGTCTTTAATATACTAATAATCCCATGTTTGAAGTAATTGTTTATGTGGAAATCTTTTAACACAAGCAAATTCTGATATTGAGCTTAGTTAAAGTTTACTTTGTGTATCTTATTACTAAGTCAAAAACTAGAATAGTGCTTCTTATCTGTTAAGTTCTGATGTTAGTAAATCTGATGGATGTACTAAGTGCTGATAAGCCTCACCTATCAAAAGAAAAAGAAAAGAAAAGAAATAAATATCAGGTACTCCTTTGAGATCTAGAGTAAAAATGTGGAAGGGAAGACCCAAGTGCATTGCTGGTATTAAGTAATATGCATTAGAAAAGCAAATATAAAATTTTCTTGGTGAATTTTCACATTCTCTGATTACTGGAAAAATACTCTGATTATAGCATAAATTCTGATAAGCAGTTGTGACTCACTTACATTAAGAAGACATTGTAAAAAGAATTTCAAAAGATGCATAAAATGAGCACAAAACAGTTGAGGTGGACTCATGCATGAACTCATTCTACAGTAGACTTCAGAATAATGACAGATTTTGAGCAAAGTTCTTAGTTATGCCTTACTTCTAAGATGTACTGAAGTGAATCAGACTTTACTCTTTGTCTGATATTTAGCTTATTACACACACATACATTTCATATGAATGATGAAAATTACTGTGGTGATAAATGTTGTTTTAGATGAACAGTATAAGTGTCAGTTGCATAAATTCTGAGGACAAGTTCTGATGGAAGTTCTGATGATTAAGTTCTGATGTACCTATATCAGTATTTGTGTGAAGAATTACAAGAATAAACATTCACTTTTCGAGTTAAGGAGCCATATTCTGATGACTTTTAAATCCTGATAATAATCAAGTTCTGATACTGATGTGGCAGTATTTATCTACTTGGTTTATTTTTAGTCATTACTTGAACGGTCATATTTTTACAGAATATTGGTTTATGTGAGATAAAGCAGTCATAATTATTTGTTTAGTGGGAACAATTTTTTTAAAAAACTTGAACGTGCAATGTAATTATTACTTATTTACCGTGTCCATTAACTTTTGCCTTAACTACTGCATGCCTGACAGGTGTAAAGGTCTGTTCCACTTCTTATTAACTGCTGTCACGTGGGGTGTCTAAGTAAAAGAGATAAAAGATTTTCAAATCTTTTATTTTCATTTTTATTCTACTCTCTCTCTTTTCTTATTCTCTCTCACATTTTCTGACGGTTTTCTTTACAGACATTTTCTCAAACATCTTACAGGCACTCTAACTTCTCACTTATTTCTGATGGCGCCCAATGATTTAATTGTTGATGGAGCCAATTTTGTCCCAAATAATTATGCTGCAATCCTAACCAAGGCTGAAGCTCCATCAGATTTGCACTTTGTGCAAGATTTATTAGCTCATAGTGAGAATGGGTATGCTTTGACCCAACCTCAAACTATTTCAAACCAACAAGTGCTGACATTTTGGAGAACTGGGCTTTTTGATGATGGTGGTGCTACTGGTACTCCAAGCATCGTTTTCACATCAGGAGATGTCGAGCATGTGGTTACTCCTGGAACAGTTCGTAAAGCTCTCCACTTACCTGAAGGTTGCACATTCTCAACAGTAGAGGATCCTGTCTTACAGCATCTCATGGCCAGTTTGGGCTATGAGAAAAGTTTGGGAAAGCTGGGTCAACTGAAAAGAGCAAATATCATAAAGGAATGGAGCTTTTTCTTTGATTATATCACTAAGGCATTCGCCAATAAATGCTCCAACTTTGATGATATTCCCATCATGAGTCAGCAAATCGGGTATGCCCTTATTCATCAAACTCATTTTGATTTTGCAAGTGTTGTGCTAGGTTTCATAGGGGATAGGATGACAGAGGATAGGAATGTAGTATACTTTGCTAGATTATGTCAGCTTATATATACTTTTTATTGTGCTGATGAACCCCAATTAGCCAGTACTTTAATTCCACCCTTTAAGCTTGCAAAAAGGGCTTTTAATGATTTGTTAAATGCTGACATTAAGAAACAAGTACAGAGACCCTTACAGATTCCTCAGTTAGTAAAACAGATCTTGGTAAATGCTGATTCACAAACATACACATCTGTTTACCCTAATGTTCAACCCACCAACACATCACAGTCAACTCAACAGCCATGAGAACCTACTATCTCTCACCAACCTCAAACTTCTCAACCTCAACCTACTCAACCATCTATCAGGACATATTTCAAGCCATCACAGCCATCTCAACCTCAACCATCAGCACATCCTGTGAAGCCTTCATCTTCCAAACCTAAGAGGACTAAGATAGTACCTCAGTCTCAACAGAAGAGAAGGAGAATTATTCTGAGAGATGAGTCAGATAATGAGGAACAAGTTCCAATATCAGAACCTGTTGTTGTAGAAGCTAAAAAGATTTCTTCTCAGAAAGATACTGAAACTGGGAGTTTTAGGCCCCTCAAAAGGCTTAGAAAACTAAATACTGATGATGAAGCTCCCAAAGTCTCTAATTCTGCAAAGAGACTTAAAAAGCAAAGAGCCAGGAGGGACTGAAACTGGGAGTTTTAGGCCCCTCAAAAGGCTTAGAAAACTAAATACTGAAGATGAAGCTCCCAAAGTCTCTAATTCTGCAAAGAGACTTAAAAAGCAAAGAGCCAGGAGGGCTGTAAGTGTATCATCACACTCTGAAGCAACTCTGGAAGAAGCAGCTAGGGAAGGGGGTCAGGAATCTCTGATCCCAACAGAACCTATAGTCATTGAATTACTTCCTACTGCTGAATCAGCTCACAAGTCTCCTAATCAAGAACAAGAGGAAATTCCAGAGAAATTGTCTACACCTCCCGTGTCTCCAATAATTGACCAAGTACATACTGAAGACCCAGGTACAAGTGCTGAAATTGATATTCATAACTTGATTGTGCCAGAGGTTCTGTACTTGGAAGCTCCACCAACTCAACTCACTCCACCAACAACATCAATTCAAGATGCTGATTTCATTGAAGATATTCCAACCACACCAATTATGAATCTGGATGATGAAAATCAGATTTTAGGTGAGCATCAAGATTTGGCTGTTGATCAGAACTTAGTTGCAGATCAGAACTTCAAGGATGATGTTGAAGCCTCTATAGCCTCACATACTGATATTTTATCAGAGGATGCTGATTCTGCAGGCTTTGTAAGTTCTGATACTGATAATGCTGAACTTACCGGTGAAGCTGATACAAATGTAGATGCTGATGCAGCTGGTCCATCTGGACATGCACCTCAACAAGCTTCATGCAAAGCTGATTTAGTCAAGAAGTTTGTTAGAGGGGATGCACCATTACCTTGGAATGAAATACCTAGAGGAAAGGAGTGAACTAAGGAATGGAACTCAGTTAGTTTTATTCCTTCTGAAAAAATTCTTGTTGAGCACCTTGCCAAAGCTGATGAAATGCTGATAAATGATGATTTCAAGGCACAGTTGAGAGTTACTGCAATGAGTATTAGGCACCTTCAAGGTCAACACTCAATAACTCATGACAAGGTGAATAAAATTCAAGAATCTTTGATCCAAGAAAATATGAATATAAAATTGGAAAAGAACAGATTTTTCAAGCCAGCCTTTGACAGAATTGGGTATATTGAAAAGACTCAAGAGAAGCAACAAGATCAAATTTCTGAAATTCTAAAGAATCAAGCTTCTCAGCAAACTCAACTCAATGAGATCCAATCCTCAGTGGAATTGCTTGTCTCTCTTCTTTTACCTGCTGATGCCAAAAAGGGGGAGAAAGTAATCAAGTCCAAATGCAAATCTATTCAACCACTGAAGGGTAAGGATGATGGAAAAGATGATCAGGGAAACTCTGGAATGGGTAGAGGTCATGGTCAAGGCAAAGGTGGCAAAGGTTCTTCATCAAAGACAACTGAAATTTTTGCACAAAGAACAAGTTCTGATACTGGTAAAAGGATAAGTTCTACTGAACATCTGGAACTTGATGAAGATATTTCAAAGAGATTATTTCTTAAAGAAAATCATGGAATGGACTTTGAAAGTCTAAAGGAAGAAGAAGCTAGATTTAAAGCAGAAAAAGTCAACTCCAAATCTAAAGCTTCTGTTGTTGAAAAGATACTTCCAAAACCTAAGGGTATTGTGATTAAGAAAAGGACGAATCCTGAGGCAACCAAAGCCAAATCACAAGTGGAGGTAGATCCAAGATCCAAGGGCAAAGAAAAAGTTGATGAACCTGTAAAGGTATATGTGCCAGTCATGGATGAAGAAATATCTGATGAAGATGCTAGTCTGATTTTGAAGAAAAAGGATATTCAAACAACCTCTGACATAGCTCATGTTGTTCAAGATCAGGACGTAGTAAGTTCTGATATGACAGTGAAGCAAGCAACCTCTGACATAGCTCAAGTTGGCTTGATATCAGAAGATAAGAAAAAGGAAACCTCTGACATTGCTCATGTTAAACCTTCAAAGATGCTACTACCAGGATTCACAAAAGCTCAACAGAATCAGCCTTTGAAGACTGCATCAAGTAGTTTTGAAGCAAGAGTTGTTACAGGAAAGGAAGCAAGAGATAAATCTGGATTGGGTAGTTCAAAAGAGAAGAAAGTAAGCAATACTACCAATGATCCAACTTCCTTAAGTGAACCAGGTGTAGGTGCAACTCCTGAGAGATTGAATCAACTTGAATCTGTACAAATGGTTTACCATTCTATTTTGAAAGAAGACATCATGTTATACTTTATGACAGATGGAAGGGTATTCCAGATCAGGGAGAATGCAATTTCATTGAAGTATTTTGAAGAACTGGAACATGTACTATTTCTGCTTCAAGTTAAAAGCAGATCAACAGATGGTGCTGCAGGATGTTTAAAGTCAAATATTCAGAGACAGAAGAAGCTTTATTCTGTAAATTCTGACAGCCCATACTATCCCAAGTACTGATCTCACAGTGGAGAAATTGTTGAAATGAAGCCTATTACTGCTAAAATCATCACTACATTTTCTAGTATTAAGGGACTTGAATTCAATCTTGAGTCTGATAAAGCCTACATCATCAGACTAGATCAGGATATAAGGAAAGCTAAAATAAATGATCTCAGGGCTATTATCTTTCAAACTGGTGAAGATACAGTTGAATTGAAGAATGCTAAAAGGAGGATGGTCAATGAACTTAAATATGCTGAGAGATGTTTGTTGAAGAACTATCTCAGAACAACTCCTGACATCAAAGAGATCAGAAATTGAAGCCAAGTCAAAGATTTACAACTGTTTAAATTCTGAAGTGTATACAGACTGAAGCTGTTATCAAACCTTGAGGATGGTAAAACTATAAGGACTGTAAGTTGTAGTTATCTAGTCAGATTCTCATGCATTTGTACTTAATGTTTTTGACATCATCAAATATCTGTTAAACTTGTATATTATGCTAATTTACAAATTGGGGGAGATTGTTAGATATATTTTTGATGTCATGTCTAATATGATTTATGTTTAGTTTTCAGATCTTACTTAACAGGACAAATCATTACTTAACTGGAAATCAGTACTTATACTGAAGTTATGACTTAAGATATCGGAACTTAAGTTGTCAGAACTTAAGTTATCAGGAGATATTTATCAGGAGATAATATCAGGACTTAAGGAGACGTTCAGATAAGGAAGGCAGCTGATTGAAAGGAAAGAAGATCAAGACAAACATAAGAAGAGATATGCATGGAGAAGAATTCTATAAAGAATAGAATATTTGGAAGAAAAGATAACTGATTGATATATATTAGGAAGCAGAATTGTATTTGATATCAATTAGAAGTTTATCTTGTAACTGTATAGTATATAAACACACACATAGGTTTACACTATATATGTGTTATCATAATCGAGATTATTATTCATTGTAACCCTAGCAGCTCTCGTGATAATTTGTTCATCACTGAGAGAGGACATTTCTTTGTAACAGAGTTTATTATGTTGAATAAAATCTGTGTTTTGTTACTTGAGTTCTTATATTCGATTTGATTATAGTAAACACTGTATTCAACCCCCTTCTACAGTGTGTGTGACCTAACAAAAATCTTTCTAGGAAAAAACCCATTGGGAAAAAATCCTAGTAAAGGAAAAATAGTACATCGATTATAAAAATTTAGTTCAAGTCCTTAAGTCGACGCATGACAATATTATGTACCAACTTCTCAAAAATTGATGGAGGTAGCGACTTCTTGAATAGATCTGCAAGGTTTTCATTTGAGCGAATCTGTTGGACTTCAATTTCTCCATTCACTTGAAGATCATGTGTGAAGAAAAACTTGGGGGATTTATGTTTAGTATTATCGCCTTTGATATATCCTTTCTTTAATTACTCGATGCATGTTGTATTGTCTTCGAACATTATTGTCGAAACTTTCCTGTCATGATGCATGCCACATGACTTCCTAATATACTAACATATTGATCTCAACCAAACACATTCTCGACTAGCTTCATGGATTGCAAGAATTTCTGCATGATTAGAAGAGGTAGCAACCAAAGATTGTTTCACTGATCGCTATGAGATGGTCGTATCTCCATAAGTGAACAAATAACCTGTTTGTGATCGAGCTTTATCGGGATCAGATAAATATCCTGCATCTGCATAACCAGCCAGCACTGCTTTGGATTTATTAGAATAAAATAATCCCATATTAGTTGTGCTTCGAAGGTAACGAAAAATATGTTTAACTCCATACCAATGCCTCCGAGTTGGAACACAACTATGTCTTGCTAATAGATTTACAGAAAATGTAATGTCTGGTTGTGTATTATTAGCAAGATACATAAGTGCCTCAATAGCACTAAGGTAAGGTACATCAGGACCGAGTGCCTCTTCATTTTTTTCCTTTGGCCGGAACACATCCTTTTTCTTATTAAGTGATCGAACAACCATGGGGGAACTGAATGGATGTGATTTATCCGTGTAAAATCATTTAAGTAATTTTTCAGTGTATGTTGATTGGTGAACAAAAACTCCATCTCTCAAATGTTCAATTTGAAGTCCAAGACAAAATTTTGTTTTCCCAAGATCTTTTATTTCAAATTTTGGCTTAATATAATTAACTGTTTTCTGGAGCTCTTCAGGAGTTCCAATTATATTTAAATCATCAATATACACGGGAACTATAGTGAATGAAGACTCAGTCTTCTTTATAAATACACATGGACAAATGAGATCATTTATATATCGTTCCTTTAACAAGTACTCGCTTAACCTTTGGTACCACATTCGTCCAGACTATTTTAATCCATATATTGACCATTGCAACTTGATCGAGTAAAGGTCGCGAGAATGTGGTCTAGATGCTTCTGGTATTCGGAATCCTTCAGGGATCCTTATATATACATCTTTTTTAAGAGAACCATACAAATATGTTGTCACAACATCCATCAGACACATTTCTAATTTTTCACTAAAAGGATGATAAGATAACGAAAGGTCGTTCCATCCATTACAGGAGAATATATTTCCTCATAATCAATGCCTAGTTTTTGCGAAAAACCATGAGCAACTAGACGTGCTTTGTATCTTACAATTTCATTTTTATCATTTCTCTTTCGAACAAATACCCATTTGAAACCAACAGGTTTTGTCAATTTAGGGGTTCGGACTACAGGTCCAAACACTTTATGTTTATTAAGTGAGCTCAATTCATTTTCAATTACTTCTTTCCACTTTAGCCAATCATTTCTACGTCGACATTCATCGACGGATTTTGGTTCAAGATCCTCATTTTCTGTCATTATATCGAGCGCTACATTATATGCATAATTTTCATCGACGGTAGTGTCATATCGGTTCCATCTCTTTCCTGTGATAACTTAATTAATTGGGATCTCTTCACTTTCAATATTTTCAGGTACCTGGTCCTCTTTTGAGGTTTCATCTATCGTGTCACAGGTTTCTTGAGGAGTCTGTTCTGGAGATTTTATTTCCTCTATTTTGGCATCTCCACTTTTTACCCCTTTTCTTTTTCGAGGGTTTTTATCTTTGGAACCGATCGGCCTACCTCGCTTCATGCGAGGTCCACTTGCTTTGATTATTTATCCTTCTAGGACTTCTATCTTTGCAGGAATATTTTCAGCTGGTATGTTTGACTTAGTCACTCTAGTTATATCAGTGAATGCATCAGGTAATTGATTTGCAATGCCTTATAACTGAATTATTTTCTGAACTTCTAGTTCACACTGATTTGTACGAGGATCATAAATATTTAATGTTGATGCTTTCCATATAATTTCTTTTTACAGCAGTTTATTTTCTCCCCCTGATTTTTCTCCCCCTTAATCTTGGAAAAACTGTTTCATCAAAATGACAGTCAGCGTACCTTGTTGTTAACATATCACCGGCCAAAGGTTCGAGATACTTTATTATAGAAGGAGATTCATAACCGATGTATACCCCTAATCTTCTTTGGGGACCCATCTTTGTACGTTGTGGTGGAGCAATAGGGACATATACCGCACACCCGAATGTCCTAAGATGGGAAATATTAGGCTCTCTTCCAGAGGCCAATTGTAAGGGAGAAAATTTATGATAACTTGTGGGTCTGATGCGTATAAGTGCTGCTGCATGTAAAATAGCATGCCCCCAAACTGAAATTGGGTGATTTATTCTCATAATTAAAGTTCTAGCAATCAATTGAAGTCTTTTAATAAATGATTCCGCAAGGCCATTTTGTCTGTGAACATGAGCAACAGGATGTTCAACTTTTATTCCAATTGACATACAATAATCATTAAATGCACATGAAGTAAATTCCCCAGCATTATCTAGACGGATCGTGTCAATATTATGATCCAGGAATTGTGCTCTTAATCGAGTTATTTGTGTAAGTAGTCTCGCAAATGCCAGGTTACGAGACGATAATAAGCACACATGTGACCACCTTGTTGATGCATCAATTAGTACCATAAAATATTTAAATGGTCCACATGAAGGGTGAATAGGCCCACATATGTCACCCTGAATACATTCCAAAAATCTTGGAGATTCAACTCCTATTTTTGCTGGAGAGGGCTTAATAATCAACTTACCTTGAGAACAAGCAGCACAAGAGAATTCATTAGTCTGAAAAATCTTCTGATTTTTCAGTGGATGCCCATTTGAGTTTTCAATAATTCTCCGCATCATACTTGATCCCGGATGTCCCAGCCGGTCATGCCAAATCATAAAATTATTTGTATCAATAAACTTCTGGTTTATGATATCATTTGCTTCAATAGTACGAATGCTTGTATAATATAATCCGGAAGTAAAGGCGGGTAGTTGTTCCTTGATACTTTTCCTGCCTGAAATGATGCATGTGATATTAAGGAATTCTTTATTCTCTTTGCTCATTATTTCGACAAGATATCCAATTCTGCGAATATCTTTAAAACTTAATAAATTTCTTTGCGAGTTCGAAGAGAATAATGCATCATTTATAATAAATTTTATTCCTTCAGTTAACAAAAGATGAGCTCTTTCGGAGCCTTCGATTATACTTGTACTTCTGAAAATTATATAGACATTACTTTTACATTTTTGTAGATGAGTAAAATATTTTTCATTTTTAAGAATGGTGTGAGTAGTTGCACTATCCACAAGAAAAATATTTTTGTTTATTTTGTGATCAATGCAAGAATGAGAAATATCCATAGCACTTCAAATAAAAGTACATAGAATTAGTAACTTAATAATAATAATCAATAAAATGTCTTACACATAATAAAAAAAACTTCCATCCAAACAGTTATTTATATCATATCTGTATCATTCATATTGCCGCTTCCTTCAGGGATTTCGTAAAAATCAGACGCATCCAAATGTGTCATGTCAGAGGGGTTGTACTCGGGTCCTTCATTCTAGAAAGCTAAATTTGCTTCAGTAATCTTTCCTTTTTTCCTTCTGGGATGCTTTGTATAGGTCAGCTAAGTGTTTAGGCGTACGACAGGTACGCGACCAATGATCCTTCATACCGCATCTATAACAAATATTCTCAACATTATTTTGCCCTCTCTTATCTTTCTCCACCTTTTCATCTTTTTTTTACAAACTTTGGGTTGTAATTTGATTTTCCTTATTTACAAGGATAGTTGTTTCTTACTTGATTTCCTCGACCGCGTCCACGGCCACGTCCACGCCCACGCCCAAAACTATAAGTTGCCGCATTCACTTCAGGGAAAGGGCTAGAGCCAGGTGGGCGAGACTCATGATTCTTCATCAAAAGCTTGTTGTTTTGTTCAGCAACAAGAAGACAAGAAATTAAATCTGAATATTTTATAAAACCTTTTTCACGATATTTTTGTTGGAGAAGTATATTCGAGGCATGAAAAGTTGTAACATGTCCGCATTAGTAATATTTTCTCCACATAATTTTAGTTGAGAACTGATTTTAAAAAAGCGCGGAGTTATATTCACTAACGGTTTTAAAATCTTGAAACCTCAAATGCATCCAATCACATCGAGCTTTTGGAAGAATCACAGTCATTTGATGATCATATCTATCTTTCAAATTTTTCCAAAGTTCAAGTGGATCTTTCGCAGTAAGATAATCAGTTTTAAGTCCTTCGTGGAGATGACGGCGGAGAAAAATCATCGCTTTTGCGCGGTTTGATTCAGATTCTTTTTTTACCTCTTTAATGGTGTCTCCAAGACCTTGTGCGGCCAAATGAATTTCAATGTCTAGTATCTATGATAAATAATTCATTCATGTGATATCAAGAGCCTCAAATTCAAGTTTGGTGAAGTTTGCCATTCTTAGAAAAATAATCACAAAATTATATTATTATTATTATTATTATTATTATTATTATTATTATTATTTCAAACATGTATGTATATCTAATCTTACAAAAATAAAATTGTGATGTCTAAATACATGCATGTGAAGCTAAACAAATTATATATGCTAGAAAACTTATAATTATCATTGATGTGGGAAGAATAAAATATTTCCAGAGATTACCATATAATCTTTTGATGCCTACTATATAACAGGTATCATATAATACATAAACAACTTTCATCACTTGCATCCATGATTTAAAATGAAACTATACATTTACATAAATGCTTATAAACTAATAATTTTATATATTTTGGGCACATTAAAATAACTTGTTTTGGTAATTAATTGGTTTAACATATGATAAATCTTCTAGCTAGGTTTAACATTATGTACATATAAAACAAATTACAAGGCGGGACACATGCATGTAATTTTTCTTTTATTATATGTCTAGTGCAAAGAAGTATAGTACCAAAAATGGACAAATTCTGAATATATGTTTATGTGAAGATATAATAACAAATCAAGTTATTTTAACATGAAATATTACATACCTTAGGTGAGATAGATAAAGAAGATATGTAGGTGACTTCTTGTACGGTAAGTGGCCTCCAAACTTTTTAAGCAAATCGTACTGATAACGTATTATAAATATAGTAATAGATACACCAAGAAAAGAAGAGAAAGAGAGAAGAAGAGAGAATATTATTTCCAGGTAAGTTTACAAACTCCATTTAAATGGCTATTTATAGGTGTAGGATATACAATATACATGAACTTGATACATGAACTTGAGAAGTCAACGGACTCATATTTATGAAAGATCAAAAGATTAAACCTAGAATGTTCTAGGATCATCAATTCACAACATCTAGAAAGTTCTAGGGACATGCATTTATAACACTTTCTATTTTTTAATACATCATGAAAAATAATGACAAGTATTATCGGACAGAGAGTTATTACCTTATTTTCTTTGCAAACAATAAACTTCATTGTTTTTGTCGTAGATGAAAGGAAATTTAACATTACTCATCTGCAATCAATTTTAAAATCAGAACTTCTTTTTTGATTTATAGTAAGCAGTAGTCGGCTCGGTTTCTAGGTAAAACCGGAACCATATACCTTGGTTTTTAAAAATTGAAAATCATAACCGCAACCAAACCTTCGGTTTCGGTTTCGGTTTTAAAAATCCGGTTCGGTTTTCATCGGTCCGGTTTTGGTTAAAAATCCGGATAAAATAAAAATCAGAAAATAATGAAACTTAAATAAAGAAAACATACTTAATTAAAAATTAAAAAAAAAAGTATTTTAGCGTTCAAAGTTCACGGTATACAACTCAAATTCATGATATTACAAGTCCAGGCCATAAATAAGAAACTAAAAATGAATTTCTAGTACAAATAAGTGTCCACCAGACACCAGCAGCAACTGCAAATCTGCAATCATGTTAATTGTTCAAACTTCAAACTCAGAGTTCACTATCCCGGTCCTGTAAATTAAACCAGCCAAAACAACATTAGACAATTGTTTCACATAATATAACTATATATTCTAATCTAAGACACAAGCTAAATCTTATAATATTCTAGAAAAGTTACAATACAAGCAAACTGGTATAAAAGGACTAATAAATCAAACAAATTTAAGTTAATTGGCTGCACCATCATAAAAATCTCCCTACGCTTTAAGAGCCAAAGAAGTAGGATCACCTCAGTGTATTTCCCTAATTTCAATGATCCTAATGCATTAGAAATCTCATTTGTTGATAACTGTGGTAAAGAAGGTACATACTGCAAAACAAAATAATGATATTATGCATAAATAAAGATGCAACCAAATTCTTAAATCAGAATTTAAGCCATTTAAGTATCCTCAACTAATTGAGCACATGTACAAGCCAATATAATGTCAACTAGATGCCCTGACTAGTTCGAGATCAGGAAGCTAATTAACAGTTTAGAGTTAAGACTTAAGCTCATAATAAACTATTACAAAATTTTGAGTTACTTCTCCTCATATTCTAAGAACCCAAATAATGACACTCTCACTGTTTAGATAGAACGTTGTTATTAAAAAGCTTTGAATATAGAAATAACTGCTATATTATATCAGTATTATTATAAATGTAAAACCCAAATTGATCCAAATTCACTTTTCTCATATATTAATTGTCTTGCACATGGTTCAAACTCAGAGGCACTACCAATGGGAGCCTACAAAACAAACTCTCGGGAGTGGGGGAGGTGGAGGTAGACACAACACTAACATAGTGAACTACTTGTCTTTCAGAATGAATAGCAATTGTTATTAAGTAGTGAATTGATCGCCTTTGCTTTAAAAGATGCCTATCATTGTCCTTTCAATACCATTTAATTTGATGTCATAACTTAAAATATATAGTATACCCAACCCATAACATCCATTCCAGGCTACTACATTATAAAACTACTGCTCTATATCACAGAATAATAACACACAATTTATAGGCAGTCAAATATAGGTTAGTAAAAATCAAGAGTCAGTAGAATTCATTAACAAACTGGCAGTAAACCTCCATATGCTAATCAATTTTAAGAAATGCAAGGCAAAAAAGAGCAAACTAATCATCTAGCTTGTCAACTTCAGAATTCAATCATCAAGGTCCAACTTCTGAAATAAGCTTCCAGTTTTTAGCTCATCTGTAAATTATCAGTATTCATTAAAGTCTAGCAATAATCCAGTATTAACTAAATAGAAAAGAAAAATAATACTAAATACACAATTACCATTTTTGAGTTTTTCATATTATAGATATTCTTTCGGTTCCCCTCTAAGATCAATTAAATTTTAAGAAATTCTTAGTCAATCTTGGCTGCAAACTAGAGATTCAACTATTTTTGGTGAAAGTGAACTCTGATACGCATCAATAGTTCGTCCACCAGTGCTAAAGGCAGCCTCTGAAGCAACGAACGAAACCGGCATACCTAAAATATGTTTAGCTAAATCAGCAAGTATTGGAAATCTCGTTGAATTCGTCTTCCACCATAGTAATATATCAAATCCTTCACTTTTTCTTTCTCTTTTATCGCCCAAGTAAACATCAAGTTCTGATTTTCCAATCCCCCCCGAATGTCGAGCTTCCATGTATTTCTCATTATCGTCATCTCATATATCATTAGGCTGGTTTGTCTTATAACTCGGGGAGCATTCTGATTTTCCCACCAGATTCTTGTAGTGTTCAAAAAGCTCTTGTAAGGTCTTTATGACTTTGTCACACATCATGAAACATTCCCATAAATTTTGGCAAAGCAAAACTTAATGTAATTCATTCTATATCTAGGATCTAACACCACTGCCACATACAATAAAAAGTTTGTATTCTCCGTATTATCCCAATATTTATCATATTTCTTCTTCATTCTATTTGCCATGTCTCTCATCAAGATATCTTCATTCGAGCACAACTTAACAATAGCTTCTTGCATTTTAACAAGCTCAATAAAAAACACATTGGAAGTATAATACTTCGAACCCGATAATTTTAAAGTAACATCATAAAATATTTTTAAAAACTGAATAAAACGAATGACATTATCAAAATCAACAAAGAAAGGAGCACCTTCAACAAATTTCTTTTTCTTTTTCCTTGCGTTGTCACTTGAAACTCCAAAATCAGCACCCTTAAAAAACGGTTCGTAGCTAGAATCTTCGGTGATCATTCTAATAAAGGCTCATTTATAATGAACCGCAACTTCCAACATAATGTAGGTTGAATTCCATCTAGTGTCGACATCAAGACACATTATTTAGTCACACTTTATCTTTTCTCTTTTGACACATTTTCTGAATTTTTCAAGCCTTGTCGGTGAAGATCTAACATATCTAACAGCATTACGAATTTTGGAAATTGACTCGTGTTGTTCTTTTAAACCATCCTTCACCACTAAATTCAGAATGTGGGCACAACATCTCATATGAAGAAACTTGTTCTCCAAAATAGCCTCCGGTCCTCTTAGAAACTTCTTCAAATGTAAGACTGTAATGTCATTTGAACTTGCATTATCCAATGTAATAGTGAATATACGATCTATACCCCATCTTCCGAACAATTCAACCAACATATTACCAATTGCAGCCCCTTTATGGCTTCCAATTTGACGAAAGTTCAAAATTCTTTTGCAAATCTTCTAATCTTTATCTATCCAGTGAGCTATTAGGCACATGTAATTCAGATTCTAAACTGATGTCCACGTATCTGTAGTAAAAGATACTCGTTCAGAAACAAGACTTCTTTTTAACTTTAACAACTCCTCATCATATATCTTTAGGCAGTCCCTCGCTACTGTCCATCTGCTGGGAATTTTAAATTTTGGCTCTGCTTCGTTTATTAATTCTCTAAATCCTTCATGCTCCATAATTCTAAAAGGCTGATTATCATTGATACACATCAGTGCAAGCTTTTTCCTCAATTTCTCTTGATCAAATGTATGAGCTTTGAGTGTTTGAGAATTTTCATCCCAGGACAACTTCTCAAATTTTAGTGTTTTCTGCAACTTGTCCAGATTGTTACACATCGGTGATTTAGCACAGACTGTTTTTAAATGGTTCATCATAGTAGATGTACCATTTTTGTTAGTGTTGCATCCAATTACCATATTACAGAATTTGCATTTAGCCTTTTCAAAACCTATTGGACAGCCTTTAAGTTCTTCAAAATAAAGCCAGGCCTTTGAACTCTTTTTACCCTTTTTATCACATTTTTCCTCTTCTTTATCAGGAGCATTCATTTTTTCATCATCCAAGTTCACTTGTATCTATAAATAAAATATATTTATGTAATTTAGAGGTGTTGAACAATCAATAATACATAAAATATATAATACTGTATACATACTACATAGAATATTCAGTTGCTCACAAATTACAATAGTTAGGAATGCACATATAAAAATTTTAAGACATATCAAACAAGTAGATACATTCTCGAAAATTACATAAATATACACCTAATTAATATAGAATCACAGTTCCATATATTCATAAAATCATAGATATATTTATGCAAGTGTATTTGAGAATCGTACCACTTCGATTTCAGCAGTTGTTTGTTGAACTCCTTGAGGAGCAGCTGTTTGTTGAGGAATATCATTCCCAGACATAATTATAGCTGATGTTTGTGTTTATTGCAGTGAATGACTGAATCTGAATATATGAGAGAGTTTGAGTTGTAAGAGAGTTTGAGTTTGTGAGAGAGTTTGAATCTGAATGACTATACCTAATTCCTCTTCTTAATTTCAGTATGTCCGTTTGTCCGCGGTTTTTACATTTAGAAGGTATGGTCTTGGGCCTCTTGGCCCAATTGTATGTATTGTAAACTGAAATTTACAACACATAACTTGAAATATTTGAATAGCTTTTTTATTTTTTTAAACAAGATATACATTTTATATTTATTAATATTATATATATTTAATATTTATTATTTAATTATTATTTTAATAATCGGTTCGGTTCGATTTTTATTGGTTCGGTTGGAAGGTATAACCAGAACCCAACCATTTAAATCAAACCAGTTTTTAATTTTTCGATTTCGGTTTCAGATCTATTTTCTCCAGTTTTTCCCGATTTCGGTTCGGATTCGGTTTCAAGTCGGTTTTTTACTCAAGTAAGAAGGAACGATTTTCAAAGTCAATTGGGGACATTTTCCTTCTGACTACTCTCTTTTTTTTTCTTTTTTTTCTTTTTTCTTTTTTCTTTTTTTGCCAAAACTACTCTTTTGTTATATATAATATAATATATAAGAGACTTTGAGAGAGAACTAACTAATAAGAAAAGAGAACATCTTATTCTTGTGTACATAACCATGATACAAGCAAGCCTTATATAGGCTAGTAGGATGAATGTTACAAGAAAATGGAGAGCCAAAAGTCTCTAATTAATGTAGGCATATGAAAGACCAAAAGTCATCTACTAATTACATAACACTCCCCCTTAGATGACTCATAAAAACATCATGCCTCGTTAAAACCTTACTAGGAAAAACCCTGTGGGAAAAACCTTGTGAAGGAAAAAGAGTACATGTGTTAAACGAGTAATAAAGAGGACATTATATCTCCCCCTCATTTAAACATGACTTATGAAAATCAACATAGATCTTGAAATTTACGCATCCCAATCTTGTGTACCAACTTCTCGAAGGAAGATATAGGAAGTGCTTTTTTGAACAAGTCTGCTGGATTTTCACATGATCGAATCTGACAAACATTAATTTCACCCCTTTGTTGAAGTTCATGGGTAAAGAAGAACTTTGGATCAATGTGCTTTGTCCTGTCACCTTTAATGTATCCTTCTCGAGTCTGAGTGATGCATGCTTCATTATCTTCAAATAAAACAGTAGGACTTCCTTTATTGACTAAGAGACCACATGATTCTCGAATATGATGGACCAAAGACCTTAACCACACGCATTCTCGGCTAGCTTTATGTAGTGCCAATAATTCAGCATGATTCGAAGAAGTTGCTGCTAGAGTCTGCTTTGTAGACCGCCAAGATATTGTGGTATCACCATATGTGAATACATAACCTGTTTGAGATCTACCTTTATGGGGATCGGACCGATATCCTGCATCTGCATAACCAACTAATTCCATTTTTGAGTCTTTAGAATAAAACAAGCCCATATCCATTGTTCCTCGAAGATATCTAAATATCTGTTTCACACCGGTCCAATGTCTTCGAGTTGGAGCAGAACTATGTATTGCCAACAAATTAACTGAAAATGCAATATCAGGACGTGTACAATTGGCAAGATACATTAGCGCACCAATGGCACTAAGATATGGTACTTCAGGACCAAGGACCAAGTAGTTCTTCTCCTTTTTCTCTTGGGCGGAATGGATCTTTTTTCTTTTCAAGTGATCGCACAACCATGGGTGTATTGACAGGATATGTTTTATCCATAATAAATCTTTTAAGGACCTTATCAATATATGCAGACTGATGGACAAAGATTCCTTTTGATAAGTGTTCAACTTGAAAACCAAGACAAAGTTTTGTTTTGCCCAAGTCCTTCATTTCAAATTCTTTCTTTAAGTATGCAACCGTCTCATCAAGTTCGGCAGGAGTTCCAATGATGTTTAAATCATCAACATAAACTGCGATAATTGTGAATCCTCCTTTTGTCCTTTTAATAAAGACGCATGGACAAATGACATTATTAACATATCCTTCTTTTAAGAGGTACTCACTGAGACGATTATACCACATTCGACCAGATTGCTTTAACCCATACAAGGATCTAATCAACTTGATTGAGTATAATTCTCGGGGTTTTAGATTACATGATTCAGGCATTTTCAATCCTTCAGGAATTTTCATGAATATATCATTATCAAGCGATCCATATAAATAGGCAGTCACAACATCCATTAAATTCATTCGGAGCCCTTCCAAAATTGATAAACTAAGTAAAAATCTGAATGTTGTTGAATCCATTACCGGGGAATAAGTCTCTTCGTAATCAATTCCCGGTCTCTGCGAGAAGACTTGTGCAACAAGACGTGCCTTATATCTTACAACTTCATTTTTCTCATTTCTTTTACGCACAAATACCCATCTATATCCAACGAGTTTTATACCTGCAGGTGTTTGGACAATAGGTCCAAAAACTTGGCGTTTTTCAAGTGATTTGCTTCAATAGCTTCTTTCCACTTTGGCCAATCATTTCTTCTTTTACATTCATAGATCGATCTAGGCTCATGATCCTCGATTTCCTCAGAAATGTCAAGTGCAACTGCATATGCAAATATATCATCCATGACAATTTCTTTTCTGTTCCACCTCTTTCTTGAAATGACATAATTTATCGAGATCTCTTCATTGTCAACAATTTTAGGTGTTTGATCATCCTTGGAAGACGTCTCTTCAGTGATCAATTCTATGATGCCATTTGATTGTCCAACTTCCTTATCAAGTTTCTTTGTTTTTCTTGGAGTTTTATCCTTGGATCCAATTGGTCTACCACGCTTCTAGCGTGCTTTAGACTCATTTGCTAGCATGATTTTATTATTTTCTTCAGGAAGTTTAATCTTACAAGGAACATTAACAGCTGGTATATGTGATTTTGTCACATTCTTGACATCAGTAAAAGCATCAGGCAATCTATTTGCGACTTCTTGTAGGTGGATAATCTTTTGAACTTCAAGTTCACATTGATTTGTACGAGGATCATAATGAGACAGGGATACTGCATTCCACAAAATTTCTTGCTTTTCTTTTTCGAATTTTGTCTTATCTCCCTCTAATGCCGGAAAAACTGTCTCATCAAATTGACAATCGGCAAATCTTGCCGTGAATAAATCACCAGTCATGGGCTCCAAATATTTAATAATCGAGGGAGAATCAAATCCAATATATACCCCTAATCTTCTTTGAGGTCCCATTTTTGTTCGTTAGGGAGGGGATATTGGAACATAAACTGCACACCCAAAAATTTTCAAGTGAGAGATATTTGGTTCTTGACCATTTACTAGTTGTAGTGAGGAATATTTATGATAAGAAGTCGGTCTTAACCGAACTAAAGAAGCCGCATGTAAAATCGCATGCCCCCATGCAGAATTTGGTAAATTTGTTTTCATAAGTAATGGTCTTGCAATTAACTGTAACCTTTTAATGAAAGACTCAGCAAGACCATTTTGAGTGTGTGTGTGGGCAACAGAATGTTCCACTTCAATCCCAATCGACATACAATAATCATTAAAATATTGGGATGTAAATTCTCCTGCATTGTCCAATCTTATTTTCTTTATATTATGATCAGGAAATTGTGCTCTTAATCGAATTATTTGAGCAAGAAGTCGTGCAAAAGCAATATTACGAGTGGACAATAAAGTAACATGTGACCATCGTGTGAATGCATCAATGAGTACCATAAAATATTGAAATGGTCCACTGGATGAGGTAATAGGTCCACATATATCTCCTTGAATTCGCTCCAAAAACTTTGGACATTCAATTGCAACTTTCACAGGAGATGGTTTTGTTATCAATTTTCCTTGAAAACAAGCAACACATGAAAAATCTTTGGACAATGGAATAATTTTGTTTTTGAGTGGATGTCCATTTGAATTTTCAATAATTCTTCGCATCATTGTTGAACCCGGATGGCCTAAACGATCATGCCATATAATAAAATTTCTCGGGTCAATAAACCTTTTATTAATAGTCATATGTGACTCAACTGAATTTATGAAAGTATAATATAATCCAGAATTATATGATGGGAGTTTTTCTATCACATGTTTCCTCCCTGAGACAATAGCCGTGATACATAAATATTCATTTTCATGTTCATTTGTTGTCTCAATATGATAGCCATTCTGGCGTATATCTTTAAAACTCAAAAGATTTCTTTTTTATCCGGTGGAAAACATTGCATTTGCAATCAATAAACATGTACCATTAGGTAGCACTATACTTGCTCTTCCGGAGCCTTCAATTATATCTGATGCACCCGATATTGTATTTACATTAGCTTTGGCTAATGCTAGATGCGAAAAATATTTCTGATTTTTTAAAATTGTATGTGTGGTTGCACTATCCGCCAAACAAAAAGATTCCTCATCTCTTTTAACATATGATGAGAGGCTGCTGGCCATATTTTTTCATGACAAATAAAATATAAATCAGAAGTAGAAGTTAAATATCTCAAGTACTTCATTAACGAAAGAAAATTATATATGCAACTGATAATAATGATTATCATAGTTCAAAGTTTAAAAATAGATAGTCCAACATAAAGAAAAAGTTCAACTAGCACGGTAAGATCTTGTTTAATTATGCTCATCACCACCAAATTTAGGCATGTTCACATCAATATCTTCAAAGAAATCACCAACTTCCATGTGAGTAAAGCCCGAAGGATCAACTTGATTGTCACTTCCGAGGTGTGATTCAAGATGGGCGATCCCCAAAGGATCATTCTGTTCGGTGAAATTAGTTTCAACATTTTTCAAAGATGCCTGATATAGGTCAACAAAGTGTTTGGAGGTACGACATGTACTTCTCCAATGACCTTTCATTCCACAACGACTACAAGTACTTTCACCCCTTTTAACCATCGTACTTCCCTCGGGTTTCTCCTCATTTGTTGTCCTTTTCTGGTAGTAAGATTTTCTTTTAAAGTTCGGAGGATTTTGTTGATTACTACGGCCTCGATCACGCCCAAAACCACGGGCACGTCCATACCCACGTCCACGACCACGTCCATATCCATGCCCATGCCCACGTCCAAATGATTTATTATCTCTATATTCATTGTTAGTCATCGCATTCACTTCAGGGAATGGGGTTGAGCCAGTTGGACGTGCTTGATGATTTTTCATCAAAAGTTCATTATTTTGTTCAGCAAGAAGTAAGACAGAAATCAGCTCAGAAAATTTCGTGAATCTACGTTCACGATATTGTTGCTGCAAAAGCATATTGTTGGCATGGAAAGTGGAATATATTTTTTCCAACATATCTTTGTCGGTGATATTCTCGCCAAATAATTTCAATTGAGATGTAATTTTAAACATGGCAGAGTTATCCTCACTCACACTTTTATAATCTTGCAATCGCAAGTGTAGCCAATCATAGCGAGCTTTAGGAAGTATCACCGTTTTCTGGTGGTCATATCTTTCTTTAAGATCCTTCCAAAGAGTTGATGGATCTTTAATAGTCAGATATTCAGTTTTCAATCCTTCATCAAGGTGATGGCGAAGAAATATCATGGCTTTTGCCTTGTCTTGTTCAGAGGTTTTATTTCCCTCTTTTATGGTGTCACCGAGACCTATTGCACTAAGATGGATTTCAACATCAAGAATCCATGTTAAATAATTTTTGCCGGTGACATCAAGTGCGTTGAACTCAAGTTTTGTAAGATTCGACATTATCACTAAACAAGAACAGAAGAACACTATAAAAGGCCGCAAGCTGGAAATTTTCCCTTCTCTCCTTTTTATACTATCGTGCTATTAACGTGTTATATATAATATAATATATAGGAGACTTTGAGAGATAACTAACTAATAAGATAAGAGAACATCTTATTCTTGTGTACATAACAATGATACAAGCAAGTCTTATATAGGCTAATAGGATGAATATTACAAGAAAATGGAGAGCCAAAAATTTATAATTAATGTAGACATATGAAAGATCAAAAGTCATCTACTAATTACATAACATCTTTTTCTTTTAAGTTTCTATTTTTGAGTTAATTTTCTTGGTGGGTCATAACATATGTACACAATAATAGACAAGGGAAGAAAGAAACAGGGGAGGAGAAATGGAGTGGGAGGCAAGTGAAGTTGAAGCTGAGAAATTCAAGTCTAACAAAACAAACATAACAGAATCATGGGTCAAAAAGCACACTTCAATTTACAAACAAGCTACAAGACACCCTTTTATTCTTAGCATTAAAGATGGCACAATTGATTCTTCTTCCTTCAAGATTTGGCTGGTACCTTCTCTTTTCTTTTTTCTTTGTTCTATTTTAAAGTACCCCTTTTTAATCTTGTGAATGAATATTTTGTTTTAGCATGATTTTAACTGTTTGCCCATTAAAAAAATTGTATTTTTATAGTTGGTAATACTCAAGAAGTTTATTTTCAAGAAGATATTGTTGGAAGATTGTGAGAAAATAAGTTGTATCCCTTGCAGATATGCAGTTTTACCCTTGTTTTTCGTAAAGATAACAAGCACACATTTTTTATTAACAATGTGTCTAATTTGAGGACAGGGTAGTATTGTAAGAAGTTTGCTATATATTTGGGTTTTAGTTATGTATTTTTGTGATAAATTTGATGGTTATACCAATTAGAATCTAGTTTCAATATATTGCTTTGTTCAAGAATTGCGACTACTTTATATTTAGCTGAAAGACAAAATGTTACTAACTGATACGTGATGTTTAGGATCTTACAAGGGTAGGACAAGTGGATTAAATTGTTATGGTTTATTTGTTGAGTTTATTGGTTATTGCTGCATATGTGATGCAGGGACAGGATTACATATATGTTAGAGCGTTTGTCCCTTTCGTTGCAAGTGTCTTGGTGAAAGCTTGCGAGGAATCGGATGATAGTTCGGATATGGACATCATTCTAGGTGGCATGGCCTCTTTAAATGATGAGATTGCATGGTTTAAGGAAGAAGCTTCTAGATGGGAGGTTTCACTGACCAGTGATATTCCACAAAGAGCAAACCTCATGTACTGCAGGTAACCAAATCCGTTAGATATTTTTATGACTTACAGTACTAACTAATTATATTCGATATTTGAAATTCTGGGGTAAAGACTTACAATATTTTTGTTCTCTAAAGTCTAAGTCGTTGATGGTTGTAACATAAGACATGAACTGCTCGCTATCAACGCTAGCATTTGCACCCTATTTAGTATTTTGAGTCCGGGTTTAGCTATTAACACTGTATTGCATCCTATATAGTGTCCTGGTTTGGCCTTTTCCTTTGAACTTGGTGTCTTGCTTTTTGTCGATCAAAGCAAGTTAATTCACATTGGGTTTTTAGATGTCAGTTTTCTGGCTTGTGTTTGTGCTTTAGCGTACAGCTATGACTGCACAATTCTTTGTCATGTCTACGTTTATGTACCTTTGTGTAAAAAAGTTTAATGAAGCAAACAACCTTTATTGAATAGTTGACAAAAAACAAACTTCTCCTGTCTATGTTTCATATACAACCAGTGAGTTTACAGCCGACTACTCTACCACTGAGCTACTTCTATTATATGATACTAGTTGGTAACCCGTGCTTAGCTTAAAAATAATAGTATCACATTATTATTTGCATAAAATTGAAACTCATAATCCGTGCAAAATATAGATTTAAATATAATATATAAAATGTTGTTAAAATATGTAGTTAAAAAATCGGAGTTAAGTGTAACTCTAAAATTTCACGGTATAGTTCTAGTTATGCATGCACCTAATTACTTATATAAATCTGACATTTTAACTTACTAATACGATTATTTTAAAGTAAACCGACGCTTGGATGTTCAGCAACAAATAAAAATTGAAGGAAAATAAAATTTACAGAGAGTAGAAGTTAATTTTTGTTCGTTGAGATTTTATTACATAAAATTTTAAAAATAGTTGTATAATTTTCTAATGAGGACCAAGATTTGGGACACTTATTAGTATAGATAGTTGATAACCCGTGCGAAACACGGGCCCGAGACTTAAAATATCCAATTAATATTTGTAGAGATTTTTTTATAATCCGTGCGAAACACGAATTAAAATTAATATATTAATATCAAATATTAAATTGTTACTTGCAAAAAATAGTTATGTGGTTAAAAAGAATCGAATCAGTTATGAAATTTTTCACTATAATTCTAGGTTTGCATTGTTTTACTTGATATAGAAATCTAACATATTAGTTTTATTTTTATGAAACGAATTGTATCTCTATCTTATGAACCAAATATCTGTTCTTTAGATGATTTAATATTAATTAATATAATTTGATAATTATCTTATAATTAGCCTTTTCAATATAGTTTATTTAATATTACTTAATTATCGATAAAAATTAATTTACAAATTAAAAAATAGATGTTATTAAACTTAATTTAATATTACTTAATATAATCTAAATACAGCCCATAAATCTGTTACTATTAAAATATGTTTTTTAATTTAAAGTAAATAAACGTTGTGATGGACAATAACAAATACGATCGTTAAATCAATAATTTTCAGTTTAAAAGTTAATAAATGTTACTAAAGTCATTTGCTATTAATTAATTATTTTTAAAATAATGCTATAGAAAATAAAGTTTACAGAGAATAGAAGTCAATTCATGTTAATAGTTTACTTTGTAGTTAGTAGTTTTTCAAAATAAAAGTATATATATGTTATTTTACTTAATTTAACATAACTTAATAAATTTTTAATATAATTTATAAATAAATAAAGTTGACAGAGGATATAAGTCAATTCGTGTTAGTAGTATACCTAGTAGTTTGTAGTTTTTCTAAAATTAAAAATAAATATAAGTTATTTTACTTAATTTAACGTAACTTAATAAATTTTTTATATAATTTATAAATCATTTAAAAAATATTTTTATTTCATGAAGTAAATAGACGATTGGATGAATACTAACTAAAAATAAAATAAAATTTACAAAGAATAAAAGTCGATTTGTGTTAAAAAAAACAAAGTTTATAGAGAATAGAAGTCAAATTATGTGAGGTAAGTACCAAAATTTGGTACTTTGGTACTTTGGTACTTTTAACACCAAATTATATATGGTTTCGCTTATTAATAAAGAGTATAGATGCGCATGGAACAATCAAAACACAGAAATATCACATATAGGAGCCTATTCAATATTGAAAGTAGCAAACGAGTCACTAATATTAATATATTATGTATGCACAAATAGTATAAATGATCTTTTGTGTTTATTAGCACAGCATGTGTTTGAGGCTATGGTATGCAAAGAATTTTAACCAAGCAAAATTTCACTTTTCACCTATATATTTCATTAAGCTGACATCTCTCCACATCATCTATATATTATTTATTATCATGTTATTATGTACAGTTTTATCTCTTTTGCTGCAGTTTTCTGAAGAGACTAATGAGTTCAGAAATCGAATATGCAGTAGCAATTACTGCATTTTGGGCTATTGAAACCGTTTATCAAGTGAGCTTTTCTCACTGTCTAGAAGACAGATCAAAAATACCAGATGAACTTAAGGATACTTGCCAAAGATGGGGTAACAGTGGCTTCAGTCAGTACTGTCATTCCCTTCAGAATATAGCTGACCGTTGTTTGGAGAAGGCATCAATTGATATCATTGCAAAAGCTGAGCAAGTTTTTGTAACAGTCCTTGAACATGAAATTGAATTCTGGAACATGAGCAAAGGGGAGATCTAAGTGCTTATGTTTTTAGTAAATGCATAAAGAGGTGACCTTGTCGATGCCTCTTCTGTTTCTTTACAATGAATAGCTTCTGTATTCTATGGGACCCTTGTTATATAAGTTACGAATATGTACTCGTTTTCCGGTGCGTAAACTTTCAAATGTTATTAACTTGAATAATGTGAACATGCAAGTGTGTTCTGAGCGGTGTCTGGAGCAATTTTTGCCTGGTCTTGGAATATCTATCTACTAAATGGGACATGCTTTGTTGCTGAACTTGTTTCAGGTGCAGAGACCATATAATTTCTAAAGTCCATGTTCCTATATGGCCTGTATATTTGATCTTTTGGTCAGCTGTTAGTCATAATCTCTCTGTATATTATTGTTGTTGTCATAAACTCATCACAACCTGTGGCTGTAGTTTAGTGGTAAGAATTCCACGTTGTGGCCGTGGAGACCTGGGCTCGAATCCCAGCAGCCACAAATTTGTTTTGAAATAATATGGGAAGTCACCCACCCAAATTTCCTTCTTTTTTTAAACAGAAGAACCAAAAACCATGAAAAACACAAGTCACTCTTCAGTGAAGTGAAACTTGTACTATTCTCAGCATAGATAACCCCAGGTCCTTCCAGAGAACCCCTGCGTGAGAATTTAGGCCTTTTGTCTGCAAAAAACAGTCCAAAGTATTTCTCATATTCAGGAGATTTGTTATTTTGGTCTAATGTTGCAAACCAATACGCCTCTAGTCTCTGAGGTCTCCTAGGTGTAGCAGTTAGGATATGTTGAATCAATCTAGATCAATAATTTTGTGCATTTTCAAACGTGTTGAAACCCCACCAGCAGATGGCCATCCTGTCTCTGACACAACTACTTTTAATGAACCACCTCCGGCTCTCTCAAGGGCAGCGTATAATGCATCCATCATTGCATCAAAAAGATTTGATATCCGAGGCCATTGTCCCAAATCACAACTCCAGGAGAAGTAAACGTAGCATAGGCCACAGAAATGTCTCTGGAATTGCCAATATGGCTTAAAATAAGGGTACACATTTGCAAGCAATGGCGTGTTGTTTGCTACTAGAAAATTGATGATTGGATCAAAATACCATCTGATGTGATCGCGGGAATTTCCAGTTTATGGTGGAAATGAGTTCCCAGTCAGTGTCATGCCAACTGCAGTCGAAACTCTGAGACGGTGTCATGGAGGTTATAAGTATAAACAGCATTTTGGATGTTTTGCATTGCAGGGAGAACATACTGAGCCATCCAAGATGTGGCATCATTGAGAGGTCTGATTTCATTTCCAACGGCTATGTATCGAAATTTAACTTGTGGGTAAAAGTCTCCCACATTTCTTCATACCCAATCAAATGCAAAACAGGGATTGGTGGCTAAAATTCGAAGGTCCGAGTTGGGGACTCCTATCATGGTTATGATATTAGCATCTCTTAAAGCTTCTAAAGACGCATGGTCCCGATCATAGAGTCTTGGGGCAACAATGTTGTTAGATTTGTACAGATTTATAACTTCTGTTGCAGGCGGTGTTCTAAAAAAACGCAAATCGATCCTCAGCGGCGGGAAGACCTTCTAGCAGTTAAGCGGACGCTTAAACGGTTAAGCGGACATTTAAACGAAATTTTAAGCAGGCCTATAAACGGATAAATAATATTTATTTGAAATTGTATTGATAATAATAATATGTGTAAAACTAAATTAATGAAAATAAATAAAGTATCAAGAATATAAACATATTTTTTTCTTAAAAACTTATATATTTTTATTTTTTAATCAAGATCATTGTTTTATTAAAATAAATATTAATATTTAAATTTAAAATTTGACAAGTCAAAATCAGTTTGACCGCTTAATGACCTTTTAATCCGCTTACTAACCGCTTAATTTTTAAAAATATTCAATTATTCGATTAATATAAAATCGAAGCGTTTAATGATCTGATTCCGCTTAAACAGCCGCTTAATACACTTTTCAGAACACGTGCAGGGGTAAGTTGTTTCCCATCATTCCATAGCATGCACCTATAGGGTGAGCTCTTTGTTGTTTCAAGCTAGTATTATATAGGTCACGGAGATCATCTATATAAATGCAGAGTGCATGAAAACCCCACAGGCTATAATGAATTATAATCAACTTGGTAGATACTTTCATTTTTATCTAGAACTTATCATATCTCTTAATACTCTTCTAGTTATATTTGGTAAGCGTGGTGATGTACATATGTTTTAAAATTAGGGCGGCTTTTGGAAAAGGGCATGTTTTGTTTTTTCATGACAAACCATTTTAATGAGCAAAGGACAAATAAAGAGTTTCTTTATTTTTAGAAAAAGTTATGTAGTTTAAGGGCGTATGGTATGCTCATAATATGCCTTGGTATGATGATCTAAAAAAAATAAAAGCAGATCAGAGTGATGCACCTCTGCATTCACGTCAGTTTTTAATGTTAAGCTTGCGAGGAGTCCGGACCATGGTTTATAAAGCAAGGAGATTTCCGAAATAAACAATTAGTAAAATAAATGACCATCCTTTTAACTTGAAAGGAAAACAATTCACAAGTCATTACAAGTTACAACTATTAGTACCCCCTAATCAATTTTCGATTAAAGGTATTGCTAGATTTCTCGTCCTGCCATTTAAATTCGATTGACGGATGTTTATCACTTCCGATATAGCTTCAAAGAACTGTGTAATTCATATGTTACTTTGCATATGCACCAAAAATCAGGGATTAAATATGGAAATCATATAAACAAAGTATATGACATGAGCATATCCGCTGATTCCTTTGCCGATTCAAACTACTTTTATAGGAGTATACACTACAATTTAAGAGAGTGTCCATCCTTGATCACCTCTTAGAGTTTTAGTGTCACACTGTTACCATTCCAAACTATGAGTGCATGCATGCCAGCCATTTAGAACATTCTTATCAACAAAGAGCTGTGATGCAAAAATCTTTTTTTAGTCGAATACTCTCGTTAACAATGCCTGAACCCTCTTCCGGTAAGGAGTCAAAGCAGGGTAGAAGCCACCTAATAGGCGAAGAACCAAGTTATATAGCACACTAAAAACGATACTCAATACTTTATCGGCATTTAGATGTTCACTAGTACTAGTTTACTACAAGATCTATAACATGTGCAGGGCGTTTTGTGCTTTTTCAGATCATTATGATAGGAGATTATAGTTTGTTATGCCACACTGAGAATGGGATTCATTGATACGGGATAGGTGATCCCTATATCTCCATATGGATAACAACATGAAAAGTTAATTGTAGAACTTGATACCTTCAAGACAACTAGAAAAAGCTTTAACACATTCGTAATTATTCACGTTCTCTGTAATTAAGCACTCAGGGCAGAAGTTCCAAGCCTTCCGAGATTGAGATTAGAAATATGAAATAAGTGAATCTTAACAAGCTGTACCTGGTGGTGTCTTTAGGAGAAAAATTCATAGCCTCAAGGAAAACTATAATAAGTCATATTAGCATAGCTTTTCCGAGTGAGTTTGAGTTTGCTTGAAGGCATACAATAGACCACACAGTTAAGCTGCAGTTACAAAATTCATTTTGGAATAAGAACATTCTTCGATTTCTTTGTCAGCTTATGATGCCAACAATTTGCTTCTTCACAGTCCATTTGTACAGTTTTAGTCTCTCCAACGGTGGCCACAATTTGGGTTGCAGCACACAAAGAACAGTGTCATACCTTCTTCTCCCTTGGCAGTTGCCTGCACACACAATGAAAATAGTTATAACTCATACCTTCTTCTCCCCTGGCAGTTGCCTGTATATTTGTATGCGTATGTAGACAATGGATGCTAATAGAATCTACAGTTAAAAAGAAAAAAAAATAAAGTCCATATTATTTCAACCTTCATGTCAAAAAAATTGCTCAGGCAATACATTTGCAAGGTGAGAGTTTTAAAAGGACTGAGGACATGTACAGATTTACAGATTCAATTTATGAAAGTTATGTCCATTTCGAAAGCTACATTCCATTCGACCCAAAAGAAGCTACATTCCATTCGACCAGAAAGAATGGAAGTTCAAAAAAACAAAACATTTGAAATTCTCAGTGTCTTCACATAAAATACAGTCTGCATTTCTGTAAGAGTGGGCAATGGAGCAGTCATTTTAGCAGTTTTCATCTTGTGAATAAAGAAAGAGTTAAACTAAATAGTGTGATGTGCATAGACTATGATTTGCACTCGAAGTTGAACTTTAATAAATTAATTTAACTTTGAAAGCAAGCTTAAATACTTTCTTCTCCCAGTCAAACAAAAAGGGGAAAAAAACACAAACAAAAGAGGAACTACAATGCGAAGCATCAAGCACGACATATAATAGACTAATGAAGATTTAAGATGTTTGCACTCCAGAAACCGAACCTGGAAGAAGACAGCTTCGCTGTAATTGCACACAGCACAACGGACTGATTTCGTTCGTGGCAGAGTTGGATCTGCAGCAACTTCCTGCAACCCTTGGGAGCGCTCCCCAACAGAGTGATTTATTTCTTTCCTGTACACACAATTGTTATCTGCTGCCTCCTGTATAATTTTAAACAAAAGTAAAGAATACTGGTAATCAGAATGAGCTCGGAAATTTCTGATAAAATTTGGAACGACAAAATGAAGACAAGCAGAAATGAGATATTAATGTAGTTAATTAACTACAAAAAAGAGTGACTAACTTGCCTAAACACCCTATTACATGACATCTACCGTGAAACATCACCATTCAACGCCGTCAAGAAAGATGAAAATTATTCTCCATATAAGAATCGGCACATTAACTTAGAAACGAATGTGCTAAAGATATACATTCCAACTGAGCACATATACCAGTGCCTTATGTTTGAGGAGGGTTAACACCTTAAAAGTTACTAGAGCTTATCTAGGAGAAGTTTCAGTACTAGCCCTCCTACCCTCAACTCAAACAAAAATCAAACTGACAGAAACGTGAATATTACTCCAAAAATAGACAGGCTCCCAGTGATCCACTCTATAAACCCATCCAAATTAAAAGCTCATCTCCATAGGTTGAAGTCCATAAACCCAAATTCTTTAAAGGCCTAAATCTTACATTTTGATACTCAATTAGATCAGTACAAGTTTGAGTAATATAACAATGACCAATTGTAACTACCCAATTTTTCAGAACTAAGACATCGTAGAAATCATCCAAAACTAAAATTAATCAAGAGATTAACTGTTCAAACTAAAGAAAGCGAAATCAATTATTCTTATTTTCCGCAAACCAAGCACTAATAACTCCCAACAACTTATACTAGGTAATTCAGGTTATTTCGAAAAGGGCTTAGATAATAGAGAAAAACCCTTCACCAAAAACAAATAAAAACACTTCAAAAATTCAAAAGTTGAAGCTGAAACACTAACATTTACTTATACACTAAACACACATATAAATATAAAGAATGCATGTCAAGGGTTATATTCAAAAACCCCAAATTCAAATATGAAATAAAGGGAGCGTCAAGATTGTAATATCTGTAAAAACCCTTGTGCAAAACACAGTGAATATCAAGAGGAGAAAAGAAGTAGGTGGGACCTGGTAATCACAGTTACGACAAACATAGATAAGTCTAGTTTGCTCTGTATCTTCCTCTGGATACAGTTTGTTGTTGCTGTTTATAATTATTACAACAAAGCAACATTAGTAATATCAAGAAAATTAAGATACAAATATAGTAAACACAAGTAAAAATTATGTTACTATTGTGTAACTAACCATATACCGCAAAACTTCATGGTACTCATCTCTCTCTCTCTCGTTATATGTGTATGCGCGTGTAGAGAAGATCCAGTTCTTCCCTGTTTCAACTTTCAGGTATCTATTTCTAAGGAATGATGCAAAAAGCATTTAAGACTCATAAATCAAAACCACTTTCACAAAATGATTTTTTTTGTGCAGCACTTAAGGCCCAATATACCATGGGCCTGATGATACACCAGTCTAAAATACCAGATTCAAAAATTATTTCCTCCAACGATTTTTGTTTTTTTTGTATTCACTTCATATTTTTAGCTCTTTTAACTTTATTTCATCAACAAATTTCCAGTTGAGATTTTCGGGCTATCGTGTTGGTGAGCATTTGTACAGTTCCAAGTAAAAGATTGAAAACGATTTAGCAAATAATTGGAAATAAAACATCACAATTTTCAATCAGAGTGGAAAGCTTCAGATTTGCGAAAAAATGCTCCTAATTAAGAATGCTCAAGAACAAAAGATAAGATTCAAATTGCTTAATAGGAATACACAATCACATAGTTCGTTGTCACTTGGAAATATATAAGGATTTGAGCACCTGAGCTACAATAAACATCATAGACATGGCTAAACAAAGTCCAACTACTATGGCTAGTATTCGTTCAAGTACTAGCTATCACTTAGAATATTCCTGTGAGAAGATTTGCAGCCGTGGAGATTGCTGCACCGGTTATCGCACACTGCACAATCTGCTCATGGGATGAATCATCTGATGTTAGCGCCAGTGCTGCTCCTGTAACTGCTCCAGCCATTGCGCTATTTTTCTGTTGAATACGGAAACCAGGAGCAAACAACATTAGATTAACATTACACGAACGTTCAACCAGATTATCTCACATTGTGAACATGTAAACCATAAATTTCTCCTCATCTTTAGAAAAAACACCCCATGGCTCATAATCTTTCGTTCATTCAACCGGAAAAAACAACTCTTCATAAGCACTGTACTATTTGGTTCTCCTTGGTTGATTTCAGGAAAATCAGCCTTATACAGACTAGACAAAGATTATTAAAAAATGACTCGTAATCACCAAGACAAAACGAAACTCGAAGCACACATAATACAAACATGGTGTTCACTTCACTAACTTCGTATTTTAAATTTTAATCGGTAGATATCTAGCCATTAAGACGAAATATAAAAATGCTACAAGGAACATTACCCAATCATGAACTCCACGGGCCTCCTTTAGCCCATAAGTAAGACCTGAATACATTCCAGCAGCTAAACCTAGCATACATGATGCAACCAATTATTATTAGCTCACTTAACACTCAAAATTCATAAATCATACAAACATTATCACTTCGAACAACAAACATTATCACTTCGAACAACAAGCTGACTTGTATCCTTTTCCTGCTTATTTAACACTACTGTACACAACTAGCTTCACGAGAGAACCTAAAACAACCACAGAAGTACAGAACACTTGTTTAATTTTGTAAGAGAAATACATTGCTTACAGTTGATCAACTAAACAAGCGACTTTTTCCCATTTTTTATTAGGTGGCTTCACTGCAACATAATAGGACAACATAATAGGACAAGGCAGGAAATCAAAGTACAAATGCAGATTGTAGTTGGGCTGTGGGCCTCTGATTACTCTTCCTACTCAAGTAAAAGCAACTCTGGATTATGAATTAAGAATTATGTAACTATGCAACTCACCCCATTGCAATGACTCTTTTCCGCTGCCTTTGACCTGAGACGAAAGCAATTATTAACATCCCAAAATCACCACATTAACAGAAAGTATATCATACACAGAAGAGACCAGCAAACAGGAGTGGCTTTATGTGCTAGAGGGTTGCCAGGGATGTACACATTGCGAGAATATGACTTATCCCCAACATCCACCAACAACAGATGCACAACCGAACTGCTTGCTACTTTCTTCTGTTATTGTACCTCAGGAAACTTGTAACTCTAAACAACGACACTTGTAACTCCAAACAACTTACCAGGGCCTCAATAGACTTCTTGTTAGTTTCACCTACAAAGAAAATCAAAACACACCTTACTAAACAAACTTATCCACATTCCACCTGAAGCAGATTGATTTTATACAGGCTAGTGAATAACATTCATATCAAGTATTCACTCAACAATTGTTCATATATATTCACAAAAATATCAACTATTCATCCAAATTATAGGAAAAGATATTAGAAAATTGAAGTCTTCGTTATCAGTCAATCTATTACCTGAATCACAAAAAATAACATTGTCATTAGACCAGTACCCTAAGGATCAAGAACCGCGTTCAAATAACACAATTATTCGTCTCCAACTATCAGTTTTTAATCTAACCAACCAAAAATATGGTTCGCGTAAAACTAAGATACTTAAAAGGTAGAATGCAGGGGGGTTTTCCGCCAAGCAAGGGTGGAGCAAGGCTCGCGCCTAGGGCCCCCTAGGGGAAAGGGCCCCAAAAATTTCAACTCTTATAAGTAAAAATTTAAGAATTTGCATATTTCATATAGATAAGGGCCCGTAAACTGATTTCGGCTAGGGCCCCTAAATCTCAGGGCCGGCCTTGCCACCAAGTTAGAATACAGTTTTAGTTGGTCAGTTATCAAATTGGAATGTATGTGATAATAAAAATGAAAGACTATCAGTAAAAGCTTAAAGAACTAGAATTCTGAATTCACATCACCTTAAACCAACAATAATCACCCATACCCTGCTAAAGGCCGTGGTTTACAACACTACACGACTATATATCTTCAGCCTATTAGTTGACTTGTGCACAAAATATCACTATCTAATTGCTTTGAACAGAAGTCAGAACACAACATACATGTAACAAATACATATACAGCAGAGATATAGTTTGTGAGTAAATGTAAAATACCCTTGAAGTCTTGAAAGCGATTTCTCCTAGAGACCCCTATCCCAGGGGGCATGCCACCATTGTCACCACTTGCACCTGCTTCACCAACAAACTACTATTAAAACAACATGTACAATATATATTTTAAATCAATCTATTAGGAAAAAAAATATAAACATGATCAACAGAGAAACACTAAAACACAGTCATAAACAAATAATTTAATGAGTTTACTTTCAGTGGCAGTGAAATAAGCCTCTCGAGAAACAGCCTGAATAGCTCCAATCTAAAAACACCCAAATGCAATAATCAAAAATACATGTATCAATAAATCTATACATTTATAACATTTATACACGCATGAGTGTGTGAAAAAAGAAAGGTGATATACATACACCAGCAGCTTTGACAAAGCTTTCAGCAACGCGATTGAGAAGAGGGTGACCAAGATCAAAAAGACCTGCAGTCTTGTCAAAAGGCCTCAGCTCATCTATCAGTGATCTTGTTTCCAAATTGTTACCTCCCATTTTGCTTTCTTTTTCTTTCTAGGTTCCTTATCAAAAGTCTGCGTGTTGTGTGTGAAAGTTTGAGATATAGAAGAGATAATAGGAGAGAGTTGCACTTGCACCCCCGTGTTAATTATTGCTCACATACCATGCAGAAAGAGTAGAGGGTGGAAGGACACGTGTCCTGGTGAGTTTACGTGCCCAACAATAAGTCGAACTTGGTGGATCCTCTTAGACACGCGTCCTCTTATCCTGTGACCATTCTCACAAGCTAAGGCCTTCTTTATTATTACCGGATTCAATAGATGCCATTAATATTTAAAAATTTTATTTATCCTGTCATATTTTAATTATTAAAATAATTTAATAAATATATAATAATTATAAATTTATAATAAAAATAATAAAATAATTTTAGTAAAATAAGTATACTATGTCTACTTATAATAAGGGAGTTGTTGGACTTGTTCTAACATCTTTTTCTTACTTAAAGACTTGAAAATAAGGGATGTTTAACCATTCCCTATCTTACTTTTATTCATTCATTGAATATTCATTCCCTCTTTTTTTCACACTCTTTTCCTCACTTCTTTTCTCTCTCTTCTTTAAAAATATTAATAGAATTTGAATTTAATATTATAATAATAGTAAGGAACAAAAATAAGGATAGTTGTTGTAGTTATATCACTTTGTATTATCTTAAATAACTAAAATCCTATTAATTTATATTATTTTTAAGGAACACCTTTGCTCTAATAATCAGAGCTGGGAACTTGGTTCAAAAATGGTAAAACTAAAAAAATTGATATATTTAATTATATATTTACAAAATTTGTCATACTTTTGCATGTCTTTTGCTACAATAAACACTATTGCAAAGTAAAATATTGTAACATCATCTGTTTTTAAACGAAGAGACGAATCAAATAGTCACATGGCAACAACTTGGATTCAATGTACGTAATTATGGGAAGCGACGGACACAGAAGAGGAAAACAGATCTATTAGAATGCAAAAAGTTGTTTAGAGTTACAGGGCACACTTGGATAAGCATTCACTACAAATTACTACAACTGTTGCACTTCCTAGTAACCTGGGAATGAATTTATATTAAAGCCCTTCCAGTATGGCATAGCAGCTTAAAGCACAGTATATTATTGCTTGAAAATCTTTGTTTATTTTAGAAATCAGTTCTGGGAATATTTTCATGTGAAGATGGGTAAAAATGATGGAGTGGCTGTTGGAATTGATCTAGGCACAACATATTCTTGTGTAGGAGTTTGGCTTGCGCAACAAGATCGTGTTGAAATCATAGCAAATGATCAGGGTAACAGAACTACGCCATCATGTGTTGCTTTTACTGATACTGAGCGTTTCATTGGCGATGCTATGAAACAGTATTATGACTACTATATTATGACTGTATTACTATATAACTATGGTAGTTAAATGTGTTGGAAAATATGGGTATAAGTCCAATATTGGTAAGTCATATTTTTGAGCATTATGACTAAAAGATGTGTGAGATATGATGATATTCTCTTAATAATGGAAATTATTATTTTCCATTAGAATTTGGCTCAAATATTATGGCATAAATTAATTTGATTTTGTTTCAGATTAATTGATATGGTGTATGTCTTGATATATTCAATCTGATTCTGTTTCAGATTATTTATGGAATAGAGTAGCTTGCAAGTATTACACCGATTCCATAATTAATGATATTTAATTATGGAAAAGAGTAGCGCACAAGTCTATCTACACCTATATAAACACCTCTAAGGCGTTAGGGTTAGACACACCAAAAACATATTCGTCTCTAAACACAAATCTCTCTCTCTCGGTGATAGTTTCGTGCCCGTTCAAGCTCGCTGAAGGTGCTCGTTATCCGTAACGCCGCCGCTACCTCGTTTTATCCTGGGAGGCTATCGACTCGCACATACGGTGAGAGGCGAAATAGTTTTAAGGAGACAGTTTCAACTGGACTCGAGGATCTCTCTTCTGTTTATATCTTTTCTTCCTCCGTTTGATTTCGTTTACTCACGCACACACTTGTTTGATTATTTGTATTAATCGCAGATTGTTTTCACAATCTTAAAGCTATTTATTTTATATACATCTGTGACTGATACATCTGTATCTGCTTGTTTTGTTGAGTAACAGATCGATGGAGAACCAAACTGTGAACGATTCGATGAACATGACGGCTGATCCCAACGCACAGATCACTGGATCTGATGGGGTTCACCAGCAGCCGATTAACCCTAACGCACGGATCGTACGATCTGATGGGGGTCAAACGCCTGTTGGACATGTGCCTTCGGGACATGTGCCTTCGGGACATGTGCCTGTGGGACACACTGTCATTGGACAGTTTAGTGTTCCTCTTGGACAGATATCGGCAGGATTCACTCCTCCGATCATACCTGCGGTGCCTACTGGTGTGCATACACCTGTAGTACAGACGCACGTACCATCTGTTCCACCCGTGGTGCCTGCTGCACCTGTTATGCCAACTGTGCCTGCTGCACATGCTGAAAAACCTGAGAAGTTCAACGGAACGAACTTCAAACGTTGGCAACAAAAGATGCACTTTTATCTGACCACGTTGCATATGGATCGCTTCCTTAAGGAAGAACCACCGTTGCTCACTGCTGAGAGTAACATGCAGACTGTGTATGCTGCTGATGCTTGGAAGGACTCCGACTACATCTGTCGGAACTATGTGTTAAATTATTTGTCTGACTCGTTGTATAACGTATACAGCGCAAAGCCAACAGCTAAGGTCTTATGGGAGTCACTTGACCATAAGTATAAAACCGAGGACGCTGGGGCAAAGAAGTGGATTGTTGGCCGCTTTCTTGATTATAAGATGGCAGACTCTAAGACTGTGGTCAGTCAGGTGCAGGAACTGCAGGTGATCATTCATGACATTCATGCTGAGGGAATGGTCATAAGTGAGTCTTTCCAAGTTGCTGCTGTTATTGAAAAGCTTCCACCTGGATGGAAAGATTTCAAGAACTACCTTAAGCACAAGCGAAAGGAGATGTCTATGGAGGATCTTATTGTTAGACTTCGTATTGAAGAAGACAACAGAGGGTCCGAGAAGAAAGTTAACGTTGCCACTGAGAAGGCAAACATGGTGGAGCATGCTCAAAGCTCCAAGCCCAAGAAGGCTAATTCTGGTAAAGGGGCAAAGCTGGCACCCAAGGGAGGGATTTCGAAGTCGAAATTTCAAGGGAAGTGCTACAACTGTGATAAAGTTGGTCATAGGTCTTCTGACTGCAAGAATCCCAAGAAGCCCAACAAGAAGAAAGAAGCAAACATGGTAGAGAATATCTCCAAGGAGATGGGTGACATAGACCTCTGTGCTACGGTCTCTGAAGTGAACCTGGTCGGTTCTAATCCACGTGAATGGTGGATTGATACTGGTGCTACTAGGCATGTTTGCTCAGACAAGGCGGTTTTCTCTAGCCTCAAAGCTTCCGATGCTGGTGAGAAACTCTACATGGGGAATTCAGCAACTTCTACCATTGAGGGTGAAGGCACGGTGATCCTGAAGATGACCTCTGGGAAGAATCTGACTTTGAAGAATGTACTTTATGTGCCTGATATTCGCAAGAACCTTGTGTCTGGTTCTCTGTTGAATAAGCATGGCTTTCGCATTGTAATAGAGTCAGATAAAGTTATTTTGTCTAAGAGTGGTATGTTTGTAGGCAAGGGTTATTTAACTGATGGGCTTTTTAAGCTCAATGTAATATCCGTTAAGGACGATAATGAAATGAAGAATTCTTCTGCTTACTTGCTTGAGTCTCCTAATTTATGGCATGCTAGATTAGGACATGTAAATTATGACACTTTACGACGTTTAAGTGCAAAAGAATACATACCTAAACTTACTATCGATCCAAAACATAAGTGTGAGACTTGTGTTGAGGCAAAATTAACGAGATCATCATTTAAACGTGTGGAAAGGAACACCAAAGTGCTAGACCTAATACATAGCGACATATGTGATTTAAAATTCGCTCCAACAAGAGGAGGAAACAAGTATTTTATTACATTCATTGATGATTGTACAAAATACTGCTATGTATATTTGTTGAAAAGCAAAGACGAAGCTATAGAGAGAAAATCAAAACGATACGAAGTGATCGTGGAGGTGAATATGTTGAACCGTTTGGGGAATTCTGTTCACAACATGGTATAATCCATGAGGTCACTGCACCATACTCCCCTCAGTCAAATGGTGTGGCTGAAAGGAAGAATCGCACTCTGAAAGAGATGATGAATGCGATGTTGTTAAGCTCTGGGCTCCCACAATCGATGTGGGGAGAAGCCATCTTAAGCGCAAATAATATTTTAAATATTACGATGCGCAAGAATAAGGATGTAAGTCCTTATGAAATGTGGAAGAAAAAGAAACCAAGTTACCAACACCTGAAAGTGTGGGGGTGCCTTGCAAAGGTACTGATCCCTACACCGAAGAAGGTGAAGATAGGTCCTAAGACTGTGAATTGTGTCTTCATCGGATATCCTCCACACAGCACTGCATATCGGTTTCTTGTTCATGAATCCAAGATTCCTGATATTCAAAAGAATACCATTATGGAATCAAGAAATGCCTCATTTTTTGAGACGATGTTTCCCTGTAATCCAGGAAACCAACAACCTACGACGTCTAAACGATCTCATGAGTCTGTAGATGACGATAATGAGAGTGACGAAAGTGAAGACGAAAATGTGGGGGTAGTGAGAAGGAGCAAAAGACAACGAACGGAGAAATCCTATGGGTCTGATTTTATGACCTATTTGCTCGAAGAAGGTGACCCAAAAACTTATAAGGAGGCGGTTACCTCACCTGATGGACCTATGTGGAAAGAGGCCATCAAGAATGAAGTTGATTCAATTATGCAAAATCATACTTGGGAATTAGTGGACTTGCCAACTGGTTGCAAACCATTAGGTAGCAAGTGGGTTTTCAAGAAGAAGTTGAAAACTGATGGCACTATTGATAAGTATAAGGCCAGACTTGTAATTAAAGGATACAAGCAACAAAAAGGCCTTGATTACTTTGATACATATTCTCCTGTAACGAGAATAACGTCCATAAGGATGATGTTTGCTATTGCTGCAATGCGTAATCTAACTGTACATCAAATGGATGTGAAAACAGCTTTCCTAAATGGAGACATAGATGAAGAAATCTATATGGAACAACCTGAAGGGTTTGTTGTCCCAGGACAAGAAAGGAAAGTGTGTAGATTGGTGAAATCATTGTATGGTTTGAAACAAGCGCCTATGAAATGGCATGAAAAATTTGATGAGGTCGTGCTGGCCAATGGTTTCAAAATCAATGAATGTGATAGCTGTGCCTATTACAAGGATAACGAGAACAGCTATGTCAAGGAGAATGACAATGGCTATGTCATGATGACACTATATGTAGATGATCTACTTATTGCTGGAAGCAATGATAAAGTTATCAAATCTACAAAGGACATGTTGAAATCAAGGTTCGACATGAAAGATATGGGACTAGCAAATATAATTCTGGGAATTCAAATTTCTAGAACATCAGAGGGTCTCGCATTAAGTCAACCACATTATGTTGACAAGATCCTTGAGAAGTTTCTTAAGGATGACTTTGAGAAAGCTAGGACACCTGTAGATATGACTTTGCACCTATCCAAGAACAAAGGTGTAGCTGTTTCCCAATTGGAATACTCGAGGATAATTGGTAGTCTGATGTACCTCATGAGTTGTACAAGACCAGACATTGCATACTCAATTAGCAAGTTGAGTAGGTTTACGAGTAATTCGGGAGCTGATCACTGGAAAGCGATTATAAGGGTACTAAGGTACTTGAGGGGAACTCGAGACTATGGACTGCACTATGGCAGATACCCAGCAGTATTAGAAGGATATACTGACGCAAATTGGATATCTAGCAAGAAAGCACTTAAGTCTACGAGTGGCTATGTGTTTACATTAGCTGGAGCGGCAATATCATGGAAATCCTCAAAACAAACGGTGATAACTCATTCCACGATGGAAGCTGAGTTTGTGGCACTAGATAAATGCGCCGAAGAGGCTGAATATCTACGTCAGTTTCTGGAGGATATTCCAAGATGGCCAAAGCCTGTAACTGCAATAGGGATTCACTGTGATAGTCAATCCGCTATTGGCAGAGCACAGAGCACGATGTATAATGGAAAGTCTCGTCATATACGACGACGACACAGTTCCATTAGATAATTGATCTCAACCGGAATTATCACTATTGACTATATACCGTCAAAGGATAATATCGCGGATCCACTAACCAAAGGGTTATCAAGAGAAGTGGTTGAGAAATCATCGAGAGGGATGGGCCTTAAGCCTATTGCTTAACGGCATCATGGTGGACACCCAACCATTGCTGACTGGAGATCCCAAGAACTTGGTTCAATGGGACAACTAAATCATGATGACCAAATCACTGTGGGGGTAACCCCTGGCCTGTTCCTATGATGAGGAAACAGTGAGACCCGTAAGGTACGAGGTTAAGCTTTGAGCCTTTAATGATCTTTGATGAATACGTGGAGCTCAGGAGTGAACGCATGGAATTCAGTTGAGTAAACGCGGGTTACTCTATAAGATAAAGATCACCTATGTGGGAGAGAAGTGGGGCCGCTTCAAAGGAGAATTGCGAGGCACAATTCTTTAGAAACTTCTGCAGAACCAGGACGATGTTCCATGGCCAAAATGGACATACTCATGAGAGCTGAACGAGTCAGAAACGATATAGTGATAAGTATATCATCGTTTACATAAACGGTCGAACAGTTCAAGGACAAGCACGTCTACTGTCTACCAGTAAAGTCGGTATGCTTACTCGAGCGAAGGTTCAAGGAGCATTCTCTACCTATCGTATGCTATATCTGATCGAAGAAACTATCACCAAGTCAAACTCCGTGTCTGTCTGTCTGTCTGTCTGGTGTGTGCTACTAAGATTACCAATCTCACCCATGTGGGGGATTGTTGGAAAATATGGGTATAAGTCCCATATTGGTAAGTCATATTTTTGAGCATTATGACTAAAAGATGTGTGAGATATGATGATATTCTCTTAATAATGGAAATTATTATTTTCCATTAGAATTTGGCTCAAATATTATGGCATAAATTAATTTGATTTTGTTTCAGATTAATTGATATGGTGTATGTCTTGATATATTCAATCTGATTCTGTTTCAGATTATTTATGGAATAGAGTAGCTTGCAAGTATTACACCGATTCCATAATTAATGATATTTAATTATGGAAAAGAGTAGCGCACAAGTCTATCTACACCTATATAAACACCTCTAAGGCGTTAGGGTTAGACACACCAAAAACATATTCGTCTCTAAACACAAATCTCTCTCTCTCGGTGATAGTTTCGTGCCCGTTCAAGCTCGCTGAAGGTGCTCGTTATCCGTAACGCCGCCGCTACCTCGTTTTATCCTGGGAGGCTATCGACTCGCACATACGGTGAGAGGCGAAATAGCTTTAAGGAGACAGTTTCAACTGGACTCGAGGATCTCTCTTCTGTTTATATCTTTTCTTCCTCCGTTTGATTTCGTTTACTCACGCACACACTTGTTTGATTATTTGTATTAATCGCAGATTGTTTTCACAAAATGTGCATATGGTGGTTCGTTAGGTGTTTAATAATATTGTTAAATGTGTGAACACAGGTATTAAAAGGTTAATTGGAAGGAGATTCTCGGATTCAACGGTGCAAAGCGACATAAAGCTCTGGTCATTCAAGGTTATTGGAGATGGCGGTGACAAACCAAAGATCGTTGTGAATTACAAAGGTGTGGAGAAACTATTCTCACCTGATCAGGAGTTGTCTTCCATGGTTCTTATTAAGATGAAGGAAATTTGTAATATCCCGTAATTTTTTAGAATTCGATTAATAATAGAATAATAGAAAAAAGTATTAAAATTTGATTAAGATTAGGATTTAAAATTTAATTAGACTAATGGGCCTAAAATTTGGATCAGATTCTAATATGGATAACTTGTAGGTTAAGATATGGGGTTTTGTATCGTTATAAATACACCATATTCGTCTTTCTCGTTTTTTATATAAGAATTCGTAGGGCTCTTCTCAGCAAAAATCAGCAGTCTTGTAAAATTCGTAGAAAATTCATCGTAAGTCGGAATTCAGTGATTCTGGACTTTTCGGAGAGGTCTTTTCGTTATCTTCAACTTTCGTGTTTCGTATTTTCTAATATAACGTCGTTTAGTAGGTCAAAAAGGCTATATTCAGATCTGGTCAGATTTTAAGGTAAGTTTTTGATCGATCTTATTAGTGTTTTCAAATTGTGTGTTATGTGTGTATATTTGATTATCAAAACTTGGGCTAAGTGATCATATATTTGATAGTATTATGTGTTATAGTATATGTATTATTATATATATGTGATGTCTGGACGATAATTTGAGATCTTTGATTTGTGCCATGGTTTGTGAAAATATCGAATAAGAACTTAGGACCGCAGTCACCGGATTGTAGTGACAGTTTTGAGAAAATTTAGGACCGTTATCACCGGGTTGTAGTGGTCTTGGCATGAATTATGGATTTTGAATTATTGTTGTTTATGTGCTATGTGTATCGAATAAGAATAAGAATGTGTATCGAAAGTGTGTGTTTCGTATATCGTATCGTATAGATTATCGGTGTATTTTGTTATATGTGTGTGTGTTACTTGGCCTACTAGTTGGATCGATTGGTCTCTTGCTGGGCTGTATAGCTCATTCTTACAATTTCAGGTTTCGTCCAAGATTCAAGTTGGATAGCATTGGAGTTCGAGGACTTAGGATTGGAGTATATTAAATTTTGGGCTTCCGTTAGCTGCGTTTTTGTAATAGACACCTTTGTAATAGATTTTCGTATTAGTAAATTGTATTTTGTATTAGTTTTGATTTAGATTTAATGGTCCGAAAGTACGGGCCGTTACAGTTGGTATCAGAGCAGGCTGTCTTTCGGAGTGTATTAGGTATGGGACTAGTACATTCCCTAGGATTCGATCTTGTGGACCATAGTTTGACCTTTGGTAGATCAGGGGGTAGATGTGTCTCGAACTTTAGGATTGTTGTGAATTTGGGGACCAAATTCTTTTTAAGGAGGGTAGTATGTAATATCCCGTAATTTTTTAGAATTCGATTAATAATAGAATAATAGAAAAAAGTATTAAAATTTGATTAAGATTAGGATTTAAAATTTAATTAGACTAATGGGCCTAAAATTTGGATCAGATTCTAATATGGATAACTTGTAGGTTAAGATATGGGGTTTTGTATCGTTATAAATACACCATATTCGTCTTTCTCGTTTTTTATATAAGAATTCGTAGGGCTCTTCTCAGCAAAAATCAGCAGTCTTGTAAAATTCGTAGAAAATTCATCGTAAGTCGGAATTCAGTGATTCTGGACTTTTCGGAGAGGTCTTTTCGTTATCTTCAACTTTCGTGTTTCGTATTTTCTAATATAACGTCGTTTAGTAGGTCAAAAAGGCTATATTCAGATCTGGTCAGATTTTAAGGTAAGTTTTTGATCGATCTTATTAGTGTTTTCAAATTGTGTGTTATGTGTGTATATTTGATTATCAAAACTTGGGCTAAGTGATCATATATTTGATAGTATTATGTGTTATAGTATATGTATTATTATATATATGTGATGTCTGGACGATAATTTGAGATCTTTGATTTGTGCCATGGTTTGTGAAAATATCGAATAAGAACTTAGGACCGCAGTCACCGGATTGTAGTGACAGTTTTGAGAAAATTTAGGACCGTTATCACCGGGTTGTAGTGGTCTTGGCATGAATTATGGATTTTGAATTATTGTTGTTTATGTGCTATGTGTATCGAATAAGAATAAGAATGTGTATCGAAAGTGTGTGTTTCGTATATCGTATCGTATAGATTATCGGTGTATTTTGTTATATGTGTGTGTGTTACTTGGCCTACTAGTTGGATCGATTGGTCTCTTGCTGGGCTGTATAGCTCATTCTTACAATTTCAGGTTTCGTCCAAGATTCAAGTTGGATAGCATTGGAGTTCGAGGACTTAGGATTGGAGTATATTAAATTTTGGGCTTCCGTTAGCTGCGTTTTTGTAATAGACACCTTTGTAATAGATTTTCGTATTAGTAAATTGTATTTTGTATTAGTTTTGATTTAGATTTAATGGTCCGGATGTGTGGGTTGTTACAAAATTGCCGAAGAGTATCTCGGAAAGCTTATAAATAATGTGTATGGACGGTCCCTGCGCACTTCAATGACTCACAGCGCCAGGCTACGAAGGATGCAGCGAAAATAGCTGGACTGAATGTATTGCGTATTCTTGTTGAGCCAACCGCCGCTGCAATCGCTTATGGCCTTGACCAAAAGCTTGCAAGTAACTGCACCAGACAAAAAATTGTTTTAATTTTTGATCTGGGTGGGGGAACTTTTGATGTTTCTCTCCTTAAAATCAAAAAGGACAAGTTTGAAGTCATTGCTACTGCTGGCAATACTCACCTTGGAGGTGAGGACTTTGACAATCGTTTGTTAAACCATATTGTTCAAGAATTTAAAAGGAAACACAGAAAGGACATTTGTCAAAATGCTAAATCTCTAAGAAGATTGAGAACTGCTTGTGAAAAGGCAAAGAGGGTTCTTTCGTATAATAATAAGACAAGTATAGATGTAGATGCTTTGTATGAAGGAATCGATTACTCCACAAAAATCACTCGCGCCAAATTTGAGGATCTAAACATGGATTTGTTTATAAGTTGCGTGGAGACCGTAAAGAAATGTTTAGAAGATGCAGAAATGCATAAGAATAGGATCCATGATGTTGTTCTTGTGGGTGGATCTACTAGAATCCCTAAAGTGCAACAGCTATTGTAACAGTTTTTTGATGGAAAGAAACTTCGCAAGAATATAAATCCTGATGAGGCCGTTGCTTATGGGGCAGCTGTCCAAGCTGCAAAATTATGTGGAGAGGGAAATCAAAAGATTAAGAACTTGATGCTGCTTGATGTCACTCCCCTATCTCTTGGAATTGAAGTCAATGGGGGTGCAATGTTTGTAATTATTCCGAGGAACACAGCTATTCCAAACTCAATGCAAGAGCAATTCAGTACAGCAGCAGATTATCAAACATCTATTCCGATCGGAGTGTTTGAGGGTGAGAGAACGAAGGTGACAGACAACAATTTACTGGGAAACTTTCAAACCAGGGTTGTTCACGAACCGAGTCGAGCTGAGTTTTGGTATAAACAAGAGCTTTCATTTTTTCTCTGACGAACCGAGCCGATCCGAGTTTCTTTATCGAACAAAAAAATGTTTTTGAGCTCGAGTTCGTTAACTAACAAGCCGAACTCGAGTTTTTTTCGCGAACACATATGAGACGAGCCGAACCAAGTAGCTCATTAACAAATAAATAAAAAATTAACCTTAATGACCCAACATAACCAATTCAAGCCAGCAACTAATAAAACCATTCAAGCCCAACCCAATTATTTAATCCAAGCCCAACCCAGAGTAAAAGCCTAAACTTATAATACCGATTCCTTTGTAGTTTGTCCTGTGTTCTGTCTTCTGCTCCTCGATCTCATCTCTCATTCTTCTCATCTTATTTTTACCTAAATCTTTATTATGTTGTAACTACACACAATACACAAAATCATATCAATGAAGTGTGGCAAAATAAGGTTTCAGATTTGGGGGTTTTATCCAGAAATGAAGGGTATGTAAGCTGTTGTTTCAAGATACTTGTTCGATTTGGGTGTGTTTCTGATTTGGCTTTGATTTAATTATACACAGCCCCTTAGCATCATCTCTTTTTATCTATATATATATTTTTGTATATGTATATAAATCAAGTGGTGTAAGTATAATAAAAATATTTAGAAAATATTATTTTTCTCGAGTTTTAACGAGCCGAGCTCGAACCGAGTTCGAGCCGAGCTCGAGTCGAACATGGTAAAACTCGGCTCGAGCTCGTTTTGCTTAACGAACATATTTTTGTGTTCGAGTTCGAGCTCGCGTTGATGAACGAGCCGAGCCGAACGAGCCCTTACCGAGCCGAACTCAAGCTTGTTCGCGAACAGCTCTGTTCGTGAACATCCCTACTTTCAACTATCTGGCCTCCCCCCTGCCCCAAGGGGCAAAGTTAAAATATTAGTAACGTTTACAATTGATGCTGATAGGGTATTAAGTGTTTCTGTTGAGAACAAGACTACTGGAATCAAGAAGAGCATTAAAATAATTAAATGTTGTGCTCCAGAGTTTGAAAATGGAGAGAAGAGAAGAGAAGAGAAAGGATTATTTTAAAATTTTCCTTCCGAGGCATGCTCCCGAGTTTTTTGGCGAGAGAAGAGAAATGATCCGGAAAGAAAATTTCCTATAATTTTTCACCAAAACTTTCTTCCCAAAAATGAGAAGATTTGGAAAGATCCTCTCACATTATCTTCTTCTTTTTGGTCACTTTCTCTTCTTTTTTACACAAACTCGGGAGCACACGACAGTTTTATTTTCTTCTACTATTTCTTTTCTCTTCTCCTTCCATCTCTTCTTTTCTCTTCTCTTCTCCTTCCATCTCTTCTTTTCTCTTCTCCCCCAAAAAATCTCGGGAGCACAGCGTAAAAGAGGAACTCTTACAGAGGAGGAGATTGAACGGATGGTAAAGGATGCTGAGCAGTTTAAGTCTGAAGATGGAGAGTTTACGAGAAAGAACGGTGCAATGTTTGCATTTAAGGACTATGCATATAATGTGCGGGATGTCATTGAAAGTAATTGCAATCTTGAAGATTCTGTCAAAGAGATGATACGTTATTCTTTCAAGGAGGCTATATAATGGCTAGATGCAAACATGAATGCTGAAATTTACGAGTATGAGTACAAGAAGCAGCAATTTGAAGCTATCTGTAATCAACTACTTCCTCGTAATGCGGGTATTAGGATTGTGGAAGTTTAACAATCTATATGTTTAATTGCAAGATTCAAAATGTTTCTGTATTGATAATACATTGCAACTGCAAGCGTGGCTCTTAAATCTTTTACATGTTTTGGGGTTTGGCTTGTAAGACACAAGAAGTTTGCGCTTTGCACAATGTGAAAAAAACAATATATTAGTATGGAAAGTGTATATCTCATTAATATCAGCTCCAAATTAAATTTATTACTGTGAGGAAATCTGGTACATGTAATATCTTAAATCTCTCTCTAGTAGTAATTGATACTTCCATTGTATTGTCCAAATCTTAATTCATAATATACAATTTTGTAATTTTCATATAATAGATAGATATTCAATTAGTTGTTCAAGAACTTATGCCGAAAAATTGACAAAAATATTTAACACTTGGAGTGTGAAAATGAGTTTCGTATAAAATTGAAACTTAAAATTATACTAGTATATATATACTACTGGCAACTGTTATGGAAATTAAAGATGGTTCCTGGGCACCAAGTAATATAGCCTTAATAGCATGTCATTAGCACCTTAAAGGCCATGAAATAATTATATAAACTATATGCATCACATGGAGTGTAATAACAATTGACAATAGGTTATAATTTAAATTGAATATTTTAAAAGCTAATAAGTATAAAATATATTCAAGAAATTACAAGAAAAAAAGGCTAAAAGTTATAGGTCAAAATTCGGTTGCCTTTAGCTATAAAATGTTTAAAAACTGTGGATTTTATTATAAAATCAACCATTACTTGTTGGTGGCTTTTAAATTGGTCGAAATTGTTTTCAATTGGAGATTTCTCAGGTAGGGACAACTTTTATCAAAACACTGGCTGAAATTACATTGTCAATAGAAGTTGGGAGTCAAATTGTCAATGATCCAACTATTGGGGAGACAAGTATAGCACATTCAAGTGCCAGTTCTTTGCAAGAAGAACAAGGGTTTGAGACTTGGTACATGATAGTAACCTGATTAAATCCCCTCCAATTAAAATGGAGGTTCTCATAATTGGTGAACAACACACTTTCACAACCACGGTTCCTAATATGATTTCAACTGTGACTTCAGTCACCGGGTTACCTACTACTTCCATACCCTCCACCTCAAACCAAATAGACATCTCATCCACCTCAACACACTACACCACAACCTTCCCACAGTTGATGATCTTTTGATTGAGCAGCTTGCAAGCCTAGCCAATATCTCCCAACAGCTCCTTACCACAGATATGTCAAACCAAGACTATCAAGCAATTCTACTCTCATACAAGTAGGATGTTGAAGAGCAGCAGGAGAGAATTGCAGATGAAGCAGATGGTAATGTAGATGCATGACTCTTAAAAAACTTCACAACAACTATGGAGAAGGCCTTAGTAAAATTTAGAGAAGAATATGTCACCATCTTGGGTAGTAATGCTAAGGTTTTCACTCCCCAAGAAGTGTATGATGCTGCGACAGAGGTGTACAAAGCACCATTGAAGATCTTTTTATCATATTGGAAGAGCCATGAAAAGCACTCTAGTCAAGTATCATATTGTTTTCAGCAGTGGAATTTATATTATGACTCTTAAACCTTTCCTTGATTGTTAATACGTAACAGTTTAACTACTATATTATGGATGTATTATATAAATATAATAGTTAAATGTGCATATAGTGGTTCGGTAAGTGTTTACTAATTTTGTTGAATGTGTGTACACAGGTGCTCAAAGGTTGACAGGAAGGAGATTCACGGATTCAACGGTGTAATGCGACAAAAAACTAACTGTTTACTAGGAGAAATTGAACTATCTGACGTGCATGCGGCACCACATAGCAAAGTTGGAATCTCAATAATGTTTACTATCGATGCTGATGAGATATTAAGTTGTTCTGCAGTGAATAAGGCAACAGGAACCAAGAAGAGCATTAACATCATTATAAGAGGAAACCTTGCAGAGAAATAGATTGAAAGGATGGTAAAAGATGCTGAACAATTTAAGATGGAAGACTGAGAGTATATGAAAATGAATAAAGTAATGCGTGTACCTCACGAATTGAGCCGAGCCGAGTTTTGATCGAATAGAGTCGAGTTTTATTTTTTTTCCGATGACCCGAGTCAAGCCGAGCTTTCTTATCGAACAAAAATTGTGTTCGAGATCGAGCTCATTAATAAACGAGCTGAGCCGAGTCAGAAAAAAATAAGGCCAACCGGTATTTGACTGTGAAAATAACTTATAAACAAAAATTATTTTTTTGAAACTTTGGTTATATCACTAAAATATATATATCTTGACATCCATACGATTGGATCGATGTAAAATATTTTTTAAAAATTCGAAATACCAATTCATGACTAAAAATATTAAGAATTTATTATAATTTTTTGAGTTTTAACGAGCGATCTCGAGCCGAGCGAGCTCAAGCCAAACAACCCAAAACTCGGCTCGAGCTCGTTTTTCTTAACGAACAGATTTGTCTGCTTGAGTTCGAATTCGAGTTCGTTAACGAGCCGAGCTGAATGAGCTCTTAACGAGCCGAACTCGAGCTTGTTCACGATGAACAACCCTAAATGCGTGAGCTGTTCGTGAACAGCCCTAAATGTGTGCATTTAAGGATTTTGTATATAACAAGCGGGACGACACTGACAATAATTCTAAGCTTGAAGCTTATGTTAAGAAAATGTTAAGTTATCATTTCAAAAAGACTATTGAATGGACGAAGGAAAACGAGAATGCTGAAGTTCACGAGTACAAGAACAAGAAGTAACAGTTTGAAGAAACCTGCAATCAACTACTTCATGGCAATGCAGGTATCAAGATTGAGAAAGTTAAACAATCAACATCTCTAGTTGCCTGATTGAAAATGCTTTTTCGGTCTGGTTGTACAAAATTTAACCGGTAGGGGTGAGCAACGGGTCAGAACCGAACCGAACCGGAACCGAAAAAACCGAGAACCGAAATAGGAATATTTCAAGAACCGAGCCGGACCCGTTTATATATAAGAACCGAACCGGAACCGAACTGTAAATTTCTGTTCAGTTCGGTTCTGAACCGAAAGAACCGAATTTATATTTTATTTCTTATTTATTTATTTTGTATATTATTTTATATTCTGACTTTTTAAATTTTGACTAGTTTTGATTATTTATTAAGGGTAATTTAGTAAAAGAAGATTTTTATTTATGGTGGATCATTTTGAATTCGATTACTTTCTAATATTTAAGAAAAAAAATATTTATAAAAAATATTCAAAACTCCATATATATTTTAAGAAACGAGTACTACAATAAATTCATATTTCCTTAAAATTTATTATAATATTATAAATAAGATTATATACTATGTAATATATATACATATGTTTATATATATATAGGGAATGATTAAATATAAATTAAAATTAAAATGGAAACTAGGAACCGATCTAAGCCATTAGATCTACCTAATCTGATGGACCCCCTAAATCACTCCACCCAACTATTCAGCACTCTCCCACACCCAATTTCAGCTTTTCCCCTCCGTTTTTAATTTGATTTTTCCGTCAAACCGTAAGTTTTTTTTAAAATCCGATTTCATTGTATTTTTCTACATCTCTCAACGATCGATTTGCATACCATATGTGTTATATTTCGAATTAATTTAAAAAAAAAATTGGTTTCTAGTTTATATTCTAAATTGGTTTATATTGGAGTAGCCCCTATATATATATATATATTTGTATTTTATTCATTTATATACGGTTCGGTTCAGTTCGTACGGTTCTAGTATGTTAAGAACTGAAACCGAACCGAACCGAGAACCGAAATTTCTAGAAAAACAAAAACTAAACTGGAACCGAATCAGTTAAGAACCGAACCAGAACCGTAATTTTTGATCGGTTCGGTTCGGTTCTCGTTTTTGAACCGGGAAATGCTCACTCTTATTAACCGGTGCGGGTAAGCTCCAGCCTCCAGGTGCTTTACTGTTGGCCTGATTCTTCTAATGCTGACAATTTTAGTTGATAACGATTTCCATGATCACACTTGCTTTGTTTATTTATGGGATTAACTAAGGATTGGATTAGCTGCAATGCTTCATACTATAGAGAATAATTACTTGTATTGTACCACAGTATTTCCTATCGTGACATTTAAACTTTTTACATTGTTCACTTCAGATATTCAACTGTAAGTCTGTGAACATTTAAATTTTATTAGACAATGTACGAAGAAATATGACCAAAATGGGGATTCCCTTTATATCTTCCAACTTCACCATCCCCAAAACAATATAACACCAACTAGCAGATCAAAAATGAAAGGATAAAAGCTGCAATTAAACGGAGATGTTCGTGAACAAAATTCGGGATCGGCACGTTTAAGTGAACTCAGCTCGGCTCAAACGAGCCGATCGCGAATATAAAAACAAGCTCGGATAATTAAACAAGCCGAGCTGAGTTTTTTGTATGTTCGGCTCGGACTCGGCTCGGACTCGGTAACTCGACTCGGCTCGGATAAAATATGTATACATAATGTTAGGTATGAATACAACATAGAGGGGGGGTGAATGTGTTTTGGCTTAAATGTTTGATTTTCGATCGACTTAGGCTTTAGCAGTTGGTAGTTGTTAATGATTTAGTAGAATGGATGTTAAACATAAATAACTGTGCAAATATGTAAAATAAATATCTTCAAAACTCACTTAATTTTATATTAAAAATCAAACAGTGTTTTGCTACAAAATCTCTAAGTTCTTATTTTAGAACTTAGCTTCTTTCTTGAGAGAGAACACACAATTTTCTATTCTAATTGTTCTACTTAACTAGAGGACCAGTGTTAACTTTATAACTCAGTTAACTGCTGGTTTACATAGTGGATAATAAACATGCTATTAGCTTTTCTAAACTGTCACTTGTCATTTCTATGTATAGAAAAGCAAGTCTTCCATTTCTGGCTTAGCATATCTTTAGCATCCCGTGATTACTTTAATCTCCTCTGTCAGTTAATCTTTGCAATTGATCTTGCACATCTCTCAAGCTGCTTTTTGTAGACTTGTCAATCCAGTTGTGTGAATTGTTTGTTGATTTGCAACCTTGGATATTGAACTGTTCTACAATTTTGTACTTAGAGAAATTTCTTCACTTCGAGATCTTCCAATTAAGCTGTAGAGAACTCGACATCTCGATAGACATGTTGGCTTGTCGATATCTCTGAAACTTCATTGTTAACTTGACTTATCGACAACTCTGAGTTCTCTAGTGAATTTTGGTTTATCGATAACTCAGAGTTCTCTAATGGACTTTGGCTTATCGATAACTCAGAGTTCTCTAATGAATGTATACTTGTCGATATCTCTGAGTTCTCGAATGGGCAATTCCTGAGTTCTCTATACCCGGTGGATGTTGCTTATCCGTCGAGTAGTGAAGGCTTATCCGTCGAGTAGACATTTCTCATCCGTCGAGTAGATGTTGCTCATCCGTCGGGTAGATGTTATTCATCCGTCGGTACTCTATGGAGTTTAAATGACTTCTCGATAAGTCATTATGGAGTTCTCGAATGATTTCTCTATAACACTAATTCTGTGACTTGTAGAGATCTTGACTTAAAATGTTTTACACCAAACGGATTTATTCAACTCCAAGCTTCTTCATAATTCTTCTGAGGCATGATCTTCTTGATCTTCTTCCAGATAGAATTCTTAGGCTTGACACTATTTAGAGAAAAATGCTCCAGTCTGCTCCATTTACATTTTACAGACATTAAGTGTTACAAGTATGAATTACAGATTAAGGTTACAATACAACTAATCTTAGGGTTGTCAGTATGACTTAGTCTTGTTATAATACAGGCATGTCTTGCACAACAATCTCCCCCAATTTGTGAGAAGATTGCTTATCACAAATTTATGCCTATTAACAAGACTAACCCCAAGTTAAAGAATGAAAATAAAATAATACAAAAGCTGATACAACACTTGTACAATAAATATTTGACAGTTTACAATAATTAAGTAAAGACTGAGCTGTCTGATTCTTTCTCAATTATGTTCTTAATTTGCACAAGTATTTCCAATTCTTCTAGGATGGGGGTGTCAGTTAGAGCCTCTATTAGTTTCATCAAATCTGGCTTAGGATATCTAGCTAACATCCCTATCCTATAACTTGACAAAGAGCCAGCTTTTATATTCAGAAATCTTCCATCATTTGATATTCTGCTCTTGCCTGCTGCCTTCAACTCTTCTGATCTTCTGATATACTCAGATCATAGATGTTGATGATATTATTAGCTCCAGTCATCTTTGACATTCTTCTGAGGCATAATTCTTTGACATCATCTATTATATATTACAATCTCCCCCAACTTGTTCATCATGAAATTATGCACAAGTTCTGATTGATGATGTCAAAACTTTAACTAAATGCAGAAACCAAAACCAGTCTTCCCATCAGGTCTTCTTTTGTTGAGTTGTATTTAGATTTATTCAACATCCATTAGCTGTTTTAGCATTTAGATATATTCTCCCCTTTTTTGACATTATCTCCAGGAAGAAAGATCCAGCTAAATGCACATTGTTCAAGCTGCTGTCAATGTCCATTTGGAACACTATCTGCAGCTCCAGGCTTCATTGAGATTCATGGTGATAAGCTTTAAACAATAGAAGATTCACTTAGATCTGCAGAAAAATCTGTTAGTGATAAAAGTCATAAGCTCTCTGTTCTTTTGAATAAGTAGTCTCACCAATTCTCACTGCACTAGTCTCATGACTTTTGAGAGTCAGAGTTCCCTCACAAGGATTTCTAAATCCATACATTCATCTACCTCTCCTTTTGCCAGGAAGGATCCTGCCTCTCTTATTTTTTTTCACTCAATATTTTCTCTTATCCTCACATGAAAGGCTCAAATGTTGTTTGACCTACAGAAATAAGAGGTGGTTGAGAAGAGGTAATTTGTGATCATATGATTAGAGGAAGACCATATAGGGCTAATCATACTCATTTCACCATAAAAATGAGTGCATAAGCATCTATGACTGGGGTCACAGTTTGACTCACAGATTGCTCTGTGGTTGTGACAGTATGTTGTCCTCCACTTGTAGTGAGAACCTCCATTGGAATTGGAGAGGATTTGACTGGGTTACTGTCATGTACACCAACCTCAAACCTTTGTGCACCTTGCAGAGCACTGTCACATAAATGTGATAAGATTGCCCTTCTTATGACATTGTCATAGGCAATTGTTCTTCTAGCTTTGACTGCTAAGACAGCTTCTGCTAGAGTTATGAGGGAAGTTGTTCCTTCTTGAGGAACCTCCAATTGAATTGGAGAGGATTTAGATAGCTCCCCTTAGGAGTACTACCCTCAAACCTATCAGTCTGTTAAGACTGTTTTGCACATGAAGGTGCATTAGTGATACTCATGAAAAGCTGATAAATTTCCATGTTTGTGATACCAGTTCCTTTTTCTCAAACAATCAAAACAACTGAAGAACATTTTGGGGATTTTGTCCTTTTGTAAAACAGGTTCCTTTTGAGAGTTACCTGAATGGGATTATGTTTGAGTTTGTGTTTGTGTTGCTGTGCCTGGGTAAACCGCAGTTTGGTTTTGAAATGTTTTAGCTGCAATTTAACACAAATACATGTCGATTGAAACTTGAATCTCCTGTTATTGTCTGAGTGGATTGTGTTGAACCTATAATGCATTGAACATATTTATCTGTATTGATTAGGCATAACCATTGAGACATGCAGTTGCAAGCATATTGATTAGGCATAACCATTGAGACATGCAGTTGCAAGCATTATGACAGAAAAACTAATAATCAATTAAGATGTAAACACAAGGCAATCATGACATAAACAATCAAGCGACAAAAACAAATTGATAAAGAAGAAGATAATTTCATTAATATTAAACACAGAGTACATTAAGATGCAGATTACATCAAGTAAATCCTAATCCTAACTACTCTAATTTAGACTTCTTCTTCTCAGCCTCCAACCTCCTTGCCCTGCGCTGGTAAGCCCTGGACATGGAGTGAGCAAGAGAGATGATCCTCTCCTGCAACTCCAAAGCAGCAAGGCGTTGCTGCTCAGCCACCCTTGCACGCCTCTCCTGCTCGAAAGAGGCTTCCATCTCAAAGAAAAGAATATCGATTTGATCATCCCACGAGAGTCCGTAAAAGACCTCAAGTGGAATATCAAAGGGACTGTAAACAACCCCCTTGAGGCGGACACGAAGTCCGAAAGGATCAAAATACACTTGATCATCATCCAAATAATGGACCGGTTGATAGGCTCAATTAACAAGTCTGTAGAAGACTGGGGCATCCATTTGAATGAGCGAGAGAGAGATAAACAGAAGGTGAGTTTGAAATTTGATGTTTTTGTTGAGAGTAGGAGATTGATGAGTGGTAAAGAGTGAAGCGTTTTAATTTATAGAGGGGGTAAAGATAGAAATCAAGAGACTCTTGAGTTGTCCGGATAATAGGAGTAATAATCACATAAGCCTACTAGACAGCTAGAGATGACTAGTGACTATTCCCCATGCAAGTACTCAAGAATATTAGTTTATTTTAAAGAGTAACTATTCCCCATGCAAATAAGCATGTACTCCCTACACAAAAAGTAACTCTCCCTATCAGCAAGCAATCAGATAAAATTATCACTATCAGCATACGCAAAGCAACACAAATAATATATTAGTCTACTAACATTGGACTAACATATTTCCACGTAAGCAAGAAATCATATAAGCATGTAAATGTGTCAATAAGTTAGAGAAATTTAGAGACTAAGTATGTCAAAAGTATTTTTATGAACATAATTTATGAATTAAATTTGTTCAGTTTTTCATACTTTTTGCTTCTTTTGATCTGTTATTTATTAAGTTCACATACTGAGGATATGACGTAATAAATATTTAGTTTACTTAGAATTTTGAGAAATTCCAAGTTAATATTAATGGAGAAGTCTAGGTATTTATAGAAAAGGGTAAAATACTTATCGAGAAGTCAAATAAATATTTGATATTAAACTTATCGAGAAGTAATTTTAAATATGAAAAAGGTACATTCGAGAAGTCAAGTGACTTATCGAGAACTCTGATAAATGCCAAGTTTGTCCAAAAAGGACTTAAATAATTCTAATTTATTTGAATTGAATCAAATTGAAATCAGAATAAATTTTCCAAAAGTATTTGTCAAAAATAATTCATTGAATTAAATTATTTTAGTTCTGAGCTATTGATAAATCTCAAAATATTCTTGTCGAAAACTCTGTGAATTAACACTATTAGAGAACTCTACATGGTCTTATCGCTAAGTCATAATAGAGCTTATCGAGGAGTCATTCGAGAAGTCTGTAAATAGACTTATCGAGGACTCACTCGAGAACTCCAAAATGACTTGTCGATAAGTCATTTTGACTTATCGAGAACTCAGTTCTCTATACCTTTGAGTACTGTTTTTCTGCCTTGTGCTAATTTTTACACATTTAAGATGTAAATTAACAACCAAGCAGTTTACTTAGAATTGAAAATATTTTAAGTTAATTTTTTTGAGTTTTTAAAGAAAAATAAATATACAGAGATTCTGAAATATTTATAATTCATATTTCAGTTAATTTCCAATTAAATCAAACTGGGTTGATTTATTAGAAATTAATCTGCTGCAAAACATTAGCTGAGTTCTTGCCTTAAGATGAAGAATTGAGCATTACAATTTCACTCACAAGTCTAGTGAAGGTTGCTTCATCCAAAGGTTTAGTAAAAATGGCAGCTAATTGTTTCTCTGTTGGAACAAAAATGATCTCAATGGTACCATTTGCAGCATGTTCCCTGATAAAATGGTACCTAACATCAATGTGCTTTGTTCTAGAATGATTAACTGGATTAGCTACTATAGATATGGCACTAGTATTGTCACACATAATAGAAATTTTGTGTAACACTAGACCATAGTCCATTAGCTGATTTCTAATCCAAAGCACCTGAGCACAACAACTTCCAGCAGCTATATATTCAGCCTCAGTTGTGTAAGTTGACACATATTGTTGTTTCTTACTATACCAGGACACAAGTCTTTGACCAAGAAATTGACAGCTTCCACTAGTACTTTTCCTATCAACCCTGCATCCAGCAAAATCTGCATCTGTGTATCCAACAGCTTCAAAACCAGTTCCCTTAGGATACCATAATCCCAAGTTTGGAGTTCCCTTTAAGTATCTGAAAATCCTTTTGACAGCCATCAAATGTGATTCCTTTGGATTGGCTTGAAATCTGGCACATAGACAAGTAGCAAACATGATGTCTGGTCTACTAGAAGTCAAATACAGTAATGATCCAATCATCCCTCTATAGCTTGAAATATCCACACTCTTGCCTTTCTTGTCTTCATCCAACTTGGTTGCAGTAGACATTGGTGTAGATGCTGGTGAGCTATCCACCATACCAAATTTCTTCAATAAGTCATTCACATATTTGGTTTGGCTGATGAAAATACCATCACTTCTTTGACTAACTTGAAGGCCAAGGAAGTAACTCAATTCTCCCATCATGTTCATTTCATACTCACTCTGCATTAGCCTAGAGAATCTTTGACAAAGCTTTTCATTTGTAGATCCAAAGATGATGTCATCCACATAGATTTGAACTAGGATCATATCTTCACCGTGCTTCTTGTAGAAGAGAGTCTTATCATTAGTACCTCTGGTAAAACCATGTTTGAGTAGAAATTCTGACAGTGTGTCATACCAGGCTCTTGGTGCCTGTTTCAATCCATATAGAGCCTTAAGTAATTTGTAAACAAAGTTAGGAAATTATGGATCTTCAAAGCCAGGTGGTTGTTGCACATAAACTTCTTCTTCTAGTTCACCATTGAGAAAAGCACTCTTGACATCCATTTGATACACCTTGAAATTTGAGTGTGCAGCAAATGCCAGAAAAATTCTTATTGCTTCTAGTCTTGCCACAGGAGCAAAAGTCTCATCATAGTCAATTCCCTCTTCTTGTGAGTAGCCTTTAGCAACCAGCCTTGCTTTGTTTCTAGTAACAATTCCATTTTCATCCATTTTGTTCCTGTACACCCACTTAGTTCCAATTATGCTTTTGTTCTTTGGTGTAGGGACTAATTTCCAAACTTTGTTTCTCTCAAACTGATCCAGCTCCTTCTGCATAGCACATATCCAGTCAGGATCCATTAGGGCTTCTTCAGTTTTCTTGGGCTCTACTTGAGATAGAAAACATGCATGTAGGCATTCATTAGCAGTTGCACTTCTAGTTCTCACACCAGCTGAGGGATCACCAATAATAGCTTCTATTGTATGACTCTTATCCCACTTTCTGGTGTGTGTCTGCTGACTAGTGCCTTCATCATTTTCTTCAGTATTACCATGACTGTCATTTCCATTTTCTCCTTCTCCCCCTAAGTTTGTGCCATCAAATTCAGGTGTCTGAAGGGAGCTTTCATTTCCATGATTTTATTCAGAGGTTTCTTCATTTGTCACTTGTTGTGTCACAACTTCATCTTCCTCATCAGAATCATTATCAATGGTTAGATTTTCAAATGCAAGGGCTTCGGCATCATTTACATCAAGGCATTCCAAGCCTGGACACTTGTAATCATCAAAAGTCACATATGTGCTTTCTGACAAGCTTCACAAACTTCCAGTTGAGTAAATTCCAGACTGGACATGTCTCTCACAAGCTCCTTCTTGACTAAGGTGTTGATTGCTTTGAAATTCAAGTAAGATAGCTTTTTATGCCACAGTTTGTTTTGCTCTTATGATACCTTGGTGTAGAAATAACACACTCATTCCTTATTTGTTGAGTCTAAGTCTGCAACAAACAAGCTTCCCTTTCTTACTCCCTTAAGAGCAATTTCACCAGTCTTTTTGCTAATAAAAGCACAATCTTCTTTGTTGAAAACAACTTGAAAACCTCTGTCTGCAAATTGACTAACACTTAGAAGATTTACTTCTAATCCAGCAACTACTGCTACATCTTCAATGACAACATTTCCAGAAACAATCTTGCCATATCCCATTGTGAATCATTTGTTGTTGTCTCCAAAGGTCACCAAAGGGCCAGTCATCTCCTCAAATTGTGATAGCAGGGCCTTATCACCTGTCATATGCCTGGAACATCCACTATCAATGATCCATATGACCTTCTTCCCTTTGCCCTGCACACAATGAGGATTAAGTGTGTTTAGCTACCCAAGCTGTGTTGGGCACTTTCTTCTTGTTAACTGATTTTGCAGAAGTAGAATGAGAATTTTGAGATAAAATGGAATTCATAGACTGTTGAGCATATTCCCTTTCAGATATAGAACCAACTTTTGATTCTATGAGATCAATTCTCAATTTGTAGCAACTCTTCATCACTTTCATGTTACAGGGAATGCAGTCAAACTTGTCACAGAATGAATATGGATCATTTGCCTTTGCTTCATTGTACTTGCAGACTCCTTCAGATGAATTGCTAACAGTCTTTTTACAAAGATGAGTTAGGTGATTCATTGATCCACAATTCTCACGCCTCTTTCTAGGAGCATCTGCAACATAAGCAAAATTATTGCTTTTGTTTATCTCATTTGCCTTTGCTTCATTGTACTTGCAGACTCCTTCAGATGAATTGCTAACAGTCTTTTTACAAAGATGAGTTAGGTGATTCATTGATCCACAATTCTCACACCTCTTTCTAGGAGCATCTGCAACATAAGCAAAATTATTGCTTTTGTTTATCCCAATCTTTCCATTTCTATTTTTCTTTTTCTTTTTGACTTGTTTAGCTTTAATCTCCTTCACAGGCTCCTTAGTTTCTTGATTGGCTTTTGGTGTTTCAACAGAGATGGAAGACTGAGTTGTCTCATCATTTTTCTTTTCCTTGTCCTCATCAGCTATCTCCTGTTTGATGATCAACTCTTCTTCACTGAAGTTCACTTCACATGCCTTGAACAAAGGTGATTCAACTTTCTTCAAAATAATTGGAAAATTTTCTTTTTCCATAAAGTGTAATTGGCCTTATCAAAGGGAGGAATCTTGATACAACTGATTTTCTGTGTATTCATTTTTCCAAGATCTAATCTGTTTACTTTCAGATTTTGCTCTAATACCACTTGTTAGGTATGAATACAACACAGGGGGGTGAATGTATTTTGGCTTAAATGTTTGATTTTCGATCGACTTAGGCTTTAGTAGTTTGTAGTTGTTAATGATTTAGTAGAATGGATGTTAAACATAAATAGTTGTGCAAATATGTAAAACAAAGATCTTCAAAACTCACTTAATTTTATATTAAAATCAAGCAGTGTTTTGCTACAAAACCTCTAAGTTCTTGTTTTAGAACTTAGCTTCTTTCTTGAGAGAGAACACACAATTTTCTATTCTAATTGTTCTACTTAACTAGAGGACCAGTGTTAACTTTATAACTCAGTTAACTGCTGGTTTACACAGTGGATAATAAACATGCTATTAGCTTTTCTAAACTGTCACTTGTCATTTCTATTTATAGAAAAGCAAATCTTCCATTTCTGGCTTAGCATATCTTTAGCATCCCGTGATTACTTTAATCTCCTCTGTCAGTTAATCTTTGCAATTGATCTTGCACATCTCTCAAGCTGCTTTTTGTAGACTTGTCAATCCAGCTGTGTGAATAGTTTTTTGATTTGCAACCTTGGATATTGAACTGTTCTGCAATTCTGTACTTAGAGAAATTTCTTCACTTCGAGATCTTCCAATTAAGCTGTAGAGAAATCGACATATCGATAGACATGTTGGCTTGTCGATATCTCTGAAACTTCATTGTTAACTTGACTTATCGACAACTCTGAGTTCTCTAGTGAATTTTGGTATATCGATAACTCAGAGTTCTCTAATGGACTTTGGCTTATCGATAACTCAGAGTTCTCTAATGAATGTATACTTGTCGATATCTCTGAGTTCTCGAATGGGCAATTCCTGAGTTCTCTATACCCGGTGGATGTTGCTTATCCGTCGAGTAGTGAAGGCTTATCCATCGTGTAGATATTGCTCATCCGTCGAGTAGATATTGCTCATCCGTCAGGTAGATGTTATTCATCCGTCGGTACTCTCTGGAGTTTAAATGACTTCTCGATAAGTCATTCTGGAGTTCTCGAATGATTTCTCTATAACACTAATTATGTCACTTGTAGAGATCTTGTTATTCCCAGTGGACTAACAATGAGATTTACAGAAGGGGGGTTGAATGTAAATCTCAAAACTTTTTCAAGTTTTTAGCAGTTTTCTAAGGCAAAGTGTTTTTGAGAGCAAGTGTGTGTGAATTGCTTGAAGCTAATGCAGACAGATATATATTCAAACACAAATGTAAAGAACACAGAGAACTTAAAAACTTTTCTGGTGGATTTGTTGTTCCACCAGAGATGTGTTATTTCAGAAAATCTGTGATTCAAAGAATTAAATCACATATGCTTCCTAGTACAAACTAGATGATTTTCTCTCTGGATTTTTCTAAACAGCTCTGGAAAATTCATATCTAATTACTAGCTGCTACTTGGTTTATATATCACCAAGTTTACAAGTGAAGACAAAACTGTAAAATACAATTAAAAAGGCTCTTCACATATTTCTTCTTCATTTCTCTATCCAATGCAATTTAGGCTTAGTTGTTGATCTTTGAATACTTCCTTGTTTGCACCAGAATGGAAATGCTGTATTTTCTTGATTCCTCCTAGAGGCTTCCACATTCCAGTTTGTCTCTGTCAACCCATGTGCCTCTGTCAGCTTATGAATTGTCACTATCAACTGCTAATAAACTAAGCATCCGTTGAAGATTTCATCCGTTGATGTCTTATCCGTTGAGGCTTTATCCGTTGAAGCTTTATCCGTTGATGCATTATCAGTTGAAGTCTTTATCCATTGAAGCACTTATCCGTTGATGGATATTATCCGTTGAAGCATTAGAGACATCCGTTGAAGCTTTGTTTCTTATCCGTTGAAGGTCTTCAATATCAGTTGATACTTCTTTACTTATACAAAATTACAAGGCATGAAATATTTACAATTAGCCCTCCTATTTGCATATCCACTAGTAGTCAACATGACTGATACTTTCCTACAACATCTAAGAATTACAACTTGAATCTAGAGAATGAAATGTGCTACAATACTAAACTTATTGCTAAGTAAAGCTACTCCTTCAACGGATGCCAAGATGGTCTTATCCGTTGAGGCTACAAACACTAGATTTCTACTTAAGTGTTTTGTTTAACTTATCATCAAACTAATACACATATTCCTAACAATCTCCCCCTATTTATGTCTACTAGAACTGTAGGAATAAATTTGGGTTTAGCTTGATGATAACAAAACACTTGACAAATATATTAACTGTAATAAAGCAGAATTTCAAAAGTGCTGCAAAAATGTGTATGCTGAGATGGAATTGAAGAATTACATTGTTTCCAAGGGTGCTCCTCTAGCCTAAGCAGATTAATTTATTTTCCTTTGATCCCTTGTTTTCTTTCCTAGCCTCCTGTCATTCTCCTCTATTTGAAGTTGAAGTTGTCTGTAGAACTCAGCTTCATCTTCTTCATTGATGTCCAACTTAGATTGCATATCCTTGAGAGTTTCATTACTGGCAATCTTGAGCTGATCTTCAAGTCTGAAAAATCTTCTGACTCCTTTGTTATCTCTGAACTCCATCAACCAATGAGGTGATTTGTGAACTGTAATTCCTCTTTCTTGAATGAGTAATGTTCTAGGCAAGGCATTGGGCTCCCACCAAGTCTTCCTTATGTTGGCAATCTTGTTGAGAATCTCAGTCTTGGCAGTCCTGGTAAAGCCAGAATCTCTTTGTATGGCTGAGTAGACTCTAACCAAGGTAGAGTAGCCTTCATTCAGAATCCTGTAGAGAGGTCAAGTTCTTTCCCCACTTCCTTTGTATTTGAACACTAGTCTTTCTGGTAGCTGTCTGTAGGCAGCTATTCCCCTTACTTCCTCCAGCTCATCCAGATAGAGTTCAATGTCTGAAAATTCTTTTATGTCACAAATGTGAACATAATCATCCTTAGAGGCTTGTGGCTTAGGCTTAGGCTTCTGAGTGAATTTGATTGAGGTTTTAGAGGGTGTTGATTTGATTCTTCTTTTTTGCTTCTTTGATGGTGGAGAAGAGGTTAAGAAGGTGGGCAATTTGATGGTGTCCCAATCAATTGGTTCCTCCTTAGGAATGATTGTTTCACCATGAATGTTTATGAAGGGGTCAGGCACAATGGGTTCAGGAATAGAAGGTAGTGGTTTGGATTTTGATTGGGTTTCTTCAGTCTCATCTACCATCTTTCTCTTTGCATTGGCCTTCTTTCTGTTCCCTTTCTGCCATTCTTCTCTTTCCTTACTTCTTTCTTCCATATCATTATCAACCATGTCCCCCATACCTTCATCTTCACTTTTGTCTTCAATTTCTTTCTTTTCTTCAGCTTGACTTGACTTTAGCTGTTTTTCAAGCTTTGCTTGTGCTCTTTTGTCAGCCTTTAGCTTTTTGGCTTCTTCCTTCAACCTTCTGGTTTCTTCCCTCTTGGTTATTGAGAATTTGGGATGTCCTTGCATCACACAGATGTTCTTTCCCTCTCTAAAGATAATAGCCATGTTCCTCCTTACAGCCACATCCATGGTCTCTTTGTGCTTTATAATACTTCCACCCAAAACCTTGTCTTCATCAGGCTTTGGAAGAGGAAAATCCACTTCTTTCATCTGAGCAAGGCTTGGAGGATTCTTTGTAGAGTCCTTATTGGATCTGTTGTTGGGCTTGAGAACCATAGGTTTCAGATTCTTGGAAGAAGTCTCTCCAACCTTATTCCTCCTTACTGGCTTGAGCTCCATAATAATTGGTTCCACCTTTGTGCTACGCTTCACAGATTGTGATTTAGAAGTTGTAGAACCAAAAATTTGTTGCATCTTTTCATCAATTTTCCTCCTTTGCTCTTTGACTTGCAATTCAGCTGCTGCTATCTGGATTAGATCAATTCCATCAAGCTTTCCTTTGATTTGAATAGTTGGAGAAGTGGTGATGGCAGGAACTAGCACTTGAGATATTTGAACTGTTGTTGATGGCTCTCCTTCCCCTTCCCCTTTATTTTCCCCCTTTTTGTTATCATCAAGGGTAGGGGTCAAGCCTTGTGCTTTTGCCAGCTGCATTAGTAGATTTGTCTGAGTTTGTTGATTCTGAAGAATGGTGACCATAGAGTCTTCAATGATCTGAACTCTGTCTTCCAACCTGGCCAGCCTCTTGTCAGCATCAGATGCTTTCCTCAGTCTCCCCAACAAATCTTGCATAGTACCATAAGTCATGACTGAATCCATCTTCTCAGCATTGTAGGATTTCAGATCAGCAATGTCCTGCTTGAGTTCATCCATACTTAGATTCTGTTTGAAATGCTGCAACTGCAAGAGATGCAGAGAGTCCAGATGAGCTTGAAGAATTGCCTTGGTACCAGCATTTGTAGTCTCCTGAAGGGCCTTCTGAATAGTCATTACTTGCCTGACCAAAGTGACACCAAACTCTCCTGGTGTAGATGCCTTTGCCCATGCCCAATCAGGGAGATCTGGAACAGAACTTGGGCCTGCTTCACCCCCTAAGTTTGTGCTCTCATCCAAAGAATCAGAGTCATCATCATTAGAATTTACTCCAAATTCTTCAGATGACTCACCAGCTTGAGAAGGCAGCCTGTTAACAGCAGCTTTGTCTCTGAGAAGAGATTCTGAAGTGTGTACAATGTTTAAAGTCTGTTCTGCCTCCACATTGCCCTGAGCAGCCAATAATTGATAGGCTGGAACAGGGCGAGTAAAAGTGTCAGCATCCAAGGAAATGTTATCAATTACAGCTTTGTAATGTTGCTGAAATTGTCTTTCCTTTTCTGCATCATCCACTATCATTGACTCACTAGCAATGGCTGGATCCACCCTTATAGCTTCTGTACCTGCCTTTCTCTCATTTTCTCTATTTTCTTGCATCAGGGGCTCCCCCTGGCTCACACACACCCTCACACCCTCACCCTCACCTTCTAAGGTGGCACTCCCCTCACTCACTTTTGCCATGCTGGAAGAAATAGCATGCATATGGATTGGTGACTCTCAACCTCTCATTTTGCCTGGGAGCAACCCAGCCTCTCACTCAAATTATCACTCCCTTCCCTCAAACCTAAAAGTGATTGTACAATAACCATGTCCTCTACAGTTGGAATTATTTCTGTTATATGTGTAGAGACCATCAACGGATAGGGAGTATCCGTTGAAGTGGAAACTGATGGTATCAACGGATAACTGCTGTTAAGCTTATCCGTCGAAGAACAACCACTGGTCAACGGATGAGAGATATCCGTTGAAGAAGGAAAAGATGTAGATATAGAAAGTGACATAATTATTGAATCTGTGTGAATTGATTTTAAGTGAGGTGACACAGATTCTTCAACTATATCTGAAAGAATTGGCTGATGATCCAACAAATCATCTAAAAGATGATGATCATCAGGTTTTGAGTGGGGCTCCTCCCTGAGTTGTAATGAGGGAGAATCAGGAATTGATGTGAATATCATATCCACATCCAGAGAGGGTGATGGAGAGTTTGATGATTGATGTGTTTTTATTATGAGAGAATGGGGTTGTGACTCCATATTTGCTGGAATCACATCAAGCTGTATTTGAGAAGGCAAAGATACAGGTGGATGTATCTGTGTTGTGTGTGCCCCTTGTGTGGAAACTAGGGTCTTGGCCTTCTTCTTCCTTGAAAAGGCTTTGATTGGTGAATGTGTGGCTTCAGTGTCCCTCCCTCTTTTGTTCTGTGTCCCTGGTTGGGGACTATTTTAAATAGTTGCACCCTTTTGGGAGGATGCAACTAGGGATGTGTTTGACTCCTTTTGAACCACCACAGTCTTTTGAAAGACTGTGGCTTGGCTGGCTGGGGTACCATTCACCTCTCCCACCTTATCCTGGGGGGTTTCTTGATGTTCACCCCTCCCCTCACCACTCACACCCTGTTCACTCCCTTCAGGATTTATGGTAGTTGTTACAACTGTTGTCTTTTGAGAGACAACAGAGGTGGTTTTCTTTGACTTGTGTTTTGAAATTTTAGTTTTGGTGGCTTTGGTAGGAACCTGTTTGGATAAAGACACAGATTCCATTGCCACACTGGAAGGAAAAGAAACAATGGGGTTGGAAACAGTAGGAGTTATAGAAGTGTTTACCTCACTTACCTGTGGTTCATTCATGATTGGCAAATATACCAATGGCACCTGGCTGTTGAGGTTCATTCTCAAAATGTCTGCAAGGACCCTTTTCTCTTGTGCTCAGCATTTGAGTTTATTCTTCTCATTTGATATAACCAATCCTTCAGCAACATGGTTAGCCAATAACATAAAGAATCTAGCATAGTAGATGTTATGTGGTATATTAGCTTTGTTACCTAATCTGGAACCTAATTCTAGCATGACACAATTGCTAAAATTAAAGTACCTATCAGAAACTAGCATATAGAGCATATTAACAAGAGATGAAGTTATGACATCAAAATTGCTAATCTTCCCAGAGAAAACCTTGATAAAGGCATCTCCAAGAAAACTCCATTCTTTCCTAAGGCCCTTCCTTCTAATACTACCTAAACTAGCAGAATCAAAAGCATAGCCTATGGAATCTAACATAGCATATACATCTTTATCAGTGTGTGGTGTCATGGCATTATTCTCAGGTAACTTAAAGCAAGACTGTATATCATCACAGTTAATGCAATAATCCTTACCTTTGAGGGAGAAGGCAATAGTCATATTTGTGGAGTTGAACTCTGCAGTTGTCCAAATCTCCTCAATCACCTCACAATAGATGGTTGGGGCTTCCAGCATTGCATAGCTTAGTTTGCAGTTTTTGATGAAGTCCATCATCTTGTGATAATCAGAATGGGCTTCATTCTTTTCAACCAAGGCTACGAAATTATTCTTTTCATAAACAAATCCGGATTGAGACATAATTTTGACTACTGGTGCCATTGTTGTGAGTAGAGGTTGCAGAGAAAAACTTGAGAATTTTGGGAGAGAAGGAGAATAAAAATTGCAAGAAAGCGTAAAGTGAAAATTAGAATTCAATGGGCTTTTATACTTTCTTGAATTAAAACGTAAATTAAAATAATTAAATGATACTTTTAAATAAATTACAGCCGTTTAAGAATAAAGAAAACTGTAGAAATTCTGAAAACTGCCTTTAATACAAATATATACAACAGTGTATATATGTATCAACGGTTAAGTAAAAGAATCAACGGCTGTGACTCACTTAAAGTAACTGATGTGACACTTCAACGGATAAGGTAAATAGTTATCCGTTGATGATCAACACTATTTTATCCGTTGAGGGATAAAATTACCAGAAATGTATTTATCTTTCAACGGATAATGAACATCCGTTGATAGAACGATTTTGGCTTTCAACGGATAGGGAATATCCGTTGATAGAATAAGTCATACTTAAAGCCAACTTTGTTCTTGCAGCAAATTCATTTCAGGCTTCAAGGCAGATTATATAGAGGACATAAATTTATGAATAATTAAGCATACCTAGCTCACTTACTAATCTTGTGAATGTTGATTCATCAAGTGGCTTGGTAAATATGTCTGCAATCTGCTTTTCACTTGGAACAAAATGAAGTTCCACTGTACCTTTCATCACATGTTCCCTAATGAAGTGGTACTTGATGTCAATGTGCTTGGTTATTGAGTGCTGCACTGGATTTTCAGTAATGGCAATGGCACTTGTGTTGTCACAGAATATAGGAATTTTGTCAACAGTTAGTCCAAAGTCAAATAGTTGATTCCTCATCCATAGTATCTGTGCACAGTAACTACCAGCAGCAATGTACTCAGCTTCAGCTGTTGATGTAGAAACAGAATTTTGCTTCTTGCTGAACCATGACACAAGCTTGTTCCCTAGAAATTGACAGGTGTCAGTTGTGCTTTTCCTGTCTATTTTGCAGCCTGCATAATCTGCATCTGAGTAGCCAATTAGATCAAAACCAGACTCTCTAGGGTACCAAATTCCTAGATTTGGAGTCCCTTTGAGATATCTGAAGATTCTTTTAATAGCCACTAAGTGAGATTCTTTAGGGTCAACTTGAAATCTAGCACAGAGACATGTAGAAAACATTATATCAGGTCTACTAGCAGTTAAATATAAAAGTGAGCCAACCATGCCTCTATAACTTGAAATGTCCACAGACTTTTCAGCCTTGTTTAATTCAAGCTTGGTGGCAGTGGCCATGGGAGTTTTTGCAGATGAACAGTCCATTAAGTTAAACTTCTTTAGAAGATCATAAATATATTTAGTTTGACTTATGAAAATTCCACCACTAACTTGTTTAACTTGTAAACCAAGAAAATAAGTTAGCTCTCCCATCATGCTCATTTCATATTTACTTTGCATTAACTTAGCAAACTTTTTACAAAGCTTATCATTTGTAGATCCAAATATAATATCATCTACATAAATTTGAACAAGTATTGTAGAGCCATTAACATTTCTAAAGAAAAGAGTTTTGTCAACAGTACCTCTTGTGAAGTGATTATCTAGAAGGAATTTTGACAAAGTCTCATACCAGGCTCTAGGTGCTTGATTTAGTCCATAGAGTGCTTTCAACAGATAATACACATAGTCTGGAAAGTTTGGATCTTCAAACCCTGGAGGTTGGCTTACATAAACTTCTTCCTCCAATTCCCCATTTAGAAATGCACTCTTGACATCCATTTGATAGACTTTGAAATTGGCATGGGCTGCATAGGCTAGAAAGATTCTGATGGCCTCAAGTCTGGCAACTGGAGCAAATGTTTCATCAAAATCTATTCCCTCTTGTTGAGAATAGCCTTTAGCAACCAATCTGGCTTTATTCCTTATGACAATGCCATTTTCATCCATCTTGTTTCTGAATACCCATTTTGTGTCAATAGAACTCTTGTTCTTTGGCTTGGGTACCAGCTTCCATACTTTGTTCCTCTCAAATTGGTTTAGCTCCTCTTGCATTGCTAAAATCCAATCTGGATCCAATAGAGCTTATTCTACTCTCTTAGGTTCCTCCTGTGATAGAAAGCTACTATACAGACATTCATCTTGAGTAGCCCTTCTAGTTTGCACTTTAGATGTAGCATCACCAATGATCAGTTCAAAAGGGTGATTCTTGGTCCATTTCCTTTGAGGTGGTAGATTAGCTCTAGATGAGGTTGCCTCAGTATTGTCATGATGTGAGATAGAATGTTGATTGGTTAACACTCCCAATGAGTTGCTGATCCTTTGAAAGGAGTTGGGAGCTCTATCAACTGATGAAGTGAATTGATTATCCGTTGACAGACTGTGATCAACGGATGCTTCATTATGAACTTCAACGGATGATGCACTTTGTCTTTCAACGGATACTGCATTGCCTCTTTCAACGGAAGCTGAATTATGACTTTCAACGGATGCAGCATTATGTGCATTATCCAAAATCAGATTTTGAATTCTTCTTGAGATGCCTTCTTCATCATTCTCATCTTCACTATCATCACAATATATCTCAATATTGTCAAATTTGAGTCCTTCATGATGTCCCTCATCTGTTAGTCCATCAATCTTTTTATCATCAAACACAACATGCACAGATTCCATGACAATGTTGGTTCTTAGATTGTAGACCCTATATGATTTTCCAGCAGAATAACCAACAAATATTCCTTCATCAGCCTTTGCATCAAACTTCCCTTTGTGATCAGATTGATTCCTTAAGATGTAACATTTACAACCAAAGACATGCAGAAAGTTTAAAGTTGGTTTTCTTCTCTTGAATAATTGACAGGGAGTCATGCCTTTTGCCTGATTGATTAGAGAAATATTCTGAGTGTAGCATGCACAGTTAGCAGCCTCAGCCCAAAAGTAAGTTGGGAGTTTTGACTCTTCAAGCGTTGTCCTTGCAGCTTCAATTAGTGATCTGTTCTTCCTTTCCACCACACCATTTTGTTGTGGGGTCCTTGGAGCTGAGAACTCATGCATGATCCCATTTTCTTCACAGAACAACTTCATGGTTGAATTCTTGAACTCAGTTCTATTGTCACTTATAATATTCCTTACTTTGAAATCAGGATGATTGTTGACTTGCTTGATATGATTGATAATGATTTCACTAGCTTCATCCTTTGATCCAATAAAATAAACCCATAAAAACTTTGAGAAATCATCTACAATCACTAGGCAATATCTTTTCCTTGAAATTGACAATACATTGACTGGTCCAAAAAGATCCATGTGTAGCAGTTGTAATGGTTCATCAATTGCAGATTCAAGCTTCTTACTGAATGATACTTTATTTTGCTTTCCTTTCTGACAAGCATCACACAGTCCATCCCTTGTGAATTCTACTAGAGGCATTCCTCTAACTAAGTCCTTTTTGACTAGATCATTCATTGTCTTGAAATTCAAATGGGACAGCTTCTTGTGCCATAGCCAACTTTCAACTGGACTTGCTTTGCTGAGAAGACAAGTAATGGATTTTGCATCTGTAGAGTTGAAGTCAGCTAAGTACACATTCCCTTTTCTAACTCTAGTTAGAACCACTTATTGTCCTTCTTACTTGTGACAATACAGGCTTCAGAATTGAAGGAAACAATATTCCCTCTGTCACATAGTTGACTAATGCTCAATAAATTATGTTTGAGACCATCAACCAATGCAACTTCATCAATGATGACATTTTCTTTTGAAATCAAGCCATATCCCATAGTGAATCCTTTGCTGTCATCTCCAAAGGTTATGCTAGGGCCAGCTCTCTCCTTAAACTCTGTGAGCAGGGTGAAATCTCCTGTCATATGTCTTGAACAGCCACTGTCCAAGTACCATAGATTCCTTCTTTTTCCCTACACACAACAAAATCAATCAAGTTGATTTTGGTACCCAAGTTTCCTTGGGTCCAGCCTTGTTAGTCTTTTTCCTAGACTTCATTCCTCCTGCATCTTTTGACTTAGGTAACTTTGGTCAACCTTGATCTCAGATGTGGTTGGTTGAAGTGTAGGGTTAGTCACAGAATCATTTAGCACATTTGATTGAATTTGATAATACATAGATTGTGCAAACATGCTATTCCACATAGGCATATTGTATGGCATTTGAGGCATACTAAATACAGTAAAATAAGGATTATTAATATATGGCATGTTTGTAAAATGTGCATGGGGATTCTGATGAGACATAACAGGCATAGCATGCAGAGGTGACATAGACATGTTAGGCATGGAGGGATTTGAAGGCATGGGAGCATTTTTAACAGATTTGCAATTATCAGATAGGTGATTAACACGTTTACAATGCACACAGCTTTTTCTAGGAGCATACCTATCAGGTGTGTAATTGTTAGGTTTATTAATCCCTACCTTCCCATTTCTTTTAGATTTTCTTTTAGTTTCCTTTTTATCCTCAACCAACTGAAGCCTATTTTTCAGCTGATCTAAAGTCATGTGTCCTATATTCACCTTACTGACATCTTTGGATGTGCTAGCTCCTTCTTATTGAGATTTTTATTTTTAAAATTACTTGCCTGTTTTAATTGATGAGCCTTCAACGGATGCTCTTTTTCTTCCTTCAACGGATAACTTTCATCATCCGTTGATTCCACATCCGTTGACAATCCATCAATTAATTCTAACTCCTTTTTGTTTTTCTTCCAGGCATCCTCACAGAATGATTCAATTCCCTGAACCTTGGCAATCTGAACACTAACATCCCTAGATGTTTTCCAGGCCTTGATTACCTCTTGCTCACTTTCTAACTGTTTAGAAAGAATTTCTACTTTCTTAACAGCTTCTTCTAGTTCACTCTCAACAATCAAGCATTTAAGTTTAATCTTTTCAAGCTCAATTACCTAGATCCTCTAACACAGCATTCCTATCACTTAAAAACACATTATTCTCTTTGATCCTAGTGTTTTCTTTGGCTAGTGATTTAAGGGAAACTCGCAAATGATATAATTCATTTGACATATCATTTATGGCTTCATTGCATTCATTTTTAGAAAGCTGAGAGAGATCGGTAGTAATTACCTGGTTGCTTGATGAACTAGTTTCATTTTCATCAGAATTAACCATCAGGGCTAGGTTGACATATTCCATATCATCATCTTCATTGACTCCATCTGCTGCCCAATCATCTTGAGTGAGAAAAGCTCTTTCCTTTTGTTTGAGCAAATCAACTTGCTCAAATTTCTTCTTATCAAAGGTTGGCTTCCTACACTCACTTGCAAAGTGTCCACTAATACCACAGTTATAACATTTGAACTTGGATTTGTCCACCATGTTTTTGTTTGGCTTAGTGAATTTTGTATTTTTCCTGAACTTCATCTTTGCAAACCTCCTGGACAGAAAAGCCAGATGTTCATCAACATCATCAGAGTCATCCTGACTGGAATTGTTTTCATCCTCAGCTACTTGCTCTTTACCCTTGCTTGATTCTGATTTACTTGTGCCAATTTTGAGACTTGGCATTGTCTTCTCCTCATTCTTGGCTTCAACCTTCTCACTGTCAGCTACAAGTGCAACTGATCCTCCTTTTCTCTTCCCCTTTTCCAACAGCTCATCTTGCTCCATCTCAAGTTCATATGTCTTCAAAATTCCATATAATCTTTCAAGTGTGAAGTCCTTATAATCTTGAGAATTTCTTAGAGAAACAGTCATAGGCTTCCATTCCTTTGGTAGAGACCTTAGAAATTTTAAATTGGAGTCCTTGACTTGGTATATTCTCCCATACAGCTTCAATCCATTCAACAGTTTCTGAAATCTGTTGAAGGTATCATTCAATGATTCTCCTTCTTCAAAATAAAAATATTCATAATGTTGAATGAGAAGCTGCATTTTGTTTTCTCTAACTTGCTCAGTGCCTTCACAGATAAGCTGCACAGTATCCCAAATTTCCTTAGCAGTTTGGTTGTTAATGACATTGTCAAACATATCTTGATCCAGGCCATTAAACAGAATGTTCATGGCTTTCTTGTCCTTGTGAACCTCTTCAATATCTTCAACAGTCCATTCTGCTTTTGGCTTGGGAATAGAGTGTCCAACAGCAACTGTTGCAGTAGTAGTTGTGGCCACCTTGTGAGGGATGTGAGGACCATTTTCAATGCAGTTGATGTAGCTTTCATCTTGAGAGAGAAGATGTAAATGCATCTTCACCTTCTAGTGATGATAGTTATCTATTTCCAAGATTGGAATCTTTACACCAATATCCTTCTTACTCATGATGTTAGTAGAATAGATCTTTAAACTCTTTGTATGTTAAGAGCTTGCTCTGATACCAATTGTTATTCCCAGTGGACTAACAATGAGATTTACAGAAGGGGGGTTGAATGTAAATCTCAAAACTTTTTCAAGTTTTGAGCAGTTTCTAAGGCTAAGTGTTTTTGAAAGCAAGTGTGTGTGAATTGCTTGAAGCTAATGCAGACAGATATATATTCAAACACAAATATAAAGAACACAGAGAACTTAAAAACTTTTCTGGTGGATTTGTTATTCCACCAGAGATGTGTTATTTCAGAAAATCTGTGATTCAAAGAATTAAATCACAGTTGCTTCCTAGTACAAACTAGATGATTTTCTCTCTGGATTTTTCTAAACAGCTCTGAAAAATTCATATCTAATTACTAGCTGCTACTTGGTTTATATATCACCAAGTTTACAAATGAAGACAAAACTGTAAAATACAATTAAAAAGGCTCTTCACATGTTTCTTCTTCATTTCTCTATCCAATGTAATTTAGGCTTAGCTGTTGATCTTTGAATACTTCCTTGTTTGCACCAGAATGGAAATGCTGCATTTTCTTGATTCCTCCTAGAGGCTTCCACATTCCAGTTTGTCTCTGTCAACCCATGTGCCTCTGTCAGCTTATGAATTGTCACTATCAACTGCTAATGAACTAAGCATCCGTTGAAGCTTTCATCCGTTGATGCCTTATCCGTTGAGGCTTTATCCGTTGAAGCTTTATCCGTTGATGAATTATCAGTTGAAGTCTTTATCCGTTGAAGCACTTATCCGTTGATGGATATTATTCATTGAAGCATTAGAGACATCCGTTGAAGCTTTGTTTCTTATCCGTTGAAGGTCTTCAATATCAGTTGATACTTCTTCACTTATACAAAATTACAAGGCATGAAATATTTACAATTAGCCCTCCTATTTGCATATCCACTAGTAGTCAACATGACTGATACTTTCCTACAACATCTAAGAATTACAACTTGAATCCAGAGAATGAAATGTGCTACAATACTAAACTTATTGCTAAGTAAAGCTACTCCTTCAACGGATAGTCAAGATGGTCTTATCCGATGAGGCTACAAACACTAGATTTCTACTTAAGTGTTTTGTTTAACTTATTATCAAACTAATACACATATTCCTAACAGATCTTGACTTAGAATGTTTTACACCAAACAGATTTATTCAACTCCAAGCTTCTTCATAATTCTTCGGAGGCATGATCTTCTTGATCTTCTTCCAGATAGAATTCTTAGGCTTGACACTGTTTAGAGAAAAATGCTCAAGTCTACTCCATTTATATTTTACAGACATTAAGTGTTATAAGTATGAATTACAGATTAAGGTTACAATACAACTAATCTTAGGGTTGTCAGTATGACTTAGTCTTGTTATAATAGAGGCATGTCTTGCACAACACATAACAAATAATAAATATTTACTAATCACTTGTATAAAGATTTTAAATTTTTTTAATTAAAATTTAATACTTATTTTAAAGTAAAATAATTGATTTAATTAAAATTTAATACATATTTTAATAATAAATAAAAATAATTAATTTAATACATATAACTAGAGCTTGATTACTCTAACAAATAATTTTTAATTAAACTTAACCCTAAATTTCACCTTACAGTTTTAGAGGAGTCTATGATAAAATCGACCAAAATTATGATTTCAAATAAATTAAAATAGTGAGTTGTTAAAATAAATTATAACATTATAATATTTTTAAGAAAGAGATAAAATAATTTTTAATAATTATATTTCTTGACCACTTAAAGGGGTTTGCTTCCTTTATTTTATTTTATATGTCTTTTCTAATTCAAAATCAATTTAACTGAAATATCAAAAATTATTAAATCTTTGACAATCGACATCAGCAATTTAAAAGTAATGTCCGATTTCTAAAGTTACGAATGTCTCGATAATTTAAAATAAAATTGATTTTGTTCTTAAAACTCGACTTGTGAAATAAACTTGTGTTCGGCTTGGCTCCTCATTTATAAACGAGGCGATTGTGAACATTTTTTTTGGGCTCAATTTTTAAACTCGGCTCGGCTCGTTTTAAAAAAAATTATGCTCGGCTCGGCTCGGACAGAACTCGATTCAGTGCTGTTCGTTTGCAGCTCATAGTTTTATCAGCTTGGAAGTTTGCCTCTTCATACAGAACTAGCATAATAACCCGTGCGAAGCACAGGTCATTTTCTAAAAGTTTTTTTACATATCATGTAATTATAATGTTTGGAGCAACTCCAACAATATCCTTATATAGGCTCTTGATTCATATTTTGAAGAAATGAAGATAAAAAAAAAATTCAACAAGCTCCATGTCCCCCTCTATAACACTAGGAGCTTCGAATGCTTCCTCACTTTTATGAGTGAATATCCCCTCAACCATTATTATATTATATTTTTCTTACCCGTTAATTTATATTTAATGAATGAATATAAACAGGGTAGTAAGTGTACGTTTAAAACGACGAAACAATTAAACTTAATCTGTAGAATGCCGTTAGTATGTTTACAAATAAAAAGTTACAAATTAACATATATATTGAATACAGAGTTGACAAATTCGAATCCCACGGAAGGAGAATTTATGATTATACCTCATGAGTCACAGCTTGTCGCTTGAATGCGGTTTACCTTGGTTCACATGTTTTGCAGGCTATTGCGTGAGCCTGTAGGCTTTACCCAGTGGCACCCGAAGGGTAGCGGCTGTGGGTTACCTACGATAAAAAACTTCTTGAATTTTATTTAAATAAATTATATGTACTGCTTTGTATTATTATCGAGTTTACTACTAACTTACAATTAACTTACTCAATTTAAAAAGATAAAAAATGCATAACTGAATTCAGAATGACTTGTAATCATAATATACAATAATGTAAAATTTACATTATTGTTAATATTAAAGTTGATTTTAGTGAAAAATATTAGTTTTTAAAATTCAACGTATGTATGTAAGGGAAAATGTTAGTTTTTTATTTACACTAATGTTAACAAAATAAGATTAAGTTATATGTATGTGTGTTAGCATATAAATTATTGTATGTCACATCTCTTAGTAAATTATGATGGTTTCAATTATTTTTATGCTAAATATCTTATTTATGTTTCTATATAATCATAATTAACATTTAGTGAGATAATTGATTACTTAAATAACATTCATTTATTATTATTCAAAAATTAAAATTATGTAATAAATAAATTGCTATAATTTATATATGATATTCACATTATCATTGACAAACAATCCATATCTATTTTTTATGTAACCGGGTATCAATCATGGTTGTAATATAAAAATGAATTAGATATTTTTAAGACTTATTATTGATATGTATTTATATCGTTATTTAAACCGTTTTTAAGTTTTTTTCATTACGACTCTAATATTTCTTCATATAATAATTTGATAACATTTTATACTATTTTTCTAAAATTAAAAATTTTCCATTCGATAAAGTTTTATAAATATCAGTTGAACTGGTTAATTCTTTTTAAATTATTGAACAATATATGTTTTTTTCCTTAAATAATATAAAATGCATTGAATCAAATGCTAGAATATAGTATAGATATAACTTTTATTTGAATAATTCAAAATATTAAAATAATTCAAAATATTTGTATAATATTATCTTGATCAATGAATATTGCTAATCTAAAAGAATACTTTTCAAAAAGTTAGTTTTTTTAAAGTGAAAAATGAAAAATAAATCTATTTAATATATTATCGTAGTTTTAACAAATCTAGTGAAATCTCATTTGAAATTTCAAATATTCTTAAAATTGGGACAAATCCCAAAAATAATAATGTGTAACCGGTGAAGTTAGTAATTTTAATATAAGTAATCAATTGACTTGATCATATATAGACCTAAAACTCATTAATTTATATTAACATAAGATATTAAAAAAATTCACATTATTGGTAAGATATTCTCGTCGAGCTTGTAATTTAAATTTACTAAACGTAGAATGTGACGATATTTTTCGACCATATTATGTAGTCAAATTTCGAGTATTTTTTGAACAACTGGCCAAGTTCTAAAATTCATTGACTCATTATAATTCGAACTTATCTAAATATGTAATACCAATATAGATTATTTGTATATAAGCGATTCTATTTTCAATATTTTTTTTAAAATTATATATGCACATTTTAATTACTTTATATAATAAAAAATATGTTAAAAATATATGAAATATATTTTTAAACTAAAAAATGAATAAGATAATAATCCATTTATATATTATGCCTAATTTTATATCTGGATTCAATTCTTTAAAATCACCTGTACAAATATTCAACTAACTATCTTTTTTTTTGCGGAATTTAAGTAAGTATCTTTAACGTTAAATAAAATATCTATTTAGCACAATTACATATTATGTGTATGATAAAAAACACATGTGGCAATATTATGTAGTGGTAAGAAGTTGTATAATTAAATGAAATAACTTGAGTTCGATTCCCACAAAACACATCTTTTATATAAATATTAAAAATAAGGGTAATTTAGTTTTTTTAATGAAACTTTTTAATTTCATAAAATTATATCATTCTTCTTCTATTATATATAGAAGAGATTTCACTAGTAATATTTTAGGTAAGAAGCGCAAGTTACACTTTATGAAAATGCAGTCAAATTCAACAAAGGAAATGCACAAAGACAATCCTGCCACAACCAACTATACGAGTCAAATATATATCAACTGTAAGAAACTACTCATCCAGGTACCTGTGCGATCATCTAATGTCAAATGTATTCATAATGTTGCAAGTTGCAACAAGACTTACATTCTAACAACATGCATGCAATTATAATTTGTTGATAAAATATTTGTCTATGCATATAGAAAGCACAAGACATGACGAGGACAGTACATCAAAACAAAATGCATCTACTCGTCCAAAACCCGTGTTCTAAAAATCGGTTTAGGTGGCGCCTATATGTTAGGCGGTGATAAAACGCTCAGACTCGGACCTAGGCGGTGATTTAGGCATTTTTTAGAAAAATCGGGTCAAAATCGAGATTAGGCGGGCTAAGCGGTCAAAAATCGGTCCTAGGCGGTCTATGCGAGAAATAATTAAAAAAAATATTTTTTATATATATTTATAATTTTAATTCATTAATTTCATAATTTCAGACAATGTCATGTCAATTTCTAATATAAAGTATTGGTAACACGTAACAAGTAATCTAATATATTTATTTTCTTACTTAAAATATAAAAAAAACATATTGTAATTATTTTAATAGTGTAAATTAAAATATAGTTAATATTGTAAACTCAATAATTAGTACATAAAGAATGTCAAATTGTAGATATTATATCATTCTAATTTCTTTTTTCAAATAAATATTTGACATATTGACCATTATATATTTATAAAAAATAAAGATAATATTTATATTCTTCCGATTAATGTTCCGATTAATCTCCGACTTGCCGATTAATCTCTCGAAGGTACCCTCACCACCCTGACACGTCTAGCGATTTCTGTAACACTGTCCAAAACTATGAACATAACAATACACATTAATCAAAAGGTTGTGTTTTGAATGCAGGATAAAGAAATTCAAGTATACCATATACTCTGTAATTTGTACCAAGCAGCATACTAAGAGACGCATATACCATGTAGTCTATAGTAACAACCAGATCATGTACTACAAAAACAGATCAGAAAGCTTCCTCCAAATAATAGAAGCTAAAACTGAAGTTGCATCATGTACAAAAAGCTAGTAGACTACTTTTTATTTCTTTTAAAATACCATACCCCTAAAGAAAATAATATAGAAGTAATAGATCAAGCTAAGATGGAAACACCACCAAGGGCTTTTTACTCTTATGACTTATCAATCTAAATTCCACAAATTTGATGGAAATTTACAAGAGTCAGAGGCCAAAATAAAGTTGAGAATGAAGATAACTAAACAGGTGCTAGTTTCTCTTAACAAGTCCTCCACAAATGTTGCCTCGCTGAAGCAGACAGGTTCTCCACCTTGGTAAGTTAAATTTACACCTACAGGAATTAGCCATAAAACTTTGTGCACCATCATAAGACCATTAACCACCAGACAAGGAACACATGCTGAACTCTACCAATCAATTATATAAACAGCATGGCTATTGCTACAAGCAATATCAGGTTCCAAACACTCAAAATTGCAAAAGACCGAAATTTGGATCAGCTTTACTACATCCTAATGACATCAGGACATTGCATATCCCAAACTTCATAGAAGTCGCAAATAGAAAACAGTACAAAAACTGAAACATAACAATAAAAGAGGCAAAAACTAGTTCAATAACAGAGAATTCAACCAATATCATTCAACCAAAGTCATTACAAGGTTCAAACCAATACATAAAAACCTATTAATAGTTCAATAACAGAAATTAAAACATATGGAACTCTTAACACGAAACTGGAGTTCACTCTTCTACTGAAGCAGAATCAGCAGCTTTGTTGTGCTTCCTAGCATACCTCTGGTTCCTCAAAAACTTTGGGTCCATCTGTCATCCGAATCACATTAATCAACACACAAACTCACATACATCACCAGCAAAAACAACACATAAACACGCATAGTATTGTAATTTGTAACCTAATAAATAAAATTATATTATTAAATTATCAAGATTACTAATTCACAAATCTAAACAATCAAGATTACTAATTCACAAATCTAAACAATCCAGGACAATCCGACCAATAGAGAATTGCATTACACTATGAATATTACAAATGCATCAAATTAGAAGCCAAAACACAAATTCACAAACATAAGTAACAAAAACTCTACATGTATACATTCAAGTGACCGATACAATTTCATCAATCTAATATCACATAATACTATGCATTACTAGTTTCTGAAGCAGAGTATTTTACTAGTTTCTCCTAGTTTAAAGAGATTACAGATTTATCAAGATAAATAATACACCAAGCTAGGACCAAGAGAATTTCATCAATCCAATATCTCACATGTAAATATAAATTACTAATTACTGAACCGGAGCATTTAACTATTCTAAAGAGATTACTAATTCATCAAGATAAAAAATACACCCGTCTATTGAAACTTTCGAAAACAAAACAATGCAGATACATAACAGACAAAATTAGAGAGGGGGGCAGAATACATACGCCACGGGTGGAGATGTTTCGTTGCTTCCTGGGCTTCTTAATACCATTCCTGTGAGCCTTGTGTGACTGATTATGTGCTGTGTGATTCTTCGACTTGGCCATCTCTCTCTCTTCTCTCTCTCTCTCTCCTCTCTCTCTCTCTACCTGTAAAACAAATTGAATTTATGTGTTAGTGATTATATGAAATGAAGAGGATAATTACGTGCTAAAATTATACATACAGATGGGTTGTAAGTATGGTTAAATGAATTGATTGACAGGGAAGAATGTAATACCTGATCGGCGGCTTAGGGTTTCGACGAACAGGAGAGAGATTGTGATTTTAGGTCAGGTATTTAAAGATCCCAAGGGTTTGGATTTTGAGTATTTGGGCTTTTAAATTGGGCTTTTGTCGCTGGGTGACCAAATTTGAGATACCAGCCCATTTGTTTTAGAAAATAGCAACTTACTCCACTTGTTACCTTTTTTAAAAAAAAATATTCTTGAGAAAGGTAATGAAAAAATATCTGCAAAATACTGTAGAGGACTATTTTTTTTGTTTTCGGTTTTGAAAATGTTTATAATTCATAAAAAAAAAATCATTTTAAGCAAAATAAAATGTAGGGATTTTTTCAAAAATTCCCAAATTACAGAAAATATTTTCAAAACTATATTGCAAACTTATATGTAACATTTGTAACCTTATATGTAACATGAAATACAAAAATTTGTAATATTTTATTCAAATTCGAGCAACCTGGTGTGATAGTCCAAGTACAAATTTTTATGCATTTTTTTATGAAAGACTAATTTTAATTGGTGGAAATTTTATTTTCATGAGTTTAACTTATTTTTAATGATTGATGGGAATTTTTTGCGCATACATGATTGTCGATTTGTGGTCACACCAGGTTAGATAAATTGCCGATTGGTATTTTCAGAAGGTAATTATGAGTTGCATTTATTTTATATATATATAAAGTAAGGCTAGGTATACTGCGATGATTTGGACATGATATGGAGGAGACGTATATCTGTTTCAGTGCGGAGAGTGAAAGGTTTAGTGTTGCCGGGTGCAAGAGAGAAAGAAAGACCGAAAAGAACTTGGGATAACCTACTTTTATTTGATTTGCGTTTAAACTTACTGGGAGATATGTTATAAGATAGAAGGCTTTGGAGGCATCAAATTAGAACTAGTATAATAACCCGTGCGAGGCACGGGTCATTTTCTATAGTTTTTTATACATCATGCAATTATAATGTTTGTAGAGCAACTCCAACAATATCCTTATATAGGCTTTTGAGTCAAATTTTGTAGAAATAGAGATAAAATTTATCTCCAACAAGTTTCATGTCCCCCTTTATAACATTAGAATCTTCAAATATTTCCTCACTTTTAGGCAGTGTTGTAAAAAGCGCATTAAACGGACATTTAAGCGGGGGCTTAAGCGGAATCAGTGGTAAAAGCGCTTGGATTAATGCAAAATCGAATATTTAAGCGTTTAATAAAGTTTAAGCGGGTTTAAGCGGCTCTAAGCGGAATTAAGCGGATTTTGACCTATTAAGCGGTTTTTAACCAATTAAAAGGGGGATTAAAAATAATTAGAAAAAAATAAATCTTATTTTTAAAAAAGGTATAATTTGATATTTTTAAATGTTACCTGTATTTTTAAGTTGATCATGACTTTCTGAATGATTATTTTATTGATTTATTATAATGCATGAATGTTATCTATTTATTCAAAAAATTATTCATTATTGCTAAAATATACATATTTTTTATTTATTTATAATCTGATTAAGCGTCCGCTTCTAAAACTGCTTAAGCGTACGCTTTAGCGCTTAAGCGCTAGAATGTGATCTCATCGCTTAGGTCCGATTTGCGCTTTTTACAACACTGCTTTTAGGAGTGAATATCCCCTTAACTATTATTATATTATATTTTTCTTACACGTTATTTTATATTTAATAGATGAATATAAACATGATAGTAAGTGTACGTTTAAAACGAAACGATTAAACTTAATATTAAAATTGATTTTAATGAAAAATATTAGTTTTTGAAATTCAACGTATGTATGTATGAGAAAATATTAGTTTTTTATTTACACTACTATTAACAAAATAAGATTAAGTTATATGTATGTGCGTGTTAGCATGTAAATTATTGTATGTTACATCTCTTACTAAATTATGATGGTTTCAATTATTTATAGGCTAAATATCTGATTTATGTACATGTATAATCATTATTAACATCTAGTGTGATAATTAATTACTTAAATAACATGCATTTATAATTATTCAAAAATTAAAATTATGTAATAAATAAATTGCTATAATTTATATATGTTATTCACATTATCACTGACAAACAATCCATATCTATTTTTTACGCAACCGGGTATCAATCATGGTTGTAATATAAAAATGAATTGTATATTTTTAAGACTTATTATTGATATTCATAATTTTTTTCAAGAATTCGAAAGAAAAATTGTATTTATATCGTTATTTAAACCGTTTTTAAATTTCTTTCATTACGACTCTAATATTTCTTCATATAATAATTTGATAACATTTTATACTATTCTTCTAAAATTAAAAATTTTCAGTTCGATAAAATTTTATAAATATCAGTTGAACTGGTTAATTCCTTCAAATTATTGAACAATATATATTTTTTCCTTAGATAATATAAAATGCATTGAATTAAATGCTAAAATATAGTATTGATATAAATTTTATTTGAATAATTCAAAATTTTAAAATAATTCAAACTATTTGTACAATATTATTTTGATCAATGAATATTGCTGATCTAAAAGAATTCTTTTTAAAAAGTTAATTTTTTTAAAGTGAAAAATGAAAAATAAATCGATTTATTATATCATCATAGTTTTAACAAATCTTGTGAGATCTCATATCAAATTTCGAATATTCTTAAAATTGGGACAAATCCCAAAAATAATAATGCGTTATCAGTGAAGTTAGTAATTTTAATATAAATAATCAATTGAATTGATCCGATAAAGATCTCAAACACATGACAATATGACATAAAATATTAAAAAATTTTACATTATTGGTAAGATATTTTCGCTGAACTTGTAATTTAAATTTACTAAACGTAGAATGTGACGATATTTTTCGGCCAGATCATGTAGTCAAATTTCGAGTATTTTTTGAACAATGGACCAAGTTATAAAATATATCGACTCGTTATAATTCGAACTTATGTAAATATGTAATACCAATATAGATTATTTATATATAAGCGATTCTATTTTCAATATATATTTTTAAAAAATATATATGTACATTTTAATTACATTTTATAATAAAAAATATGTTAAAAATATATGAGATATATTTTCAAACTAAAAAATGATTAATAAATAAGATAATAATCCATTTATGTACTATGCCTAATTTTATATATGGAATTCAATTCTTTAAAATTAACTGCACAAATATTCAACTAACTATTTTTTTCCGGAATTCAAGTAAGTATCTTTAAAGTTAAATAAAATATTTATTCAGCGGTTGTATAGTTGAATGAAACAGCTTGAATTCATTTCCCACAAACCACATCTTTTATATAAATATTAAAAACATGGGTAATTTAGTCTTTTCAATGAAACTTTTTAATCTCATGAAATTATACACTTGTTCTCCTATTATATATAGTCATTATAATTCGAACTTATGTAAATATGTAATACCAATATAGATTATTTATATATAAGCGATTCTATTTTCAATATATATTTTATAAAAAATAATATATGTACATTTTAATTACTTTTTTTAATAAAAAATATGTTAAAAGTATATGAGATATATTTTTAAACTAAAAAATAATTAATAAATAAGATAATAATTCATTTATGTACTATGCCTAATTTTATATTTGGAATTCAATTATTTAAAATTAACTGCACAAATATTCAACTAACTATTATCAAGTATGTATTTTTAAAGTTAAAAAAAATATATTCATTTAGCACACTTACATTTTATCTGTATGATAAAAAGCACATGCGACAATATGGTGTAGTGGTAAAAAGTTGTATAATTGAATGAAATAACTTGAGTTTGATTCCCACAAACCACATTTTTTATATAAATATTAAAAATAGGGATAATTTAGTATTTTGAACGAGAGTTTTTAATCTCATGAAATTATACCCTTATTCTCCTATTATATATAGAAGAGATGATTGATTGATTTATAGTGTCTTATTTCTTTGTTTTTATTTTATTATCGTGCTTAATTCTGACACTAATTCTTTATTTGATTTACAAAGTTAAACAAAATTGAGTTTAAGATATCAAAAGTATTTTTAAGTGGAATAAAAGTGATTTGAAATTTTCGGAATTGTGTATTGTATTTTATTTATGTTTATGTTTGATTTGATTTGGTCAGTGGCAAAGATCAATAAAAAAATAAAAAATATCACATAGAATTTATTTATTTTAATAGGTAGAATCCTCGTGCTCATAATTGGTGAACATTAAATCCCCCAATATTCTTATAGGTTGGTTAGTTTTTTCACTTTTTCGAATGCTATAAATTGTTGGGGGCGTGTCTTTGGTAGAAAACAAGTTTTAGCATGTAATTTCAAGGACCACTTGTTTCAATCTTGATTTTGAGTTAAATTTCTAATGTGCTTACGATACTGTCAATCCTAAAGAGGGGCGGTTAACAAAAATGAATGTATGCTACAAGCAATTAGATAACTTGTTTAGGATTTCTTAAATAATGTAATTTATATCTTAAAGTTGAAAAGTATGAATATGGTAAATTATAAGTTATTTAAGTATTTGGATAATTTTACATATAAGTAACTTATATTTTTATTTGCCAGAAAAGTAACTTATATTAGTTAATAATGTATTTGGTAAATCAGTTATATTTTTTTGAAATAAAATTAAAATTAAATTAAAAATTACATGAAATAATAATTTTGATCATTGTTGTAAAAATCGGGAATCAGACATAATCGGTTGAGCTGTTTGAAATTAATCAAAAATACAGGATTAATAGGAGTAAAAATTGGATGTATTTTAATATATTAAAATATTATTTAATGCATTCTTATTATTATATTAGTTAATTATTAACAAAAATACATTGTTTATATTATAAATTCTATAATTATTCATATTTAAATGAACATAGTATTTTAATTTTAATAAATATTTATATATACTCCGATAAAGAAAAATTTATAGGAATTAATGGGATTTCAAAAATCGATTACAATACAAAGACGACATTAAAATAATGAAATTACAAAATATGAATATGACAAGCAAAATGAAATTAGAATATACATGCCAGAGTTGGATTTCGTGAACAGCTACGTTCAGGCTCAACGCCTGGTGAAACTATCTAAAACAAGAGCAACTGATATGGATAAACCAGCATTCCAAATTGTGCAATCCATCATCATCACAGTGTTGCAGAACCAACCTATTTACAAAAAATAGTATCGAGGAATACAAACAAGGAACAGGAACTTGGCATATGGTTACATTTGTACCAAACTCAAACTAGCACAATCGTGTCACACCATCAAACAAACCACAAACTAACAGCAACTGAATGTGCTATTGTAAATTGCACAAGATCAAACTTAAAATCATTAAGCTCGCATTCTTGTAAAAACATGTAGATGAGCTAGAAGTTTACAACTACTTGGATATACATATTTACCTGATATACATTGTAAAATAAAAACAAAAACAGCCATTTATATAAAGCTGTATAATCGCTGGTATTGCAGCTTAGGAATTGTAATTAGCCAATGCCTTGTGCTAGTTCAACCCATATCAGTGTCTTGATTAAGAAACCCTTCATATTCCAGCTACACATGAAACGTCAAGTTAGGTTATGCATGTTGCTTTGCTATTTTTGAAATTTATATAGATCAGTATTTGTAAATAGAAGTGCTTACATTGGCTTTATTATGAGCTAGTTTCATTCTCCTGTAATCTTCTTGTGCTCGCTTAGAGCGGAACATGGATTGAACACGTACAACGGATCTCTCAACACGCTCTTCTGCCTGTTTCCGGCTGGCTTTAAAGAAATCCTCAACTACATCTTCTTGTTTTGGGTCTTTCGCAGCTTCATCTGGACTAACCTGAAGACCGCGGATACGTTTCCTCTTCAAACGCCAACGTAGTATTGCCTTCTCAAGCACTCCAACTGCAAATACTATCTTTTTGTACTCTTTCCGCACTTGGTGACCTCGAAAAACAGCCTACAAAACGGGTATTCATTACTCAGACCTGATAAACTGGTATGTAACAGTAAAGTCTAATTTTCACTTATAATTCAAACACTCAACGCAAGGCGAACCATTTAAATTCAGCATCTTCCTCAGAGTAAGTTTCTTTAATCCAACTCAATTGAAAGATTTAATTATATTGAGTCAGATAATTTACTTGCTTTTTTTATAAATGTAGGTGAGAATCCCTCGGGCCTTGTAAACCTTGATCACATTATTAGGACAACATAACTTTCTCAATAAATAACTCCTTGATAGATTGTAATTTCTATATATATAATAATATATTAAAACTTTTGAATATTCATAAAATAAGTTATAAAATGTTTATTATCTTCAATCATAAATTTAAGTTATATAATCAGAAAACAAACTGCATCTTTTGCGAGCTGCACTCTGCTTCATATGTGCATACATTAGGTTAATCGAATTACGACAAAGAAGGATATAAACTTTGAGCAATGCCAAATCATTTATCCTGGATAGTATCCCTCAGGGTAGAAAGCACATCAACTAACCTAGAGTATATTCTCGATTTTCTTGTTGCAATAATAATTAACGAAGAGAATAAAAGTGACATTTATTCCCAAACTTTTTGAGGGAAGAATATAAGAAATTCATGTAATTATAATTAATTTATAAATTTATAGATTTCCTGCAAGTCATGCTACTTTTTGAATGAAAAATTTGGAGAAGCTTAGATTAAATCTCTCCGCCTCTTCTTCCGCTTCTCACCTTCAGAACTCAAGAACATGATTATAAGAGAATTACGAGGAGAATTATTAAATTTAAATATACTAAAAGGGAGGATGAAAGGTAATGGCACAACAAGGCTTCAAATTCATTGGAAACTAATTGAACTAAAAGACTTTTGGCTCTTCCACAAGAAAAATGTACAAGTCATTAATAAGCTAGTTATATAGGCAAGGAAAACAACTTACTTGAATTTTGATGGTTTGACGACGCAAATTGAGGAAATCTTTTCTCATCTTCCAAGTGTGGAACCTGTGTTGGATTTTAACAGCAGCAACCATCTTTTTCCGTGTGTCATGTTTGCGGTATGCATGCTGGATCTTCATCGCTGCAACTATATGGCGTGCTTCATCCTCGGGGTTGGAAAACTTAGCAGCATCTGCTTGCACCTTAAGTGATTGCTCCCTAAATGCAGCCTGAATACGCGCTGCTGCATCTGCAGCTGTTCGATAGGCTGCCAAAGTATCCTTCAGATACAGCTCCTCCTCTGTAAATATCCCCGGGCTAGTAGGATTAGTTGTAGTAATCTGCAGTGAACCACTGACGTTTCCGGCTAAGGTCATGTCTTCAAAATGCTGCACTAATCCCTTTTCTGCAAGATAAGCCCCCAAACCATCATAACCATTTTTGGATGCAAGATCAGCTGCTGTGCATCCACCAGGGTTTTCCGAAGTGGGGTCAGTGACCAAATTTGGCTTTGCCCCAGCAGATAAAAGAATAGCAACCATATCCTCCCTGAATTGAGATTGAATAGTTAGCATTGATTCATACACACACACCCCCAGTATAAACAGTCCCGAGTAACCTTTTAAGGTGTTTCCTTAAACATTTACTTGAAGAGTGGAAGTAATAATCATTTTCCTCAAAATAGTATCATGACTAAGACATGATGAATGTCATTATAATTCATCACTGTGGAAAAGCGATTATTAATTTATTCTAGAAGGAAAAAAGTTGAAATCATTTTACAAAAGATTAGAGATCAAACAGGGCACAGAAATTTTAGCAGCAACAAAATTTTTAAAAGATTTCACCAGCAACCTTCCACAGTATGCGGCCCAATGAAGAGCGGTCCACCCAAATTTGTCCCGATAATCCAATGATAGGCCGGATAACGTAAATTGAGGTACAGCCCACTTATAACCTAGGATTGCACACAGATGAATTACTCCCTGGCCTTGATCATCATAATCAGTGACTTTACACCTTTCTACAACTCTTTCCAATAGCCACTCCTGTAGTCTATTCTGTAAAGTGAGTTCAAACAAATTGTCTTTTGCTTGTGGGAATGATAATTTATTGTCATTTATACACTTCAGAAAAGATGCCCAGTTACGGGAAATTTGAGATGTTTTCTGAGAAAACAACTTGGCCTCTTTGAGGGCATGTGGTGATAGCTTAGTAGTCAATGTATTGGATCTCCTTGACGTAGAAAAGAGTAAATGAGCAAGCCTCATTTGATTCCTAAATTCCTTCCACTTGGATTCATCATTTGACAGATTGACCAACTTTTCCGTTGGAGGGGATTTATACTCAAAGTTCACAACTTGACTAATAGACTTCTGGCCATCAAAGCTCAAATAGAGATCAAATACTCCAGGCTTGTGTAGTGAAACAAAGGAACGGTACACTCCAGGTTGAACAAGTTCTGCAGGAACACATTCATCTCCACATACACAAAATAAGTTGGACTTCTCAAATGGGGAATGCACTTCATGAAAATATCCAACAATTAGAATCTGCAGCAGTATGTATTGGTGGTTAAAAAATTAATTATCGGAATAATTTTATAAGACATGGAGAAAAAACACAAGTCTACTTGACATGAAGAAAGAAAGGAAACATATAACATCAGTCCTTAAAGAATAATCATTGACTACTGAAATTTCTGGACCTATCTAACTTGGTGGTCTCAACTACACATAATTAGGCAGTTCAAAGTTGTATCATTGTACATACTCTATATATCAAAACATAGAAGACAAAAACTGCATGCACTACCAGCCTTAAGTTTAAGGAATTGGAATAAATTTTGAACTTCAGTGATCAACGTCACAAATTTCAATAAAATACGAACTAAAATTTTGATTTTTTTTTGCTTAATTTTGTTTGTACTGTAATGTGTACTTCCCACTCAGTCCATCCATAATAACTCGTCAATCTAAAATTATTTTATTCATGGCAAAAAAATATTTTGCAGTTCAAAAAAAATCCACTCTTTTCATTTTTCATTTTATCATAGTCTTCAAGTAAATAAACAACATATTCCTTCCAGATTAATATGAATTTGCTAAAAAGTGACAAATTGATATCATTTTGCGGAAGTGTATGGAGTTTAAATAGAAGAACCTTTGTTTCTTCGGTTGTAAGAGCGGATGCAGGAGAAACATCTGTTATACTGAATATCTGCTCTGAGAATGACGACTGATGTTGATCTCCTAACGTAGATGTTTCCTGACCATTTGAAAAAGACGATTCCAGATTTTGATCACCTGTCAACACTGAATCTGGAGAATCAGTAATGACATAGGTCATCCATCTTCCAAAACTGTCCTGACTTTGGAGGGCATTTCTGTTGATGGTGTCCAAGGAGTCACCAGAGACTGCAGTCAGTTGTTTATTACCATTTCTCTGCAAATTTAATTCTATTTGGCCATCCACAATACCGGAGTAAACATTGCTTGAAATATTGGAATGATCCAAATTACTCCCAACAACTAGATCAGAAAATTTGTCTAATGGGGTCTTTTCTTCAGAATATATATTGGCTGATAAAGGGTTTCTCTGCAAAGATGATCTGCTGTTAAATATGGCCTAAAAACAAAGTCTATAGATTAAAAAAAAAACCACAGTAGGACCAACTAATGTAAGACTCTTTCTTCTATTTATAAACTTAAGCCAAACAACCCATAATAGCTCGTATCTGTATCAAGAGACTTAATGCATTACATGTCATTAAAGTTTGATAGCCAGGCAGACAACATAAATCAAGTTTTTCTTTTAAATATATATTTGGATGCAGCACATTAATTGCAGAAATGCATCTCAAACCTAAGAGCATGTGGACCACATTAAATCCTCTCGGTACGCAAGTCATGACATTGGGACCTTGCTTAAAGCATAACACCTCTAACTAAATCTTTTTTGAGTGACACACAAACCTATTTTCAGAGAGGTAATAGAGAAACTCTGCAGTCACACTTTTTTTGTTTAACCTTGCTAGCATTTATTTATCACATAACATGTCTAATTGGATCAGATTTAGGTTAGTTTTTAAAAATCTACAACAGAAAATGCAACTTTCCATCAGATTTAGGTTAATTTTTAAAACTCTACTACAGAAAATGCAACTTTCCATCAAGACTCCCAATTCCCAATACTATCACTCTTATGCTCAAGAAAAAAATAATTTTATCCAGAGAATTAATCCTGAAATTAACAGGTTTTTACACTCAGATAACTATCAACTGTGAAAAGAAAGAATAAAACATTAAGAGACGAGAATGCAAGATATATTAAAATGCAAGATATATTCAAGAGATGTGACTGCATGAAGTGCAATGAGTTAGATTCTTATTGCTAAACAGCTGGATATACTTACATCATTCCCATAGAAATTCATTCCATATGGATTCTGTTGCTCAAATCCTGAGATTATTCCTGACATAACAACTTTTTAGATACACAATATGTATAGTGGTCTCATTTTTTGAGCCTAATTCTAGTGCAGACAATATGAAAACTGTTACCAGTCTCAGGTGCATTCAACTTGCTGGGATCTTCTGGCACCACAAGTTCATCCCAATCAAGCGTATTTATCTCATGAAGTCTAATTTCATGATCTTGGATGTTTTCACTGGGCTCTATATAAGTTTAAAAAATACGATAATGAGAGCATGACATACATTCGGAAAGGAAAATTAAATTATACAACATGAAGATGAGATATTAGCCAGCAGTCATTATGAAAACGTTGAACGACTACAAAAAGACAAGTGAATTAATCCACTAGTGTTGCTTGTCGAAGTGTGTTGGAACATGTTAACCATATAAACTTCATGTGTGACATATAATCGGCTGCTTTCTTAAAATAAAAATAATAAATACATTGCAAAAAATCAGGCAAAAGATGCTGCCACTTAAGAGAAAAACTAATGTTACCTAAATATGCTTTCTCGTTTGTATAGTATACTTCATCAACCACAGAATTAGATTCTCCTGGTACAATCCGAGAAGCTGGTGGTTCAGAAAGGATTGAGCAAGAGCTGGAGCATATAGGTGCAGCGGGCGAACCCTGTGACTACAGCAGGCATGCAATATAAGACCATAATTTAATTACCTCAGTTATGCTGATTCAAATGAGAGTCAACAATAAGGTCTATTCTCTTGACATGAAGGAAACAATTAAAATTCAACGCTTGGGTACTTGGATATGCCTAAAATGGATTTTGCCTGCTCTGTATCTGCTATAGGTCCATCAGAAACTAAAAACAAGGTTATACCAATTACCAAACAGCTATGACTTGTAGTGATCACGTAAGAAGGTCAAACTGTTATTCATAAATCACGTTTAGATTCATCAAGCACTTAACAACAAGAAGAACATTTTTCCAACAACATTCCAATTGAAAACAACAAAGGAGACGAGACCCGTATAATTAACCTAATAGTTACATGAAGGGCCAACAATAGTTTCAATTAACTACTTTAATTACAGCCACTTATTTTCCCTACCCTAATTCTTGTTGACTTTGTGATAGGTAAACAATGCATGATTGGCTGAACTAGAGTACATAGGTCACCATCAAGGGTTTCAATAGGCATACCCCAATGTATCATTAGTTCACATTCCTGGTTTTAATGCCAACTTGGAGCAGAACTTATTACATGTGTGTGTGTCTATATATAGCTATATATCTCTCTATGTAATCATATATAAGCGCACACATACATTATACATGCGTTTTCAGTATAGAACAAAATATAGGTTCAGAATTTCTATAGTTTTCGTAGTATGACTATTAATAAATTGAAATATAAAGTACAGTGTATTTAGATAAAGGAAAAGCTTTGAGGTAATAAAATAGGAATAACTTCATCGGAAGACCAAAAAAAAAAGCGTTCCACGTACTTTGAGCAGGCCTAGAATATCAAACAGAAATAGAGTAGCAAAATCCACCATGGCATTTTAAAGTTTAAACTATTTATGCAATTGCAGTACTAATACTTTAAATCAGATGATGTTTAAATCACAGAAACATACATAAATAAAGATAGTGTTAAAGAAGGTGTTCGGGACCAACCTCTTGAGTGTCGCGATAGTGCACTAGGACAATATGTTCCAATTTTCTGAAATAATAAAAAAAAGACATTAGAATTTGATCTAAAGCAGCAAAGTTTAAGTAAATGAGCTTTTAAGGTGTTCTTTTACATTTCCATATGGTTGGTGACCTTGTTGGCTCCCTTACTTATGTTAGAGCGAATAACTACTAGAGCACTACCAATAATTTTTTTTTCCAAGATGATAATAATTTTTTTATATGACATTTTAATATATTTAGAAAAATTAATCAACCAATATGAACACTGAATAGAAGTTGGAACATACTTATCAAGTAGCCAATAGCATCTGCGAACAAAAGTTGGATTATCTTCGCCATGTGCATAGTATACATGAATTCTTTCATCATTGCCAACCTTTAAAGAGGACATAAAGCAAAAAGGAAAATTAATTATGATGTAACCAGTTCGAAAAAAAATCTATAATAAAAGTTTAAATCTGTGATAAGAAGATTGACTCTGTCTTCCCAAAATGTGATTTACAAATGACTTTAAACCGATGACAACCTAAATACTGAAAACCTTAAATTTATAACAACATAATTTTCTATTTAACCAGTCTGTGCATCCTTCATGCCATAAATAGAAATTAAGGTTGTATTTAACTTTCCACCGATTCCTATGCCAAAAGTTTATAATAAATATTTGGAAAAAGTACAAATAAGAAACTCACACACAAAAAAAGAAGCAAATATATGTAAACAAGCAGCGCAAAAATGAGACATGTCTCTGCAGAATGGGTACATCTTGTAAAATTCTAGCCCTCGACTAAAAGGGGTAAAGCTTATAGGATCAATTGCCATCCGGGTACCAACAGGCTACAGATCTTGTCACGGTAAAATGGTTGATCAAGAAGAGACTAACATAGACATATATAACCACCAAAGGAAATACGGAGTGCTATTCAATTACCTAGCTCAGCTGGATTTTCCTTGTCCTGGAGTTTGACATCAGCCCATGCAATACTTGGTCTTAATCACCATGATATAATTAAAAACAGGGTCCAATTGCTCGAAGTGACAAACTCTCTCATCCTTTAACAGGAAAGTGAATACATAGGACAACAGCTTTGAGCTATTTGGAAGCTATGCTATATAAGAAGAGATAGCAGCGGCCGGCTACTAGCTTTTCTTTTGCTATTAGCTCGTGTTAGTACTTTAGGAGAGGAGCAACTATCTTGCTTAGGGAGGTATTTATTATTTAATATCAAAGAATTTCGGATCCTAGATAGCTTAGTAAATTAGGAGCAGAACAATTTAATAACTTTAGGACTGTTATACCCACAAGCAAGCTATATTTGACATGCAGAATAGAGGTTGGGAGGGGGCGATAATCGGTGCCATTACATACTTTCTGAGATTGACACCAACATATTTTTGAGACTCTAAGCATATGTCCCTCAAGTGGATATCAAATTCTGCAACCATTCATCAGCTAAGGTCTATAACTATCCATTTAAATAAACTTATAAGTGAAATGTAACACAAGCATCGAAAGGCGCTCACTTTTAAGTGTTCATGAGCTTCTTTAACTGTTTTTCCATCTTTTTTCTTCTTCCAGTTATGTCCGTCTTTCCGGAAGTTCCTCAGCATCTTCCGGTCAAATAATACCATCATGCCAGCTGATAGATTGCAATAAAGATGTAGGATATTAGAAGTTAAGAATTACAATCCAGCTATACTCCAACTTGGATAAGCATGGAAAGATTAATTTAGTGGAGGATTTGTGGGGCTTGGTATGGATTCGGTGTATTCTGAGCTTGTCCGAATAATTAAATCTTTAGAACACAAAGAGTGTCAGGCAGGTGGATGTAGATATGACTTGAATTTTGTTACTATGCCAATTTTTTTGAAAAATAACAAGGACAACTCTTCATATTTTCAAGGTTAGGCTAGCTGGGGGAGGGGGGTCATTAGTCCAGACTCTAAAATTCACCCAAGCCCTATTTTTAAGTTATGAACAGATGCATGTGTACTTCAATACATTTACAACTTACCAGAGAACATAGGCTTCATTGTTATCCAGAAATAAGCCAATAACAGACATGTCTTTAGAAACAACTGGCAAACAATGAGTGAATACATTTATGCAAATAATAAAATACCTGGTGGTAAGTTTACTGGCCTGACATAGATTGTGAAATGCTTATAATTACAGAGTATTGCATGGATCTCATTTGGTCTGAGCCATCTTGACTTAGCTTCCTCCATCACATTGCCAATATCCAAGTCTGTTCACAAAAATAAAAAAACCCGGCCAGTCAAACACTATGATAGTATGATAAAACAACAAGTAAATGATGAATTAAAGACACATGTCATTTACAGTTCTTCTCATTTCCATTCTGTTAGGTCATAGGAGTTCAGGCATCTTTGAATTTCCATTACCACGGATTATTGTTGAACTCGAGTAAATAATCACTAATTCAAATATAGAAGATATAATGTAATCTCCAGTATTACAGGACAAAAGTTAAAATTCTAATCTTTTAGCTGGAAGGATATGATACATAATTGTCATATCAGAACTAGGAAAAATCATGGTTTCTCCCTTCTACAGGTATAGGAACAGTATATGATCTTACTATATTGTGCATTAAAATATAAGAATAATAACTTGGATTTGATTGCAATCATAGAGGAATACTATTTCTAGTCCATGAATTGACAATTAGAACCAGGGCTGAGCAAAAAACCGAAATGTAACCGAACCGAAACCGATAAAAACCGAACCGTGAAAAACCGAACCGATCCGAAACCGAAAAAATAAAAACCGAAATCGGTTTCGGTTATATGTTAAAACCGAACCGAAGAAAACCGAACCGATCCGATAATTCATATAAATACTATGTTTTATATCCATTTTTTTAAATATACATATGTTTTATGTCAGTATGTATGAGGGCTATTCGGCTTCCTCAGTTGGTTAGTTAATCTAGTAAAGTAACTTGCTTGGATCAAGGTAGTTAGGTCATTACTAATCATGATAATCTGTATTTTCCATTGCTACTGGTACCCTACCTGCTTGTTTTTCTCACTGGCACACATGATTAATACTTTTTCTTTTCTTTCTTTACATTACAAGTATCGCTGTTCTACATTTTTGTATAACAATTAGTAGTATATTTGATGAAAAAATATATTTTTGCGCTTGAATAAAATGCATACTTGTTTAGTTATTAAATTTATTTTGTGCGGTTTTGAAACCGAAACCGAACCGACCGTAACCGAAACCGATAATTTTGAAACCGAATCCGAAGTTTTCAATTTTAAAAACCGAAGGTATACGGTTTCGGTTTCGGTTTCATCATAAAACCGAACCGACCCGCGCTCACCCCTAATTAGAACACCTCAAAATCATGACTACAAGTTATAATTATTTGTGATCACACAGGAGATACTTCTTAGTCAGTTGTCAGACCCACAACCAGAAGACCTCATTCTGATCATCGATATACTAGTTAGGAGAAAAAACTTAAACATGTTATTTAAGCCAAGCTACTGCCACCACAACATTTCGGCCCCTAAACTCATCAACTAACTGTCATTCTCTCATTAACACCTCTTGCTGACATCAACTCTAACATGCATTTCCAGAGGTAAAACATTTTTCAGGCTCTTCAATCATTAACTACTTACCAGAACTGTAAATAAGAAACATTTCTCATTCCTAAACATAACCAAATAACAACTTTCAATTAAGATATAGAATGTAGATGATTATCAAACATAGCTTCTTACACTATTTCCCTAATGGCATATATTTATAAAACAACTGCCAAACTTCTTTGACTTAAGCAGACACTTACACTTAGTTTGTACAATAAACTTCTTTACTTTCACTTTACAGCAAACTTATACTATTTATGCTACTAACAATTATATAATTCATACTTTGGATCGTATATAAGAACAGGGTCCTCTTCCTAACATCTTAAGTTTTTTACAAAAACTCGTACTTAACATGGTATTAGAGTTCAGTTACTACTGCCTCCTAATCTTAAGTTTTACATGAACTAGTACTTAACACGGTATGAGAGTCGTACTACTTCATCTTAAGAATTCAACTATATGAACAAAAATCGGTACACATATAATAAAAGTACACATGTAGATGAATATAAAAAGATTACCTGCCATGGTATGAAAACCATGAATCTCAGAGCCTACAAGTCGTACAGATACAGTACCTTCCATATCGAGAAACTGAAACAGATTCTTACACAACTGAATCTAGAAACTACAACTAGTTTGTCCTTAAGTAATGTTTGGTGTGAATAGCATAACTATAACGGCTTACGAAAAGTAAGTTAAACTGGATTGAAAGCTCAAAATAGAGTAGCATAACATGATAAAGTTGTGAGAACTGGCAATAATTTAACGCTTTCTGGAGTCAAACAACCTTTTTCAAGTCAGCAACGTACCAACAATGTCTCCAGAACTAATTGTTGATTAAATGTTTTACCACGTCATATCTTTTGGGAGACATAATCTTAACAAAATATATTTTATACTCCTACCTTCCCAAAAATTGTTTTGACTTTTTACAGCATTTTCATTGATCATTAATTTACCTCTAATTTATAAGATTAACTATAAGTGATTTTGTTAAATTGTATTTATGAGTGTTCGTATATTAAAGAAGTTTTTATATTTAATATTAATATAAAATTAAAAATATTAACAATAAAAAATGTGCATTAGCAAACGTGTTCAACATAAATATAAACAGGAAAAATATTTAGGAACGGAGCGAGTAATTTTTAATCTTACGGATTTTAAAACACACGCACCATAAATAAATTAAAATGTGAATTATCTTGTAGTTTTATAATGAAGAAAAATATTTCTAACTATAATTTATTTTTTTACACTTCTTTAATTAGATTTCAATTTTTCATGATAAATAGTATTTACTGAAATTACTTAATTACTCTCACTTGGTTAATTTATTATTTTAACATAATTATTTTATATAATTTTATCATTAAAAATTATGAAACCCCTAACAAAGTTATATATAACCGAATACAGAGAAAATTAAGAAACCCCTGAAAACAAAGTTATATCTAATTATCTTATATAATTTTATAATGAAGAAAAAAATTATACTGATTTAATCCGATTCCAGTAAATTTTCATCATAAATAATACGTTTATTGAGAAAAAGAAATTAATGAAGATAAAAAATTTAATACATAATCAAATTCGATTAAATTAATGCAAAGAATTATGCTATTTTATAAAGAAAAATGGCAAGGTCCCAAAATAGTTATCAAAATTATTCTGAAATACCAATGTGAAAGGTATATAATTAGTAAGAGATACACTTTATAACTTTCTTGATAATGAAATGCCAACCCGCATAAATTTATACAGTACAATATCAATAATTGAATATTCGATAAACGAATAATCTCGACAAATGAATAATTTTTTATGATCTCAATATATAAAGATAATGTATTTTTAAATTCGATAAATGAATACTTTCTTTAAATGAATAAAATTATCCGGTCCTGAGTATATTAATTTTCCGAGATTTTACCGTATGAGTTGATAAAATAAATTATGGCAAATATCACGTCATTTTATTCCAAACAAATTTTAATAACCGATTTGAGCTCTTCTATAAATGTGAACAATTGACTTATCAAATAAGAAAAGTTAAGGGTGTTTACTTCACCAGTTTTTCATAAAACTTTTCTTATAAAATAGAAAATTTTGAATATGTGTTAAACTGACATATTTTCTAAAATGAAAACTAGAAAATTGAAAAACACGGTTTTATGATTTATAACTAGGAATGAGAAAACTCTGTGAAACAGTTTTTTATTGTTTTCTAATATAAAAAAACAGAAAACACCCATACGTTACCCAGTGCGCACCCGAAGGGCTACGGGTTACCTACGATTAAAAAAATAAAAATAAAATAACCACGTTATAACCCTAATATACACACATTCACTATATTTTTATTCACTACCTTTTTAAATAAGATGTGCGTAATATATTATTATATTATTTTTTATGGAAATACATGAATATTATTAATAGTAATACAATTAGTATTATTAAATATTAATACATTTATTTTAAAATAAAAACAAAACAAACTCGCATAAAATTTAAAAGTTTTATATTAATGATGTAATCACAAATAAATTGTTAACATAATAATACATAAAAGTTGATATATGATACAAATATTGAAAACTATATATATATATATATATAATTGAATAATTTAAAAACAAGTTCTCATAATATAATTTTTGTTGACAATAACATTATTTATAATTGTTCATGGATTATATAAAAGAATTATATATTTCAAATTAAGAAATGTTTATATATTTTTTCCAAATTTTTTTTAAAGTTAATTTGGAACATGTTTTCTCATTTTTCAATAATTTTCTAATAAATAGAAAAGTGAGAAAATTTTAAAAAATTGAAAAAAAGAAAGCTGGAAATTTTTTTTGTAAGTAAACAACTCCTGAGTAATTTGATAATATATTGGTGCTAACAGAGCCTGCTATTATATTTATTTATTTGACATGGGAGCAAGTACATTTTATTTTACTAAGCTGAAATGGGTTTAAGAAATAAAATATTGTCTTCGCACTCCTAACATCACTGTAAAGCTGGAATAAGAAATTAAAACAGAGGCCCCTTCTTTTTTAAATAGATATACAGACCCCATTTGGTTTACATGTAGTTGTCAATGTCTGAGTGGTCTCAATTTTGCTCAGTTTCCCCGCTGGTTCTCAAGTTCTCAACTCGGATCAAATGCAACCACTAGAATACTTGATGCTACTGCATTACGTACCCCAGGAACTGTCATACATTATTTTTGTACAACATCGACCATTTTTGGGCCACCTTGACTGTGACATCTTTTAACTTTTATTAATTGAGCAATTGACGTTTTATGTATAAATACTCTCAATTAATCAATTTTCTTTTTAAATTTTTAAATTCAAGTCAATGATAATCACGTTTTTGTTGGAGGACATGGAAATTATGTATGTTCTATAACTGAAATTTTGCATAAAAACATTACAAAACATATTATTTTGTTATTTTGTGAATTAGGTTTTACAAAGATCATTATTCTATTTAAAATCTTGAATATAATACATGTAAAACATTACAAAATATTTTATTGTAAAAAACATGTTTAGTTTGCACAATATTTGTTTAAATTGTAGACATACGCATTATACTTATTAAATTTAAATGATCTTCAACAATTTTAATAAATTAGTGATATTCGTAGAACATCACTAACAAAATGATAATATATTTTATAGTATTTTAATTGAAAAACATAGGTGGTCTCGAGCTATCCGATAAAAATACAATCTCCATAATTTTTTTCTATTTGAATATATTATCAAGTGGTATCTTATTTTCAAAATAGTGATCAAATTCTAAATTCTAAAAATAGTTGTCAAAATTTCTTCGCTTTCCAAATAAATGATTATTAGTCAATAATCTGTGCGATGCACAGTTGTTCTAAATAACTGTAGTTATATTTTTAAAATTTTAATATTTAAATTTGTTATATTTTATTAATTATTTTATTTTAATAATTTTAACATAATAGGGAGGAATTATCTTTAATTTGATTTTAACCTTGGTTTAGCCTTCAGTTGTATACATTATTTTATTTTAGCCAAAAACATATTATATCGACAAAATTCACGTAATTATATTTAATTTTTAATACAATTTATTTAAGCTCAGATATATTATATAATTTTTTAACCCTAATAAAAGTATGTATATATATGTTTAGGTGGTCTAATTATTTTTCAATTTTAATTACTATATTTTTAGATAGATATTATTTTGTTCCTACTAGAAACCATTATACATATTTAATTCTATTTGCATTTATATAATTATATCGCGAGTATAAGTGTATTAAGAAATGATGTTTTATTTTAAATATAATTACAGATTTAGAGTTACCAACCAAAATACCCACCATTTGGGGAGATTTGTCCAAAAAACCCACCGGCGGAAAAAATGCCCAAAATACCCACTAAATACGCATTACCATCATGCGTATTCTATTTTTTTAAAATACAAAGAATACGCATGTGAGACATGCGTATGCGTATTCTTTGTATTTTTTTAAAAAAAATAGAATACGCATCTGTAACATGCGTATTCGGTGGATATTTTGGACACTTTTACCGCCGGTGGGTATTTTGGGCATTTGAAGTTGGAAAGTAGTGTATTTTGGGCATTCTTTCAAATAAAGATAACCAAGGACTAAAATTTTTAATATTTTATCTTTAATATAGCAGTATAGATTGTAAATTTCCATTTCTTAACTAATTAAGAAAATCGATGATCATGAGTTTACTTTAAACACATTTTCCCGAGATTAAAAAATGTTCTCGTATTAATATACAAGGGTATTGTAGTAACTACTAACTACACAATATTTTATGCCTTTACTAAAATATCATTAATGTTTTAAACTAAAATGCACCTCTTAAAAATTTTCTTAAGATAATCTAACAAACATTTTTTTTCCATATTTAAAGAGTTAATTAAAATTTATAACTATATTTTACACTTATATTTAAAATACTTGTTAAACTTTCATAAATTGTTAATATCTTTCTCCTTCTAAAATAATGGTTTCGTCAAATTACTATATGTACTCACATAAGACCCCAAATAAATTATTTAGCAAAAATATAAAGATGAGTATCCACAAAAAAACCCATAATTAACATGATTATGGAGTAATTTGTTAATTGACACCGAATATTAGCATCAATCTATAAATCTTTATGGAACTATTTCACAATGACGATATACCATCATTTTAAAAATTCAAAAGTAGATTCACTATTTTGAAAATAAAAAATAAATGTAATTTACCACTATCATTTTATAATTTATATTTTAAATATATTAGTTTGCCGTGAAAATTTAAAAGAAAGCTGAAGATATTCATTTTTTAAGGGAACAAAAAAATAGGCCGTTATTCTAAAAATCGATATAAAATACAACAAACTACTTAATAATTTATTTAGCAAAAAAAACTACTTAATAATTTACTCTTACATTTCTTAATTTGGATACGAAACTATGAATACGTGCTTCAGAAATTTGTCATTATGAAAATAGGTATCAACTTAATTGGTTTATTCATTACAAATCGTATTATCTAAAATTACCCACGACTCAATTTGATACGTCTTGCTTGATTTTTTTGTGATTAAATTAGTGCAACTTTAACTTTTTGTTATCAGAACCTCAACCAAATACTTATTATAGATTTATTAGTTGCATTTTTTTTGGATAAATTAAATAATCTTAAGATACAGTATTTAGTAAGAAAAACTTTTTTTTTTACTTTATTATATATATTATAAATGGATAAAAAGAGTTTATACAAATGTATGAGATAAATGAGCAACAAACGGTACCTCAGTACCTCATTAAATAGTAAATTCTAACATACAAAAATATATTAAGCTGAATCTGCAGTCATAACATTTTTATTAATAATCTCATGTACTTTTTTAAAAAACTCAATAACATCTTCAAAATTTTAAATATTTCAAAAACAAAAGACATGAACACGTGTTTGATTATATTTGAACATTTTTACGAAATTTTGTGGTTGTTTTTCAGCCCCTACTACCAACAATAAATTTTTGAATATGTTTTGCTTCGTTCCAACTCAAAGTATTTACTTTGTGTGAATTATTGATGGAATTTACTTTTTCTTTGTTCCCAATCTTATCCGGCCTAAGGATCTAAATTCTGGGTCAGCCGGGTTACAAACAACTTACAAACTTCGATGTTAATCCCCACGCAAAAAACAAGGATATGGGCCACAATAGTTTACTTGGATACCTAGTTAATGATACAGTCCAAATATAATATTTGGTGTCCTGTTTGGTCTGATACGCTCTTACTACTTCATTATTTCCTAATTCCTATAATGTAAATATATTGCATTTCTGTATTTTATTTTGACCACATTCCATGTTTGTGTATGGTAAATTTTAAATTTTTCGTATAATTTCAGTTTATCTTTAGAAAACATAACAAACAAAATATGAAGTACCCATGTGTGATAGGATATCAAATACATTATTCAAGCAGTGGAGAAGGCATAGCAAGCCCACAGCTTGTCTGGCATTCCCTGGATTTTGACTCACTATACAGTTTTCAGAACTTGTCCAAGCCCAATTTTTCAAAGCTCTCAAACTGGTGCCGTCCATTTAAAGTAAATCTTTTATATTTTATGGTTTTGTTATAATTTATCTTAACTGTTTAAGGTTTTAATCTTTCACATATATGATTTTGTTATATTTAATTATTAAATTTGTTTGGGCCAGCAACATGACACTAATTTGAATAAAAAAAGTGTTTACATTAGTTATTTGGATTGGGCTTACATAATAAAGGCCCAAAGACCATATCTAGGAGTTTTTTTAACAAGCTGTCTGAAAGTTTTATGATTTCATTATATTTATTTATTAAATTTGATTGGCCCAGCAACATGATATTAATTTGGATAAAAACAGTGTTTACAGTAGTTATTTGGATTGGGCTTACAAAATAAAGGCCTAATGACTATCTCTTATCACTTTTTGAGTTAAATGCATTGTGTGTAGCTGGAGTTACACAATTATGCAATTTGTGTATCTCAATTTTGTGTATCTCAATTTTGATATATAACAAAGTGTATACATGTACTTATTAAAATCTAGCAAATTATTTACTTCCGTCAAAGATAGTTAACACCGTTAACTACTGGAAGAGTAATTTAGTAGTTTTACTTACTAGAACATTATCTGAACAATGTGTCTCGTAATCTATTAAAATATTAATAAATTTAATAAAAAATATTATTAATTTATAGTAAACATTAAATTAATATTAAACTGTTATCACGGGGTAAATTTGTTTTTGTTTTAAAATATTGTGCAATACATGCCTCTATATAACAAGACTAAGTCACTTTTACAATCCTGAGAATTAGTTGTATGGTAATCTAATAATATTTTGTATTTGTATTTCTTGAGTTTGTAAAAGTGTTAAGCAGATTAGACTGTAGGATATTTCTATTAACAACCATCAAGCTAAGTAATAAACTTTGGAAGAAGATCAATCTTGATCATGCCTCAGAGAGAAGTGTAGAAGCTTGGATTTGAATAATGTTGTTTTTGAAAAAATATTCTAAGTCACATATCGACAAGTCACATATCAAGATGTATAGAGATGTCTGTCGATAAGTCAAAAATGACTTGTATAGAAGTCCAAAGAGATATCGACAAGTCAATCTGCTTGTAGAGAAGTGAAGATATCGACAAGTCAAAGAGTCCATTTTGAGAACCGGAGATATTGACAAGTCAAAATCTACTTGTAGAGAACTGGAGATATCGATAAGTCAAAATATACTTGTAAAGAATTGGAAATATCGACAAGTCAAAAGCTTATAAAGAGAACTGGAGATATCGACAAGTCAATCTATTTGTAGAAAACTGGAGATCACGACAAGTCATAATACTTACAGAGAAGTAGAGATATCGATAAGTCATTTTACATATCGATATGTGACTTCTCTATTGAGTAGAATAGATCTCGATAACAACCTCAACATTCAAAATACATACAACTTGAAGATCGAAGATTATCAGTCAACTAACAATTATCATTGAATTAAAAAGTCTACAAATGCAGCTTGAAGAATGCAAGATCAAGGGCCAGGATTAACTGGACAAAGGAGGGTCACAGACCTGTTATATTGTATGAAGATGTGCGACACTTAAATGGAAATAGACAAATAGACTTTTGAAAATGTGTTAGTCCATTTTGGTGTAATATTTGTAAGTTGTGCATGTTGTTCTGTAAAATATGTCACATGTCCTTTGTTTAAAAAAATAAAACAAATCTAGAAATCTTGTATTGTCTCAAAAGAAGTAGCAGATTTGTTTGTTTCTTCTAAATTAAGGACCATTGCATGCTTTATACACTAGCAGCACGGGTTCACAAAACTTGCACTAAAATGTAGTAAACCCTTTTATAAAGCAACCTATTTCTATTTCCATTTCTAGCTTAGCAAATCTATGCAGAATCTTGCAGGTCTGTGACCATCCTTTGTCTAGTTAATCTTGGCCCTTGATCTTGTATTCTCTCCAGCTACTTTGTCGACTTTTCAATCTAGTTGATAGATCATTTATTGTTTGATAATCTTGAATCTTCATTTGTTTGCATTCTGTATTTGAGAGGCATATCAAAATCTTCGGTTTGTTCTATAGAGAAGTGACATCTCGATAAGTAAAATGACTTATCGAGATCTCTGAGTTCTCTATAGGTATATTTGACTTGTCGAGGTCTCTTGATCTTTGCATGTTGAATGACTTGTCGATATGTCTGAGATCTCTAATGAAAAATTAACTTGTCGATATCTCCAATCTTCATATCTTCATCTGACTTGTCGATATCTCTGGTACTTCTCTATAAGCCATTTTGGACTTCTCGATAAGTCATTCTGGAGTTCTCGAATGACTTCTCTATATTACTTGATCTGTGACCTGTCGATATCTTGACTTTGAACATTTTTCATAAAACAGTTTATTCAACTCCAAGATTCTTCACTTTTCTCTGAGGCATGATCATGGCTTGATCTTCTTCCAGAATTTATTCCTTAGCTTGAATCTGTTTACAGAAAAATACTCAAGTCTAATCTTCTAACCATTTTACAGATCAAGTAATACAATACACAACACAAAGTTGAATATCAAACAACTAAATCTTAGGGTTGTCAATGTGATTTAGTCTTGTTATCATGTAGGCATGTATTGCACAACAATCTCCCCCAATTTGTGAGAAGATTGCTTAACACAAATTCATTCCTGATAACAAGACTAACCTTAAGCTACAAATTATTACATAAAAACTGACATATTAACAATACAACATTTTATACATTGAGTGATTACATAAATTCAATAATTATGAGTTGGAAATGATGCAAAGAAAGTCATTGAAAGCAAGTAAAGGGCATGTTGTGGATGTATCAAGTGCCTTGATAATAAATGACAAGAAAATGACTGAAGAAGAAATTGAACCCCAGACTCAAGTTATTCAAGCTGTTGAGCAGAAAAACAAGGAACCTCAAAAACAAGTTATTTTAGAGTTGGAAGAAGATGAGTACTATACTCTTGATGAAATGGATGAAATGGACCAATCTATGGCTTATCTAGCAAGGAAATTTTTAAATATCAGAGTTAAGAAGCCTAGATTTTCAAGGGTAAAGGCCAAACATCCTTCAACAACAACTAGAAAGGAAAAACTCAGACAAATATAACTGACAAAAGTGACTACAAGTCAGCATCTGTGGACATATCAAAGATTAAGTGCTACAACTGTGATGAACTTGGTTACTTTGGCACGAAATCCAGGAAGCCAAAGAAGGTGAAGAAGGACAAGGCATATTTGGAATTGAAAGCTAAGTATGAAGCACTTCTCAGAAAGCAACAAGGAAAATGTAATATTGCAGAAGGTAAATGTCACATCTCTGTCCGAGAAGCACATACGAGCATGCATTTAATATTTAATAATAAGTCATTTATATTTTATTTAAGATTTTAATTGTGTTATTTGTTATTGTTAATAATGAGTCAAGGGAATTTAATATCAAATGTGTAAAATATTTATATATTTCGAAGTGTATGCATTTAGTTATTTGACATTTATGTGGTAGCTTAATATTATCAGAAAAGTAATTATTAAAGTTACAGAGATTCAAAATTTGCCACATAAATATTTAAATTGATATATGGTTATGCTAAATTTGATTTTCAAATACAAGTTGAGGCTAAGGGAGTTATATTAAAATGTCAAGAGTTACACGATCATTATCAAGTTTATGTATTTAAAATTAAATTAGAATAGAAGTAGATGTAGATGTAGATGTATAAATAAATGATGATATAAAATAATAATAATAATAATAATAATAAAATATTGGATGTTAGTAAAAGAAATAAATAATATTATTAAAGTAGATGAACTAGTAGTACATGTTTGGTTTCATGGGCCCTTCTTTTACAATTTGCAAAGCCCAATTAAAAGGAAGTGTTAACATAGATTACTAAGGGGAGATGTGCCAAAAAAAATAAAAAAAATATAATTAAAATGGGCTACCTCTTATGCTCTTTGACATCTCATTTATGAACCAATTACTAGAAACAAGTTTGGTTAGCTGTGGTATAATATATCATTTATTTTAAGTGTTCTAAAAAGAGGAGAAACCATGATCTAATATTAAAATGGTCACATAAATTATTTATATTATAAATTAGAAAAGGGTGTAATAAAACCAAGTCTCTCGTTTGTATCCTTGAAAAAAGAAGAAGAGAGAAATTAGAAAATGGGCATGTACGGGGAGTGACCAACTTGAGGTCACTTGGTTTATGGCCAAAAATCTATTATTATATAAATGATAAGATAGCACATGGAATTGGCTACTGTTATGGATCAAAAATTAAAGTATTATAAATGCTGTATTTATTACTAAGGAACGTGAGCTTCAAGGCTCGATTTGACTGCTCTTGTGTTTCGTGACTTAATCTTCCTTAACAAGATGCCTACGTACCTTGCTGATTGCCAAGGATCAAGTCAAAAAACGTAGTTCTGATTTGTGGGGTGAGGCCCCTTATATAGATATTGGTGGTCCTTGAATTGGACTTGGCATAGGAGACTTGGTAGCCAAGTCTCAGAATTAGAATGGACTTTGGAGTCCTAAATGGTAGGAAACTGATTCTTTATCCTTCTAGGTCCCTTAGAGGTTAATCTGCAAGGATTTATGTCCTTATTGGGACTCTTCTCAATAGCTGATTTTTTCCTTATTAATTAATTACGAAATTAATTAATATTCAGGATTTTGGGGCTTCTTTGTTCCATCAGGCCTGATCTGGTTCATTAGGCCTGATCAATGTGTTAACCTTTTTGGTCTGAATGTCATACATCTTCTTGTTGGGCCTAGTAGCCCAAATCATGTATAATTAATGTAATATTTAATTACACAATCAGGATTTATTGATCCCCTATCATTTGCCCCCCAACTTTTGGGAAACCGTATAAGATTTCGCAAAAGTTAAGTTCACTCATTCCCTTACAGGATATCGTTTTATGTAAAGTGTAGAGCGACCTACACATTCACAACGATTTGCCTTGCACGCAGCTTCAGGGTCGTTTAAAAACTTCCCTATTATTTCCTTACCTTTTTCCTTTTTTTAGAAATTTTCTGGTATTTTTTAGGAATTTTCCCTTTATTTCCGAGATTTTTCCCAAATTTTCTACAATTTTTCACAAACATTTTTTTTTAATTTTCAGCCCTTTTTCGACCAGGATCCTAGTCGAAATTTTGACCTGGATCCTAGTCGAATTTTGGGCCAGCCTCTCAATCCTGGTCGAATGATTTCGACTAGGATCCACGACCTGGATTTCGACCAGGATCCTAGTCGAACCTTCGACCTGGATTTTGGTTGAAAATTATGTCCTGGTTTTGATTCCTGGTCGAAGGATTTCGACTAAGTTTCACGATCTGGTTTTCGACCAGGATCCTAGTCGAACCTTCGACCTGGATTTTGGTCGCAATTTCTGTATTTATTTGACCCTTGTTCATAAGGTTTCGACTAGGATTCACGACCTGGTTTTCGACCAGGATCCTAGTAGAACCTTCGACCTGGATTTTAGTCGAGTTTTCCAGCCTTATTTGATTCCTGTTCGAAAGGTTTCGACCAGGATTCTCGACCAGGGTTTCGACCTGGATCCTAGTCGAACCTGTGACCTTTATCTTGATTTTTTTAAAATTTTTGTGTTTGATTTATGACCAGAATTCCGACCTCAATCCAGGTCTTATTGATAAGACTTTTCTGGCTTCTATTCGAAAGAATTCGAACTGGATCCACGACTTCAATTTCGACCTTCATCCTGGTCTTTTAACCCGAACTTTACGGGCGCCTGTTCGAAAGAGTTCGAATAGGATTTACGACCTCAAATTCGACCTCAATCCTGGTCTTCATTGGGCTTTTCCTAACCCAACTTGGATTGGGCCTTGTTTGGGCCTTTACTTTTCCAAATCCTTTTCGGATTTGGGCCTCGTTTTGGGCCTTTATTTTTCCAAATCCTTTTCGGATTTGGGCCTTTACTTTTCCAAACCCCTTTTTGGATTTGGGCCCTGTTTCGGTCCATAAGAATTTCTTGAAGATATTATGGAAGGTTCCAGAACTTAATAACTCTCAAGATATTCTAAAACATTCTAGAATTTGGGCTTTCTCTTTGGGCCTTCAGCTTAATGGGCTTTTCTGCCTTTTCATCTTCCCTTTTCTGCCTATATAAAGGAGTAACTAGGGTCACTCATTTTCTCACATTCTCATTTCTGTATTTCCTTTCTCTTTTCTTCTTCTAATGCTCTCAGAGAAATAATTGTAGGTCGGAGTTTTTGAGTCTCCAAAACCTTTACTTAGTAAGCCAGCCCCTTTTTGCAGCGTTTACTTCAGGTAAAATACCTTCCTTTCTTTTTCTTTTGCTCGTTTTTGCATAGCTCATATTTTAAAATTGTCTTCTTTTGCACCCTTTTCTCAGATGGCTGATAAGAGAATTACACGTTTGGCCAAGATGAACGTGGCCAAAAAGTCCAGTGAATTCCCCATTCGATCGAGGTACACTTCCTTGATTGATATGATCAACAGCCGAGGGGATGAGTACCCATCTGACGCGCATCTGGACATGCATGACCATATCAGTGTCTTCCGGGATCCAAAGGAGCTGGACAAGTTAACTGCTTATTTCAAAATCAAGGAGCCCTTCAAGCTGGTTCTTGCGGGTCCGGCCGACAGGGCCTGTCAATGGATGAAGGATGCACTATATGTCTACAGGGACACTCTAAGGGCAGGTATCAGACTCCCCTTTCACCCGTTTATCCCTGTTTTGCTAGCTGATGTGGGCATCAGCCCTTGCCAACTCCCTCCAAACTCTTGGAGGTTGATTTTGTGCTATTTATCGTAATGCGCCAAACACAACATTCCTACCTCGGTTGCTGTATTTAGAAAAAATTTCAGTTCAAGAACAGTCCCGACAAGAATCCGGGGTGGGTTTCTTTGAACCAGCGCCCAACCGTTCCCCACTAGTGAACGGGAAGTCCATCCCTGACAATAATTTGGGGTGGAAGAAAGATTTTCTGTACGTCCTTTGGGAGGGCGGCGATTGGGGCACTCTCTTTCGTTCATCTTTTGTGCTAGCTGTAGATGGGAGCCCTAATGATATAGTTTTGTCTGAGGAGGAGACCAGAGCTTTCAACCTCCTTACTCAAGATAATGGGACTTCCCACTCTTGGGATCTTATCAAGGAGACCGTTCTTGTAGAACGTGGCCTTTCTCCTGTTCCTAAAAAGAGTATGTTTCCTTCCTTCTCTAGTTGTCTTCATTTCTCCCACTTTTTACTTTGCTAATTTCCCAACTCACTTATCTTATTTGTTGCAGTGGATGAGAAGATCGAGGAGGCTACAAAGCCTAAAGACCTGGAAACGACCAGGATGAAATGTGCTGGGAAGGTCTTCAAAGATCCGCGCCTAGGGGATCGCTTTCTGAAGTTCCTACTCCATGCGAAGAAAGCAGGCGAGGAAGGCCCCAACCAACCTTTACGTATAAAACAAAAACCAGGGGCTTTCTTTCAACCCGCTTGGGGAATCCGGGGAAAGGATTCGATTGTTGGCAACACAACGCTTGCCAAGGAATGGTCTATGCATTCTATTTCTCCTATGGATTATCATGATCTTGTCCTTCAACAGGACTTGAAGGCTAACGAGCTTTTCGGAGCTCAGGCCTTGGCTATGGTACGCCTTTTTCTTTTGATATCTATAGCTTCCTGCCGTAATTTTTCTTGTTTCTCACTTTTCCTTTGTTTCTTGCAGGCGAACGTCCACTTTCAAGGGGCAATTCACCAAGCCAAGGCTTGGAAAGTTGGTCTGGAAGACACAAACAAGAAGCTGGAGGAGGCTAACCAGTGTATAGAGCCTCTTGAAGCCCAACTTGCCTCCTCATCTTCTGATCTTGAAATGGCCAGGGCTGAGGTTGTTATTTTCAAGGTTCAAAAAGACAAAGCCTTTGACGGCTGGATGGATACTAAAGAATTCAAAGACCTAATGGTGGAGCATGATGCCCTCCTACATCCAGTCAGCTACAAAGAAGGCTGGGACGCTGCTGTGGAGGTTATACATGAAGATTTTTATGAGGTTCTTGAACAATCTTCTTTCCCCTGCCCTGTGCAAGTCCCAACACTTGGGGGCGTTGCAAATAAGCTTGCCGACCTGATTAAGGACGGCCCATCAGGAAGTCAGGGCCAAGGCCAAAAAAGGAAGGTGCTTGAATCCAGCTCTGAAGAGGAGGAATCTTCTTCTGAGGAGGAGACCGAGCCTGTTATAAAAAAGGCCAGGGTAGAAGAGCATCCAAAACCAGCGTCTCCTGCGGCATCCAAAACGTCCAAGGATAGTTCCGAGGAAACCTCTGCGAAGACTTCTGAAGAGACTTCCGAGGGACCGACTGAAGAGACGTCCGAGGAGACTTCGGATAGTGGTTCTGAAGAATCTGAGCCTTCCAAGGCCTAAGTTTTATGTATTTTTTTCTTTTTTTAGACAATATCAAACTTTGTAATTGACTTTTACTATTTTCATTTGTATTGTCCAAGTATCATCGTGTTTTTTTTCGAGTATTTGAACTCAAGTTTATAACTTGGTTTTATCCTTCACAATGCATCAATCTAATAGGCTAGAATAAGCCGAACGCTTTTTATTATAACTTGGTATTCTTGATACCTTACATGAGATGGGTTCAACCCTGATAAAATCTAAACATATCTTCTATAAAAATCCTAAGCAAGCAAAGCTTCAAGGTGCTTTTAAACCTACTTGTCACTTCTGACAAGTGAGAATCGTGCTTAACTATTTTACATATAGTAAACCTTCAGGTTTTGTGCATTCCAAGTTTTCGGGTCTTCAAAACCATCCATAGTCTCCAGCTTGTAGGTTCCTCTAACTTGAACGCTCTTAACCTTGTACGGCCCTTCCTAATTAGGGGCAAGTTTCCCTTTCTGCCCTACACCAGAAGCTTCCACCTTCCTCAAGACTAAGTCACCTTGTTTGAAGAACCTTTCTTTAACCCTTAGGTTATAGTAGAATGAAGCATTTTTCTGATATTCCACTATCTTCGCATGTGCCTCATCTCGTACTTCATCAATTAGATCCAGGGCTAACCTTTGCCCTTCCTCATTTTCCTCAGCATTGAAAGCTTGAATCCTAGGGGAGGAATGTGATATCTCTACAGGAACAACTGTTTCTGCCCCATATGCTAACATGAAGGGAGTTGCTCCAGTCGTGACTCTACAGGTAGTCCTATAGGCCCATAGTATTGGGAGTATTTCATCCACCCAGTTATTCCTTGACTTCTCGATCCTCTTCTTTAGTCCATCCAGGATTATTCGATTCGCTACTTCCACTTTCCCATTGGCTTGCAGGTGAGCTACAGAGGTGAATCGTAACTCAATTTCATTCTCCTCACAATACTTCTTGAATTCCTCATTGTTGAATTGTGTTCCATTGTCAGTGACTAGGATGCGGGGAATTCCATACCGACACATGATATTTTCCCACAAGAATTGTGTAACCTGCTTAGTTGTGATTTTGGCCAAAGGCTTGGCTTCAATCCACTTAGTAAAATAATCAATGGCTACAATCAGGAACTTCCTTTGTGCCGTGGCCATGGGGAAAGGCCCCGGTATATCCATTCCTCACATAGCAAAGGAGATGGGCGAGATGATGGAGGTCAGCATCTCGGGGGGTTGTCTAACGACTGGTGCGTGCTTTTGACAGCGGTCACACTTTTTTACATATTCTTTGGCATCAGCCATCATTTCCGGCCAATAGAAGCCTAAACGGGTTATCTTATGTGCTAAGGCCCTGCCCCCCAAGTGTTGCCCACAGATACCTTCATGCACTTCTTCAAGAGCCAAGCGTGCCTCATCGGGCCTCAGACACCTTAAGTAAGGAACCACGAAAGATCTTTTGTACATAATTCCATCTATCAAAGAGTATCTTAGTGCTCGAACAGCCAATTTTCGTGCTTCAGTAGCATCGTTCGGCAACCAACCGGTTTGAAAATGAGTCTTAATGGGATCTATCCATGACATCCCCAGACCTATAAGAGCTACAAGCTTAACATCAATGCTCCGTGTCTTCAGAACGTGGAAGTACACGCTTCCTGAACTCTCCTCTATCTCCGATGAAGCAAACTTTGATAATGCATCTGCCTTGGCATTTTCCTCCCTCGGAATGTGCTCAACATGGAATTCATCGAATTGGGTCATCACAGCCCTTACTAGACGAATATATTTAGCCATCATATTATCCCTTGCCTCAAACTCTCCCTTCACCTGGGATATGACCAGCTTCGAGTGTCCACAGACTTTTAAGTTCTTGACTCTAAGTGTCCCTGCTAAGCCAAGACCAGCTATCAGAGTTTCATATTCTGCCTCATTGTTTATGGTTGGGAAGTCTAACTTCATGGCATACTCAATTAAGAACCCATCAGGGCTTTGTAAAACCAAACCTGCTCCACTTGAATTTATTTTTGATGCTCCATCAAAATAGAGAACCCAATATTCTTTCTCCTTATCAATCTTTTCTTTGTCCTCCTTATCAACTTCCTTGTCTTGAGGTATGGTATCTTCCTGCCCCCTGACTTCTTGGTTGGGTATGGTACATTCCACCACGAAGTCAACCAATGCCTGGGCTTTTATCTCCGTTCGTGGCTTATACTTGATGTCGAATTCTCCCAACTCTATTGCCCACTTAATCAGCCTTCCACTAGCCTTCGGACTATGAATGATATTTCTCAGGGGTTGATTTGTTAGCACCTCAATATTGTGAGCCTGGAAGTAAGGACACAACTTTCTCGGAGCCATTACCAAGGCTAAAGCAAACTTCTCAATAGTTGAATAATTCAACTCAGCTCCATGCAAAATTTTACTGATATAGTACACGGGGTTTTGAATTTTCAGTTCCTCCTTGACCAATACAGCGCTCAAGGCATTCTCTGAAACGGCCAAGTATAAGTATAAAAATTCATTAAAAGTTGGCTTGGCCAACAACGGGGTCTGATCCATATATTTCTTTAATTCCTCAAATGCCTTCTGGATTTCCTCACTCCATTCAAAATCTTTGACCTTCTTTAGGGACTTGAAGAATGACAAACACTTATCCCCTGACTTGGAGATGAATCGTCCCAGCGCATCAACCCTTTCTGTGAGCTTCTGAATATCTTTGATAGTTTTTGGCGGCTCCATGTCCAGGATTGCCTTTATTTTATCGAGATTTACCTCGATTCCTCTCTTGGAGACCATTAATCCTAAAAACTTTCCAGACCCTACTCCGAAAGTACACTTCGTAGGATTTAACATCATCTTATAATATCTCAGGACCTCAAAAGCTTCCCTCAAATGGGTTATATGGTCAGTCTTTACTAGACTCTTGAATAACATGTCATCAACATAGACTTCCATGGTCTTGCCAATAAGATCCTTAAAAAATTTATTTACCAACCTTTGATAGGTGGCTCCTGGATTCTTGAGACCAAATGCCATAACAAGATAACAATAAACACCAAAGTCAGTGATAAATGATACCTTTGGAATGTCGTCTGTGTGCATCTTGATCTGATTGTATCCACTAAACCCATCCATAAAGCTCAACATCTCATGCCCAACAGTGGCATCTATCAAAGTATCGATCCTTGGTAACGGGAAACAGTCCTTAAGACATGCATCATTCAGATCAATAAAGTCCACAAACATCCTTCATTTTCCATTGGCCTTCTTTACCATTATAGGGTTTGCTAACCATTCCAGATGTTGAATATCCTCAATGAAACCAGCCTCTAAGAGCTTCTCTACTTCCTGTTTTATAGTTTCTTGCCTCTCTGGAGCAAAACTTCTTTTCTTTTGCTTCACTGTCTTCCGATTTGGGTCCATATTCAGCTTGTGAGTAATCAGTTCTGGGTCTATGCCTGGCATATCAGCTGCTGAACATGCAAATACGTCACTATTTTCTTGCAAAAATTTTACCAACTTCCCTCTAAGGGGCTCCTCAAGCGTGGATCCAATAAAAGTCACCTTCTCAGGATCTTCGGGGGCTAAAGGAATTGAAACCAAGTCTTCTGCTGGATTTCCTCTTTTCTCGTCATTCTCTCGGATATCCAGATCTTCAATAGGAAGAACCTGCCCCCCAACTCCGTCTGCCCTCAAAGAGGCAACATAACAACTTCTAGCTATTTTTTGATCTCCTCTCTCTTCTCCGATCCCATCTCGGGTTGGAAACTTTATAACTGAATGGTAGGAAGAAGGGATTGCCTTGAAGGTGTGTATCCCTGTTCTTCCCATGATAGCGTTGTAAGTCGAACTAGCCTTCACCACTACAAAGTCCAACATCTGAGTTGCTTGCCTTAGTTCCTGTCCTATGGTTGTTGGCAACTTGATTATCCCTTCTAAGGGGCACTCCACTCCCGTAAATCCATATATCGGCATGTCGGTTGGGGTTAATTGGGAGTAGTTATATCCCATCCTTAAAAAGGTGTCATGGAGCAAGATATCCACTGAAGCACCATTATCCACAAGGACCCTTCTTACCGGGCTGTTCCCTATTATCGGGGTTATGACCAACGGGTCATCATGGGGAAATTTCACACCCTCCAGATCAGAATCATCAAAAGACATTGTTACTCCTGTCCTGGCCCTCTTCGGGGATTCCCCAACAATATGCATAACTTCTCGAGCATACGCTTTCCTGGAGTTCTTGGATAACCCAGCAGCAGTTGGTCCTCCAAAAATTGTATTTATCACAGGCCCTCGGGGTCGCGGTCCTCCTAAGATTGTATTTATCACCGGTCCCCTAGGTTGGGGATTTCGCCCCTGGTCTTCTTGATCTCTTCTTCGATCATCAAAGTTTTTTCTCATGTTGTTGCTCCTGTCTCCTCCATCTCCAGTGTACTTGTTCAATATCCCTTTTCTAATAAGGAACTCAATTTCATCTTTCAGTTGCCTACACTCATCGGTGTCATGATCAATATCCTTGTAAAATCTACAATACTTGCTCTTATCTAACTTGGCAGGATCGACCTTCAAGGGCTTAGGCCAGCGAATATCTAGATCTTTCTCGATTTCCATTAAAATTTGGCTCCTTGGAGCATTCAGCTTAGCATACTCAGTAAATTTTTGTCCAGGTCCTCCTCTCTTGGGAGTTGAGTCAGGATTCTGCTCAGTTCTAGGATACTTATCCTTAGCGATGTATTCCAGATCGGTCTTCCGCTTCTTGCCTCCAGCGGGCTCGTTACTCACGACTGTCTTTCTCATACTCTCTTCCACCTTGATATACTTCCCTGCCCTATCTTGGAGCTGCAACATACTTTCAGGGGGGCGTTTGGCCAAGGACATCTTGAAAAACTCATCTCTAGTTCCCTGTTGCAGTGCTCTCATGGCTACCTTGTCATCAAGGTCCGGGACTTTTAAAGCTTCCTTTGTGAAACGATTCAGGTAGTCTCTTAAGGATTCCTTCGCCCCCTGCACAATGCTCATGAGGGATGCTGAGCTTTTCTCATGCACTCTCCCACTGATAAATTGCTTAATAAAATCCTGATTTAATTCTCTAAAGGACCCAATAGAGTTTGGAGGTAAATGACTATACCACCTTTGAGCCATACCCGACAGGGTTTGAGGAAAGACCCGACACTTAATAACGTCATTCACGGGCTGTAGCAACAGTGCATTGGAGAATGTCCTGACATGATTGGCGGGATCTCCAGTGCCATCATAAGCTTTAATAGTGGGCATCTTGAACTTCCTTGAGATATGGGAATTCATTATTTCTTCAGTGAATGGTGGAGTGGGATCATCAGGATCTCCTAGGGGAAGAAGATTGCTCGGATCAGCCCTTGAGACAACAGCCCTTCTCTGTATCGGACCATCCAGGTCTATGATAGGGGGAGAATTCCTCCCCCTTGGGGGTAATAGGAGTCTGGTGTTCTGGTGTGACTCCAAGTCGCGCTTCAACCTTTGAATCTCAGCCTCATGAGCCCTGATCCTTTCCTGCACTTCTTGGGAATTCGTCCCTTGGGTGCACCTAGGACGTTGGCGACCATTAGCCATCGGCTCTTTGCCAGCACGCCTCCTTCTTGGGGCCACTTCATCATCTGAAGATTCTGAGTCTCTCTCAGTGTAAGGACCAGAAAATTCCTGATCCTCAGGGATTGGAGCCAAACCTTGTATATAGGGGGCGATCGCCCTCGTGCCTCACTCCGCCCAGCATGTCCCCTTCCTCCAACCTCGGGCTAAAGGGGCATCCCATATGGGGGGTTAGTAGTCACAATAGTTGAATACTCATACCCAATGGGTCAAGAATTCACAGGTGCATGTAGTTGTTGAACTTGGGTATTCGTACCTTGAGTAGTCGAGGGAATCATCCCTTGTGGCTGAGGTTCAGTTGCCCCTATCTGGGCTTCTCCTTGCGTGGCTGCATAAGTTGAATGAGGAGGTACCTCCACGGTTGACGAAATCACTTGGGTTGTCCCCGTTGGTGTTCCTCCTTCAAGGGCTCTAACTGTTCTCTGTGTTCTCGCCATGGTTGTTGTTGTGCTTTCCCACAGACGACGCCAAATGTTATGGATCAAAAACTAAAGTATTATAACTGCTGTATTTATTACTAAGGAACGTGAGCTTCAAGGCTCGATTTGACTACTCTTATGTTTCGTGACTTAATCTGCCTTAACAAGATGCCTACGTACCTTGCTGATTGTCAAGGATCAAGTCAAAATATGTAGTTCTGATTTGTGGGGTGAGGCCCCTTATATAGATGTTGGGGGTCCTTGAATTGGACTTGGTATAGGAGACTTGGTAGCCAAGTCTCAGAATTAGAATGGACTTTGGAGTCCTAAATGGTAGGAAACTGATTCCTTATCCTTCTAGGTCCCTTAGAGGCTAATCTGCAAGGATTTATGTCCTTATTGGGACTCTTCTCAATAGCTGATTTTTTCCTTATTAATTAATTATGAAATTAATTAATATTTAGGGTTTTGGGCCTTCTTTGTTCCATCAGGCCTGATCTGGTTCATCAAGCCTGATCAATGTGTTAACCTTTTTGGTCTGAATGTCATACATCTTCTTGTTGTGCCTAGTAGCCCAAACCATGTATAATTAATGTAATATTTAATTACACAATCAGGATTTATTTATCCCCTATCAGCTACCAAATTATTTTAGGCTAATATTAGATTTAAAAAGAAAATGAATAAAGAATAGATTAATTAGTTAATAATTTCTTACAAAAAATTGGTTTGTTTTAATAAAAATAATTATGTGGCCATATTTGTTGATAATAATAGAATTGAATGATAGTAAAATAATAATTGATTTGAGGTTTAGAAAAAAATTAAGTTGTAATTAAGCGAATTATGGGAACTTTTAGGTTTGGATCGAAATATGAAAATTTACACTAGGGGCTTTTATATATTGATATTACTTTAGGATCTTAGTTTTGGTAAAAGAAATAGAATATAATATATTTAAGTAAATAAAGAAAAATGGGTTTATTGGATGGTTACCAATAACTTAAGTTTGGATATATTAAATAAGTTTAATAGTTAATAATTTGAGGCAGCTAAACGTGGAGATATGGGGGTAAGATTAGTGTCCATATTTGGTGTTACTAACCCTCTGTGGTAGTATTAAGTCGAGGGAGAGAGATATGTTAGAGGGAGAAAAAAGAAAAGAAGATAAAAAAAATAGGAAGGAGGAAAACGAAGAAAGGTGGCTGAGAATACAAAGCACAAGTACTAGTCTCTTGCTCTTGTTCGCGGATAAAGGTCTGTCCAAAAATCGGTGATAAGACTAATACCCTGTAGAGGAATTTGGATAAATTAATCAACGTGAAAGCAACACGAGGTGAGTATAAATCGGAATTTTGTCCTAATATAATTATCTTTATAAGTTCCTTTTAATTACTTGGTTATGAGAATATTACTTGAATATATTGTTTAATTATATGTGCATGTTGTAAACTGTTTACGTTATGTGACTGTATACTTATTGTGTTGTACTGACTGTAAAATAGTTATAATCGTATAACTTGCTAGTTGGATTCTTTTTAACATGCTATAAAGGTGAATAAGCACTTGGATTAATTAAAGGCGCTGTGACCAACAATATTATAGTATCAAAGATAGGCCTAGCTAGCCTTTAACGTGAATTAGTAGCCTTTGTGGCTGTCAATATGAATTTCCAGCCTTTTTAGCTATTAACGTGAATTATGAGCCTTTGAGGCAATAACGTGATATAATGTGAATTCTGGAATGATACTAAAGGATTGATTGGTCACAAAAATAAAAGTCAAGGGAATATTAGCATATATGTATTCATGTACATGACATAAGTATTTTATTGTTCTTTTATATTTTTAAATTTATTAGAGTAAAAGTTATATTGATTTATGCTCATTGAGTTGTAACTCATATCAAATGCAAATACTTTACAGGTTATCCAAAAAAATAGACTTTTGCGTGTTATCAAGTTTGGAGTGGTAAATACAGGTTTAAGTCACAGGTCCGCCAGCTAATGCTCCAGACTCCCTACTCTTCAGCACTTGTATATATAGCTATATGTGGCTAAGTATTTTGGGAATTTATTTATAATTTTTGTGTCGAATCCGTTTGTATAACTAAAGGAAGAACGTGGTTTGTAATATTAGTACATATGTTTGTGTGAATTTAAAATTCGAGCACTTGAACCTATTTGGTTCTTATGAGTATATATATTCAATTAGATTAAATCATATAAATAAAATAAGGTACAAGGGTGTCACATTTAGTTGGTATCAGAGCAGGGATATGATTCTTAGGACATATATTGATTCATGTGCATATGATAAGTTATTTTATATAGTCTTAACCTATATGCATATATTTATAGGTCTATGGATATGAATCAAAATATTCACGTTCCTATTGCACAAGGGAGTGGAGGAGTAGCTGGCCAACAGTCTAGAAGTGGATCATATGTTCCACAAGTACACTTGCATGCACAAAATGTAGATATAGAACATGAAGTGGAAGGACCTAGGATTGTTCCTGGAGATGAACATATAAAACGTGACTATAAAGAACTTAGGAAGTTAGGGGCAATTGACTTCTATGGCATTGTAGATCCCGCTGAAGCAGAAAAATGGTTGAAAATAACTGAAAGGGTATTCATTATGATGCGTTGTGCTCCAGAGGAGAAGTTTGATTATGCAGTGTCATTACTGCAAGAAGATGCATATGATTGGTGGGAGACCGTTCTGGACTCAGCTGTACAACCACCAATATTGACTTGGGATGATTTTCTACGTGAGTTCAGAGACAAGTATATGCCTGAGATATACAGGGATGAAAAGCAAAGGGAGTTTTTGACTTTGAAATAAGGGATTATGAGTGTGGCTGAATATGAGGTAAATTTTAAACAATTATCCCATTATGCAGTGACTATGGTCTCAACTGAAAGGAATCGATGTAGGTGTTTTGAAGAAGGTCTCAAATATGATATTCGAAGCAAGATTACTCCTGGAGATCTTCGTAGTTACACTAACTTGCGAGCTGCAGCCATTAGGGCTGAACGTTTAATCAAGGAAAAACCAACTTTCTTTCAACGGCCCAAAAGAGAAGGATCCAGATTTTCTGGTAGATTTGGTGGAAGACCAGGAAAACGTCAGAATTTTAGTTCACCCGCACAATCATTTACAAGAGGATGTACTTTCGTATCTAGGGGTGGAAGGTCCTTATTTTCAGGGAATACTAACAGAAATCAACCAGCAACAATGCAAAAAAAAACCATATGTCCGCACTATAATAGACAACATCTTGGGGAATGCCGAGGAATTTCTGGAGGATGCTATTTTTGTGGTGAACAAGGACATTTTGTGAGAAATATCCCAGAAGAGTAAACAGTGGGCAAGCTGCATCAGAGACAACTGTTCAGAATAGAGGAACGAGAACATCTTTTGGTAGAGGTCGAGGAAAAGTTACTAACGCTGGTGGTGGTATTGGCCAGTCTGAAGCACAAAGCTCTGGGCACCTACACATGCACGAGTTTTTGCGTTAACCAGAGATGAAGCCGCAGCAGCACCTGAAGTAATCACTGGTAAAGTTCTTTTCAATAACTTAGAAGTTTGTGTTCTTATTGATCCTAGATCTACACATTCATTCATATCATCTAAAATGACATCACATATGCATAAGAATCCTGACATGTTAGATTCTAAAGTGAATGTTTACACTCCACTGGGTGAGGTAGTAGTTGTAGATAGAATATATAGAGATGGTTTTATTCAGATAAGCGAGGCAAAGCTACATGCAGATTTGATAGTCTTATCATTTCATGAGTTTGATATAATATTATGTATGGATTGGTTATCTAGACATCATGCAAAGGTTGATTGTTATACCAAGGAAGTTGTGACTGATTCTCCTGGTCAGAATAGAGTATTATTTTGTGGTGGTCGTCAAATGATACCAAGTTGTTTAGTTTATGCTTTGAAAGATTTTAAGATGATTAGGAATGGCTGTGATGCTTATTTAGCACATGTAGTTGATACTAATGCCACTACAAGTAAATCTATAGATATTCCCGTGGTTAAGGAATTTTCAGAGGTATTTCCAGAAGAATTGCCAGGAATGCCACCAGATAGAGATACATAATTTTCTATTGAGCTTCTTCCAGGTACAACACCAATTTCCAATTCTCCATATCGAATGGTACCAGTAGAATTGAAAGAGTTAAAGAAATAATTGATAGAGTTACTAGAGAAAGGTTATATTCGTCCAAGTGTTTCACCTCGGGGTGCGCCCGTATTACTTGTTAAAAAGAAAGATGGTACCGTGAGATTATGTATAGACTACCGGAAGCTGAACCAGGTCACAGTAAAGAACAAGTATCCATTATCAAGAGTTGATGATTTGTTTGATCAATTACAAGGTGCATGTGTTTTCTCAAAGATTGACTTGAGATCAGGTTACCATCAGTTGAAGATTGCAAAGGAAGATATTCCCAAGACTGCTTTTCGCACACGATACGGTCATTTTGAATTTCTAGTTATGTCTTTTGGATTAACTAATACACCAGTTGTATTTATGGCGCTAATGAATAAGGTATTCCAACCTTTTCTTAAAAGGTTTATTATAGTATTCATTGACGACATACTCATTTACTCCAAAAGTGCACAAGATCATGAACAACACTTGAGGACGGTTTTGCAAACCTTAAAAGAGAAACAATTATATGCCAAGTTGAGCAAATGTGAATTCTGATTAGACCATGTGGTATTTCTAGGAAACATTATTTCTAGTAGAGGGATAGAAGTTAATCCAAAGAAAATAGAGGCGGTACTTAATTGGGAGGCACCAAAAAGTATCACAGAAGTAAGAAGTTTTCTGGGTATGGCTGGTTATTATAGACATTTTGTAAAAGGATTTTCGAAGATTGCAGGACCAATGACTAAGTTACTTCGAAAGAATGTGCCTTTTCAATGGAATGAAGCAACACAACAAAGTTTTGAGGAATTGAAGCATCGATTGACCTCAGCTCCTATTTTGGCTACTCCATCAGGTCAATGAGGTTTTGTTATTTATAGTGATGCATCTCACCAAGGATTAGGATGTGTTCTTATGCAATATGGAAGGGTTATTTCATATGCTTCAAGACAACTAAGGCCACATGAAATTTCATATCCGGTTCATGATTTAGAGTTAGCAGTAGTGGTATTTGCTTTAAAAATTTGGAGGCACTACTTATATAATGAAATATTTCAGATTTTTACTGATCATAAGAGTTTGAAGTATTTAATGAGTCAGAAGGATTTAAATATAAGACAAAGGTGGTGGGTCGAACTTTTAAAAGATTATGACTGCACTATTGAGTACCATCCAGGAAAAGCAAACACAGTGGCAGATGTATTGAGCAGAAAAAGTAATAGCAGTTTGTCAAGTCTTCAGGTATCTTCCCTACCATCCTTGATTGAATTGAGGGCAATGAATGTAAGTTTAGATATTGAGAGTATTGGAGTGTTGTTTGCTATATTAAAAATATGACTAGTGTTGAAAGAGAGGATACAAGAAGCACAACCACGTGATCTAAAATTGGTAGATATTATCGAGAATGTGAAGCAAGGAAAATATACCGATTTTAGATTACAAGACGATTGCCTTATGTGTGGTGAGAGAATCTGTGTTCCTGATATTGATAATCTACGTCGAGAAATTTTGGATGAAGCTCATAATGCACTATACGCTATGCATCTTGGAATAACCAAAATGTATCAGACTATGAAACCTCATTATTGGTGGCCTGGAATGAAAAAGGAAGTAGTAGAATTCACAGCAAAGTGTTTGACATGTCAACAGGTGAAAACAGAACATCAAGCTCCAACTGGTAAGTTGCATCCTTTATCAATTCCTGAATGGAAATGGGAATGAATTACTATGGATTTTGTAATGGGTTTACCTAAGACGCAGAAGGGAAATGATGCTATATGGGTTATTGTTGATCGTTTGACAAAGTCGGATCATTTTCTACCTATTCGTTGGGGTTGCACACTTAATCATCTAACAAATAGGTATGTCAATGAGATTGTGAGACTACACGGGGTACCTTTATCGATTATTTCTGACAGGGATCCTAGATTTACATCACAATTTTGGAAAAGTTTTCAAGATGCCTTGGGTAATCGGTTAAATTTCAGTACATCGTATTATCCTCAAACAGATGGTCAATCAGAAAGGACAATCCAAACTTTGGAAGGTATATTGAGAGCCTGTATACTTGAATTTAGAGGTTCGTGGGATGAATATATCGCTTTAATGGAATTTGCATACAATAATCAGTTTCATAGTAGTATTGACATGGCACCTTACGAAGCATTATAAGGAAGAAAGTGCAGAAGTCCATTGTATTGGGATAAAGAAGGTACGACAATCTTGAAGGGACCTGACATTGTTTAAAATACACTTGATAATGTTAACATCTTGAAGGAAAAGTTGAAGGCAGTTCAGGATCATCAAAAGAGTTATGTTGATCAACACAGATGAGAAATGGAGTATTAGATTGGGGAAAAGGTGTTCTTAAAAGTCTCTCTTTGGAAAGGGGTGATGAGATTCGGAAACAAAGGAAAGTTAAGTCCCCGGTATATGGGGCCGTATGAAATTATTGAGAGAGTAGGACCCTTAGCTTATAAGCTAGCATTACCTTTAGAGCTTTCTCAGATTCATAATATTTTCCATGTTAGTATGCTAAGGAGGTATCGTTCTGATCCTACACATGTTTTAAAAGATCCAGAGATAGAGATCTATGAAAATGCAAGTTATATAGAAAAACCAGTAGAAATTACGGGTCAAAAGATCACACAGTTAAGGAATAGAGAGATACCACTAGTTAAGGTATTATGGAGGAATCATACTCGAGAAGAAGCAACGTGGGAAACAGAGGAGAGCATGAGACGTCAATATCCCTACCTATTCAACAATACAGGTATCCAATTTTGAGGACGAAATTTTTAATAGGAGGGGAGAGTTGTCACATCTCTGTCGGAGAAGCACACACGAGCATGCATTTAATATTTAATAATAAGTCATTTATATTTTATTTAAGATTTTAATTGTGTTATTTGTTATTGTTAATAATGAGTCAAGAGAATTTAGTATCAAATATGTAAAATATTTAAATATTTCGAAGTGTATGCATATAGTTATTTGACGTTTATGTGGTAGCTTAATATTATCAGAAAAGTAATTATTAAAGTTACAGAGATTCAAAATTTGCTAGGTAAATATTTAAATTGATATACGGTTATGCTAAATTTGATTTTCAAATACAAGTTGAGGCTAAAGGAGTTATATTAAAATGTCAAGAGTTACACGATCATTATCAAGTTTATGTATTTAAAATTAAATTAGAATAGAAGTAGATGTATAAACAAATGATGATATATAATAATAATAATAATAATAATAATAATAATAATAATAATAAAAAAATATTGAATGTTAGTAAAAGAAATAAATAATATTATTAAAGTACATGAACTAGTAGTACATGAGTTCGGTTTCATAGGCCCTTCTTTTATAATTTGCAAAGCCCAATTAAAATGAAGTGTTGACATAGATTACTAAGGGGAGATGGGCCAAAAAAAATAGAAAAAATGAAATAATAATAATAATTAAAATGGGCTACCTCTTATGCTCTTTAACATCTCATTTATGAACCAATTATTAGAAACAAGTTTGGTTAGATGTGTTATAATATATCATTTATTTTAAGTGTTCTAAAAAGAGGAGAACCATGATCTAATATTAAAATGGTCACACAAATTATTTATGTTATAAATTAGAAAAGGGTGTAATAAAACCAAGTCTCTAGTTTGTATCCTTGAAAAAGAAGAAGAGAGAAATTAGAAAATGGGCATGTACGGGGAGTGACCAACTTGAGGTCACTTGGTTTATGGCCAAAAATCTATTATTATATAAATGATAAGATAGCATATGGAATTGGCTATCAAATTATTTTAGGCTAATATTAGATTTAAAAAGAAAATGAATAAAGAATAGATTAATTAGTTAATAATTTCTTACAAAAAAATGGTTTGTTTTAATAAAAATAATTATGTGGCCATATTTGTTGATAATAATAGAATTGAATGATAGTAAAATAATAGTTGATTTGAGGTTTAGAAAAAAATTAAATTGTAATTAAGCGAATTATGAGAACTTTTAGGTTAGGATCGAAATATGAAAATTTACACTAGGGGCTTTTATTTATTGATATTACTTTAGGATCTTAGTTTTGGTAAAAGAAATTGAATATAATATATTTAAGTAAATAAAGAAAAATGGGTTTATTGGATGGTTACCAATAACTTAAGTTTGGATATATCAAATAAGTTTAATAGTTAATAATTTGAGGCTGCTAAACGTGGAGATATGGGGGTAAGATTAGTGTCCATATTTGGTGTTACTAACCCTCTATGGTAGTATTAAGTCGAGGGAGAGAGATATGTTAGAGGGAGAAAAAAAAAGAAGATAAAAAAATAGGAAGGAGAAAAATGAAGAAAGGTGGCTGAGAATACAAAGCACAAGTACTAGTCTCTTGCTCTTGTTCGCGGATAAAGGTCTGTCCAAAAATCGGTGATAAGACTAATACCCTGTAGAGGAATTTGGATAAATTAATCAACGTGAAAGCAACACGAGGTGAGTATAAATCGGAATTTTGTCCTAATATAATTATCTTTATAAGTTCATTTTAATTACTTGATTATGAGAATATTACTTGAATATATTGTTTAATTATATGTGCATGTTGTAAACTGTTTATATTATGTGACTGTATACTTATTATGTTGTACTGGCTGTAAAATAGTTATAATCGTATAAACTGCTACTTGGATTCTTTTTAACATGCTATAAAGATGAATAAGCACTTGGATTAATTAAAGGCGCCGTGACCATCAATATTATAGTATCAAAGATAGGCCTAGCTAGCTTTTAACGTGAATTAGTAGCCTTTGTGGCTATTAATGTGAATTTCCAGCCTTTTTGGCTATTAACGTGAATTATGAGCCTTTGAGGTAATAACGTGAAACAATGTGAATTCCGGAATGATACTAAAAGATTGATTGGTCACAACAATAAAAGTCAAGAGAATATTAGCACATATATATTCATGTACATGACATAAGTATTTTATTATTCTTTTATATTTTTAAATTTATTAGAGTAAAAGTTATATTGATTTATGCTCATTGAGTTGCAACTCATATCAAATGCAAATATTTTACATGTTATCCAAAAAAATAGACTTTTGCGTGATGGCAAGTTTGGAGTGGTAAATACATGTTTAAGTCATAGGTCGGCCAGCTAATGCTCCAGACTCCCTACTCTTCAGCACTTGTATATATAGCTATATGTGGCTAAGTCTTTTGGGAAGTTATTTATAATTTTTGTGTCGAATCCGTTTGTATAACTAGAGGAAGAATGTGGTTTGTAATATTAGTACATATGTTTGTGTGAATTTAAAATTTGAGCACTTGAACCTATTTGGTTTTTATGAGTATATATATTCAATTAGATTAAATCATATAAATAAAATAAGGTACAAGGGTGTCACAGTAAAAGTTGGGATGGCACCGATGATGAAAATAATTATGAAGAACATGGAAACTACGCTCTCCTGATATTGGAGCAAGGAGAGTCATCTGTATCTAAATCCGAGGTACCTACCTTAACAACCATTGATTTAAATACTGCACAATATAATGAAACTGTTGAGAAGATGAGTGTAGAAATGTTCCACATTCATACAAGCATGATGGGAGCTATTGAGGAAGTAAATATGTTGTCAAAAATAAACAACTAACTTGATATTGAAAAATAAAAGCTAGAACTACAATTTATTAGTCTTGAAACAGTTAAATAAGAAAATGAATACCTCAAGAACAAGTTGAAGTGTGCTGGTGAAGTAGAAGCAGTGTTGAGAGAAAGAACTGAGAACAATGAAATGAAGCTCAAACCATTCAAAAATGCATCTCAACTGCCTGGACAATACCATGAGAAAAACAAATCATATGCTAATATAGCTATTGGTTTGGACTATGATGCCTTGAACAGTAACAAGAAAAATGAATGTGACAAAGGGAAATCAATTGCAAATCAAGATAACCTAGTTATGCTGAGAAAAGTAGATGTACCTTTGTACAAGGCATGTGAGGTTAATTTCAGTGAGGTTGAGTTGGTCATCAAGCAAGAACTTGCAGATGAAGACGGTGAAAAAAAGGATGCAGAAACCACCACCATAAATGAACGTGAAAAGAAGCCAATAATCAATCAAATTATCAAGACACCAACCAAGGAGGTTAAAACTGATAATGTTGGAAAAAGAAAATGAACATGAATGGAAAAATAGGTGTGAACAAGAGAAACAACTATGCCTATGTTGCAGATGCTCTAAGAAAGTAGTGTAAAAAATGTGGCTCAGCCAATTATATAACTCACTTTTGTAAAAAGGCTGTTAGTGAGCCAAAGTATGGAGCTTGCAAATACAATGAGGCACAGACAGATGACCCATATTCTTTCTGTGTCAAGTTTGATTGCATTCTATGCAACATGAAAGTTATGACCAGTTTTCATAAGTTGAGAAAAGATCTTAAAGAAGTTAAATTTAGATATATGATTAAAGATGAAAATATTGATCAAACTAAGAATATTTTTCCTTTTGAATGTTCAAGTTCTACTTCTGCTAATTATGTGAAAAAGAAGAAAGTGCGCAACACTGTTTGGGTAGATAAACACACTTAAAACTTATTATGTACAAGGCAAGAAGAATAAAGTCATATGGATCATTGACAGTGGATGTTTCAGATATATGACAGGTGATAGAGCTCTGCTATCACAGTTTGAGGAGATGGCTGGCCCTTTGGTGACCTTTGGAGACAACAACAAAAGATTCACAATGGGATATGGCAAGGTAATTTCTGGAAATGTTATCATTGAAGATATAACACTGGTTGGAGGTCTTGAAGTGAATCTTCTTAGTGTAAGACAATTTACAAACAAAGGTTTTAAGGTCAATTTGAAAAAGAAGATTGCTCAATCATAAGCAAGAAAACTGGCCAAGTTGCTTTGAAAGGAGTAAGAAATGGAAGCCTGTTTATTGCATATTTGAATTCAGCAAACAAGGATAAAATATGTTGCTTCTATACCAAGGCATCTAGTGAACAAAGCAAACTCTGGCACGAGAAACTCTCTCACTTGAACTACAAAGCAATCAATACTCTGGTGAAAAGAGAATTTGTAACGCCCCCAAATTCGGGGTCAGAGGATTTGGTCGTCACTATAAAACTTCAATCCAAATCAACCTGTTTAATCAATAAATATATGCCAGCGAAAGATATTTAACATCTATGACCCCAAACTAATCCAAGATCTTTTAAGGTTATAGTTCTAGAAACAAGAATTCCAAATTCCACAAATAATTTTTCTCTTTCTTTTACTTTTAAAACTCTTTTCAACAAATACCAACTCAAAACTAAACCCACTAGAATAAAACTCGTAAAACAGTGTTTACGGAAATATAGTAAACAATAATAACATGAAACAATAATTACAGAGTAGATCATAAACTCATTCCAAAACCGAACTCTTCAAATTAATACTTACTTTGCTGTCATATCAAATTAGATATCAATACGAACTTTGATGCTCACAACACCCATACTGAAGTCAACATAAATCATCTATACTAATACCACCTTTGATATTTAACAACAACGTAAGTATAAGCATAAATCAGAATCTGAATCAAAACTGCATTTTACCATTATCTAAAACAGAAACAGTTGATAAATCATTTATTCTATGAATATAAAAAATGATATGATAATTTAGATTATGATCATTCTCCGACGGACGTACTATCACATGCTGATCAGCCCGTGTGATAGCACAAGGTCATGATTCATAGAAACGTGACCCCAAAAACACGAGCACTCAAACAAAAGGCAATACTCGCCTGTGGAAAAATGGTGTCATAATATTTCATATGGCACTTAGAAAAAGCCCTCCGCTGGACCGTCCGTCCCGGTCACTTACGCAATTATGATCCAATCTTAAAACTTTTTATTGAAATGGGGTCATAATAATCGACACCCGAAATAATTTTATTCCCCCAATTCTTGGATAGGAATATTCACAAACAAATCACTTTTCTCAAAATCCAAAACATTTGTAAATCCGATAATTGGATAAGTAAAATCACTTAGCTACTCTGAACATAGAATAACGGAAGAATACTTGCATAAACAGAATTATTTAATTTAGCGATATGTAAAACATTTATCGATTCTAAACTGAGAATAAGGAAAATAATACTTGCATGATAAGATTCAAAATAATATCACTTGAACAATAAGTGATGATAGGAATACTTGCCTTTGAGATTTTTAGCAGTTGGTCACATTCGTAACATCGCATCTATTCTGACATTCTGTCTCAAGACATCACCGTCTTTATTTTTAACACTTTACTGATATGCTGCTCCTGCGATTGCTAGAAGCCAGCTACCCAATACCATTCCATCTTATTCTTTATCCAACGTCTTGTCCTGATCCACTCAAACGATCCGCATCTATAATTAAAAGATACACTTTAATTGCCTAAAGGATAATCACTTGACGAACTGCGCGTCAAAAGCCTATCGACTACCCATACGATAGCCCACACATAAAAATAACAAACAAACACAGGACCCTTGATCCACATACACACATAATTCATATAGCACATAAGCACATAACTCATATATCACATAATTCATATCACAAAATACTCGGTTAATCAGAAGGGTCGACTCGGTACGTTTAAAACGGAAATTGGGTCAAAATACGATTTATCGATCAATAATGGACTCAGAATGATTCGTAAAACAAGCGACCTTTCGAAACAAAAGAATTTGGGTCTCGAAAGTATTTTTAATGAAAGCAAAATATTTTTCCGAGTCTATACGCGTTCGTTTCGTATTAAACGGATAAACAGTTTATTTATTATGAATTTTTAAATATTTTTCGGAATTAAAACGGTTTCCGAATCATTTAATAATTAAATAATAGGGCTCGAACACTCGAAAATAATTTTAGAAAAATTATCGAGCTTGTAAAATAATTTAAAATAATATTTTAAAGCTCGAAACTATTTTTCAGAATTTTTAAATCAAAATAAATAATTAAATCTAATTAAATAATCAATTAAAATTAATTAATAACTAATTAAATTAATTAATCAATTAACACTTAAATTAATTGACTAATTAAATAATTAATTATCAACTAAAATTAATTAACTAAATAATTTGGATTTATTTTTAAATTAAAAATAAATTTTCAGAATTAAAATAATGATTTTTAGAATAAAAGAAAATAATTTTTAAAACTAAAAACTGAATTTTGATTTATTTGTAAAACAAAGAAAACTGTAGAAACATAAATTGAAAATGGATTTGGGTATTTTCAGATTAAACATGGGTAAAAAAACCGGGTCAAGGATGGGTTTATGGGTCATAAAACGGGTCCGCAAGAACATCAGGACCCGCCGGATTTTTGCAGATTCCGGTGAAGGTCCGATTTTACGGCCAACCGCGATTCAAACCTCATGCCAGCCCCTTCCTGCCCGTTTTCGTAGCAAACTCACTCAATACCATCCAATCAGTTCATGTATGAGCAGAACCACAACAATTGGTCACCGAATCGAAGAATCCGGCTTCGACTCCATTAAAACCGGCGGGACAAGCTATAGATTCCGACCAACTCACTTTCCATCAATTTAGCAATAGAATAAACACAATAATAGCATAAATCGATTGTAAACAACGTCATAAAGCTATACAAACCATCAAAACAAGTCAAATATTGCTTAATCAAAAAGCCCCAAATTCGGGTATAAACCCTAAATTACGAAATTAATAAATTACCCATCGTTTGAATGATTTGATGGCATAAACAGAAAGAGCATGAAAATCTGAACATTTTAGTTACTCATACTTCAAAAACTGAGATCTGCATCACCCTCAAATTTGGGTTTGATTCTCAGAACTTTTCAAGAACACCAAGAACACATATTCAATTAATTTTCAGAAAATCAAACTTCAATTTCTATATGATATTGAACTCTATTTTTGAAGTATAATATACCAAATCGACCAGAAAAACATGCTCTACAACATGGAAGCATCAAATCACATCAACAACACCAAGAACAAATTTTCATAATTTAATTATCAAATAATTCGAATATAAATAAATAAACAAGAAAATTACCATGATTTCTGGGAAGAAACTGATGATTGATTCAGAAAGAAGATTTCGAGAGCTTCGTTTTGATATGCTGCACGCCCGAATCGGAGTTCGATAACGCCTTCGTTCGTGTGTTTGATTCTCGGGAATGTATCGGTTTCTCGGGTTTTTCTCTGTATTTACGGTATTTTAACTGGTTGTAAAATGAATAAACGGAATAAACGAAATAAGAAATAGATTATTTATATTTACGGAATATTGGTTCATTTTGGATCGTTAAATTAGTTGCTTAGCCGCTAAGTAACTATAAAAACGATACAATTCAATACCGAAATTGGATAATTATCAAAACCGAGCTTTTTATAAAACACCATATACGAAAATAATGTAAACATATGTCGTTTCTCGAGAATACGGGTTTTGTTGATTTATCGAAATGGTTATCGTATCGAAAAATTGCGCCAGGCCGCGCGCGGGTCAAACCGTAATCCGGATTGAAAAAGTCAAAACACGGAAAATGTCCGGAATTACCAGATTAGGTTAGGAAGGAGTTTTCGGAAGGAGTTTTCGGAAGAGTTTCGGATTGTAAAAATGCAAAAACGGTTAAGGTTGGACGATTCTCGGCCTGTATAAAATAGTTTTGTAATTATTCAGAAAATAATTAATAAATCCATAAATCATTATAAAATCATCTAACAGTCCAAAAATTACCAGAAAATTATCATAATTATCTATATTTTATTCTGAGCACATAAAAATTAAAATACTCAAATAATATCACATATACACACCCAAACACCAATTCCAATATCAGATAATTCACCAAAATTCACATAAAAATCACATAAAAATCACATAAACAAATCCAAATAATTATAAAAATAATATTTAAAAATATGGGATATTACAATCTACCCTCCTTATAAGAATTCCGTCCTCGGAATTAGCAGAAGAAAGCACTAAGGGTTTTCTAACCAACTTTCCATTTCCAAATAACCTTTCCATAATCTCAAACAAATCTTATATTCCTTATATAATAAAACTTTTACAGGTGCTTCACTGGGCACCCTTGTTCCATTCACATCCTTTGATCAATTCATCAATAGAATTACTTTTTACTGATCGCGAGAAAGAAGAATAGAGAGAAAGATAGAGAGAAAGAAAAAGGAAAGAAAGATAGAGAGAAATAAAGAAACAGATTGACTTCGCTCTATGCCATTGACATTTTTAATCGCATTGTACTCCACTGTCGTCCTTCGTAATTCCATCACATCGCCTTACTTTGACTTGACCAGGATACTCAGCTTAACTTGATTGGCATACCTTCGAATATTTAGAATGATAAAATCATAGAATTTCAAAAAGAAAAGAATTTGAAGCCATAACAGGACCAAAATCTGAATTTGAGAAAAAGTATTGTTGAAATAAAAGAATAATTGAGAGATCAATATGATCAAATGAACTTGGTATTGCGTGTCCAAATTAAGACACTACTAAAGGTTGTTAACCTTCATGTATTCACAACACACACAAGCGATGGCGTCTCATCCAACTCCTATCACACATACATGTATACCTTGTGTCCCTTATAGATAGGGTTGTTCATCTCAGTCAAAATAAAAGAATAGGGAAGAAATTCAAAATCAAATGGATAAAACTGAAAAGATTTCAAAGCTGATATTTCTGAAGGAAATGAAATCCAGAGAATAAAAATTCTGGAACAAAATGAATAAACTGGTGTTAGGGATTATGTCTTCTAACTTATATTTCTTTTTGAAAGAAGTCAAAAGAATTTATAAAAAGAAAAGGTATTGCCAAAGTCTTAATATTTATCTCCAATTTGAACTCTCCAGTTGACTCGCCATCTGATTGTAGACACTTCTTCATGTTCCAAGGCTATCGATAATCTTCATCGAATCCTAGTAGCCTCGAAAGATTCCACCATAGAAGTTTGCAGCTTCCCGAAGTCCCATCCAGCTCAGCACAACCATCTCAAACGAATGCGCCTATCTTAACTTACTCGTTGGTACTATATCCGATAGTCCAACAAGAACTCGATATGAGCTCAAACGTCCTCACATAGCTATACACACTCCTACACACTCTCGTTTCTAGTTTACTATAACCTCAGCTCTGATACCAACCTGTAATGCCCCCAAATCCGGGGTCAGAGGATTTGGTCGTCACTATAAAACTTCAATCCAAATCAACCTGTTTAATCAATAAATATATGCCAGCGAAAGATATCTAACATCTATGACCCCAAACTAATCCAAGATCTTTTAAGGTTACAGTTCTAGAAACAAGAATTCCAAATTCCATAAATAATTTTTCTCTTTCTTTTACTTTTAAAACTCTTTTCAACAAATACCAACTCAAAACTAAACCCACTTGTATAACTTCGAAATGAAGTATACTAGGCCCAAATAAAATACACAACTATAATATAATATAATATAAACAACTTTATATAATAAAACTTACACTAGTCCGCAAACCCTGGACTAACCACCTTCCAAAAGCTTCTTCTTTGCTTCCTCGAATTACACAGCTAATTAGCGCAAGCTAATCCTCACTGGAGGTTAAATTTGAAAACATGCAAGTATGAGCGAAAGAAATGCTCAGCAAGATCATTATAGCATATATAGGGTCGTTTTGATATAAAACCGACATCTGCATCAGCGCAGAACATTTAAAATCATAATTGCTGAATCATAAAATTTTAGTTGAGGAACCCCATAATTGATTCCTTAATTGTATTCAAAACCATTTTGATCTTTTTGAGCGAAATGATTCAACAATACTTTAAATCTTGACGATAATAAAACTCGTAAAACAGTGTTTACGGAAATATCGTAAACAACAATAACATGAAACAATGATTATAGAGTAGATCATAAACTCATTCAAAACCGAACTCTTCAAATTAATACTTACTTTGTTGTCATATCAAATTAGATATCAATACGAACTTTGATGCTCACAACACCCATACTGAAGTTAACATAAATCATCTATACTAATACCACCTTTGATATTTAACAACAACGTAAGTATAAGCTAAATCAGAATCTGAATCAAAACTGTATTTTACCATTATCTAAAACAGAAACAGTTGATAAATCATTTATTCTATGAATATCAAAAACGATATGATAATTTAGATTATGATCATTCTCCGATGGACGTACTATCACATGCTGATCAGCCCGTGTGATAGCACAAGGTCATGATTCATAGAAACGTGACCCCAAAAACACGAGCACTCAAACAAAAGGCAATACTCGCCTGTGGAAAAATGGTGTCATAATATTTCATATGGCACTTAGAAATAGCCCTCCGCTGGACCGTCCGTCCCGGTCACTTACGCAATTATGATCCAATCTTAAAACCTTTTATTGAAATGGGGTCATAATAATCGACACCCGAAATAATTTTATTCCCCCAATTCTTGGATAGGAATATTCGCAAACAAATCACTTTTCTCAAAATCCAAAACATTTGTAAATCCGATAATTGGATAAGTAAAATCACTTAGCTACTCTGAACATAGAATAGCGGAAGAATACTTGCATAAACAGAATTATTTAATTTAGTGATATGTAAAACATTTATCGATTCTAAACTGAGAATAGGGAAAGCAATACTTGCATGATAAGATTCGAAATAATATCACTTGAACAATAAGTGATGATAAGAATACTTGCCTTTGAGATTTTTAGCAGTTAGTCACATTCGTAACATCGCATCTATTCTGACATTCTGTCTCAAGACATCACCGTCTTTATTTTCAACACTTTACTGATATTCTGCTCCTGCGATTGCTAGAAGCCAGCTACCCAATACCATTCCATCTTATTCTTTATCCAACGTCTTGTCCTGATCCACTCGAACGATCCGCATCTATAATTAAAAGATACACTTTAATCGCCTAAAGGATAATCACTTGACGAACTGCGCGTCAAAAGCCTATCGACTACCCATACGATAACCCACACATAAATATAACAAACAAACACATGACCCTTGATCCACATACACACATAATTCACATAGCACATAAGCACATAACTCATATATCACATAATTCATATCACAAAATACTCGGTTCATCAGAAGGGTCGACTCGGTACGTTTAAAACAGAAATTGGGTCAAAATACGATTTATCGATCAATAATGGACTCAGAATGATTCGTAAAATAAGCGACCTTTCGAAACAAAAGAATTTGGGTCTCGAAAGTATTTTTAATGAAAGCGAAATATTTTTCTGAGTCTATACGCGTTCATTTCGTATTAAACGGATAAACGGTTTATTTATTATGAATTTTTGAATATTTTTCAGAATTAAAACGGTTTCCGAATCATTTAATAATTAAATAATAGGGCTCGAGCACTCGAAAATAGTTTTAGAAAAATTATCGAGCTTGTAAAATAATTTAAAATAATATTTTAAAGCTCGAAACTATTTTTCGGAATTTTTAAATCAAAATAATAATTAAATCTAATTAAATAATCAATTAAAATTAATTAATAACTAATTAAATTAATTAATCAATTAATACTTAAATTAATTGACTAATTAAATAATTAATTATCAACTAAAATTAATTAACTAAATAATTTGGATTTATTTTTAAATTAAAAATAAATTTTCAGAATTAAAATAATGATTTTTAGAATAAAAGAAACTAATTTTTAAAACTAAAAAATGAATTTTGATTTATTTGTAAAATAAAGAAAACTGTAGAAACATAAATTGAAAATGGATTTGGGTATTTTCAGATTAAACATGGGTAAAAAAACCGGGTCAAGGATGGGTTTATGGGTCATAAAACGGGTCAGCAAGAACATTAGGACCGCCGGATTTTGCCGGATTTTTGCAGATTCCGGTGAAGGTCCGATTTTACGGCCAACCGCGATTCAAGCCTCATGCCAGCCCCTTCCTGCCCGTTTTCGTAGCAAACTCACTCAATACCATCCAATCAGTTCATGTATGAGCAGAACCACAACAATTGGTCACCGAATCGAAGAATCCAGCTTCGACTCCATTAAAACCGGCGGGACAAGCTATAGATTCCGACCAACTCACTTTCCATCAATTTAGCAATAGAATGAACACAATAATAGCATAAATCGATTGTAAACAACGTCATAAAGCTATACAAACCATCAAAACAAGTCAAATATTGCTTAATCAAAAAGCCCCAAATTCGGGTATAAACCCTAAATTACGAAATTAATAAATTACCCATCGTTTGAATGATTTGATGGCATAAACAGAAAGAGCATGAAAATCTGAACATTTTAGTTACTCATACTTCAAAAACTGAGATCTGCATCACCCTCAAATTTGGGTTTGATTCTCAGAACTTTTCAAGAACACCAAGAACACATATTCAATTAATTTTCAGAAAATCAAACTTCAATTTCTATATGATATTAAACTCTATTTTTGAAGTATAATATACCAAATCGACCAGAAAAACATGCTCTACAACATGGAAGCATCAAATCACATCAACAACACCAAGAACAAATTTTCATAATTTAATTATCAAATAATTCGAATATAAATAAATAAATAAGAAAATTACCATGATTTATGGGAAGAAACTGATGATTGATTCAGAAAGAAGATTTCGAGAGCTTCGTTTTGATATGCTGCACGCCCGAATCGGAGTTCGATAACGCATTCGTTCGTGTGTTTGATTCTCGGGAACGTATCGGTTTCTCGGGTTTTTCTCTGTATTTACGGTATTTTAACTGGTTGCAAAATGAATAAACGGAATAAACAAAATAAGAAATAGACTATTTATATTTACGGAATATTGGTTCGTTCTGGATCGTTTTGGATCGTTAAATTAGTTGCTTAGCCACTAAGTAACTATAAAAACAATACAATTCAATACCGGAATTGGATTATTATCAAAACCGAGCTTTTTATAAAATATCATATACGAAAATAATGTAAAAATATCCCATTTCTCGAGAATACGGGTTTTGTTGATTTATCGAAATGGTTATCGTATCAAAAATATTGCGCCGGGCCGCGCACGGGTCAAACCGTAATCCGGATTGAAAAAGTCAAAACATGGAAAATGTCCGGAATTACCAGATTAGGTTAGGAAGGAGTTTTCGGAAGAGTTTCGGGTTGTAAAAACGCAAAAACGGTTGAGGTTCGACGATTCCCGACTTTATAAAATAGTTTTGTAATTATTCAGAAAATAATTAATAAATCCATAAATCATTATAAAATCATCTAACAGTCCAAAAATTACCAGAAAATTATCACAATTATCTATATTTTATTCTGAGCACATAAAAATTAAAATACTCAAATAATATCACATATACACACCCAAACACCAATTCCAATATCAGATAATTCACCAAAATTCACATAAAAATCACATAAACAAATCCAAATAATTATAAAAATAATATCTGAAAATATGGGATATTACAGAATTGGTGAGAAATATGCCAGCTTTGGAATTTGCTCAAGATGAAGTTTATGAAGCTTGTCAAAAAGGCAAAATGAAGAGGTCCAGTCACAAGAGCAAAGCTGTGAATTCCATTAATGCTCTACTAGAGCTTATCCATATGAATTTGTTTGGACCTGCAAATGTTATGTCTATATCCAGAAAGAAGTATGTTTTAGTAATGGTGGATGACTCTCAAGGTACACTTTAGTGGAGTTTATGCATTCAAAAGATGAAACTCCACACATCATTATTGAACACATAAAGAAAGTTGAGAAATAGGCTGAAGATCAAAATTATGTCAAAAGATTGAGGAGTGACAATGGTACAGAATTCATGAATGCAATTCTAAGTGAATTTTGCAAAGAAAAATAAATTGTTCAAGAGTTCTCAGCTGCAAGAACACCTTAACAAAATGGTGTGGTTGAAAGGAAAAATCAAACTTTAGTTGAAGCTGCTAGGACAATGTTGCAAGATGTCAACCTGCAAACAAGTTTTTGGAAAGAAGCTGTTAACACAACATATCACACTTAGAACAAATATCTACTAAATAAAAATATTGGCAAGTCACCCTACTCAATTTTGTTAAAAAGAAAGCCCACTGTTAAGCATTTTCATGTGTTTGGAAGCAAATGCTTTGTGCTTAAAGATAATTCTACATATGTTGGAAAATTTGACTCCAAAGTATTTGAAGCTATTTTTCTTGAATGTTCATTGGAAAGAACAACTTATAGAGTCTATGTGCTTGAGCAGAAGAAAATCATGGAAAGCACATACGTGACATTTGATGTTGACAAGTATCCAGGTTTGGAATGCCTTGATGAAAATGAAGCTGAAGCTTTAAAGTTTGAAAATCTCAATATTGACAGTGATATTGAAGATGAAGCTGAAGTCAACACAAACAGTAAAATGGATGAATAAACAAGTGAACCAATGAATTCTGAAAATAAGAATTCATCTCATAAAAGAGGTACACCCTGAATTTGATGGCACAAACTCAGAGGGAGAAGGAAATAATGGTTTCGCAAGTCATGCCAACAATGAATAAAATAAGGACAATTCTAGTCAAAAAAATCATACCAGAAAATGAAATAGAAGTCACACAAGAGACTCTATAATTGGTGATCCCAATGCTGGAGTAAGGTCTAGAAGTGCCACTGCAAATGAATGCTTGCATGCATGCTTTCTATCTCAAATTGAGCCTAAGAAAACTGAGGAAGCTGTACTTGAACCTGATTGGATAACTGCTATGCACGAAGAGCTAAATTAATTTGAAAGAAATAAAGTTTGGGAATTGGTTTCTGCACCAAGAAACGGAAGTATCATTGGTACATGTTATTCCTAGTGGACTAACAATGAGATTTACAGAAGGGGGGTTGAATGTAAATCTCAAAACGTTTTCAAGTTTTGAGCAGTTTTAAAGGCTTTGTGTTCAAGATAAACAAGTGTGTGAATTGCTTTAAGCTAATACAGACAGATATATATTCAAGCACTAATGTAAAGAACACAACAGACCTTAAAAACTTTTCTGGTGGATTGTTGTTCCACCAGAGATGGTATTTCAGAAAATCTGTGATTTAAGATGTTGATCACAGCTGCATCCTAGTACAAACTAGATAATTTTTCTCTCAAGATTTTTCTAAACAGTACTGGAAAAATTCTTATCTAATTACTAGCTGCTACTTGGTTTATATATCACCAAGTGTACAAGTGAAGACAAAGATAAAAATACAATAATAAAATAAGTTCTCCACTTGTTTCTTCTCCATTTCACTCAAGTACTTTGTTGACTATTGCCTCTTTGTACTAGAGTAGAACGGCTGCTTTTTCTGATGTTCCTGAAATTAGGCTTCCACATTTCAGTTATCTCTGACAACCCATGTGCCTCTGTCTGCTGTTACAACTACCACTTATCAACTGCTATTTAACAGAACATCCGTTGAAGCCTTCATCCGTTGATGGCTTTATCCGTTGATGTGTTAGCAGTTGAAGCTCTATCCGTTGAAGCTTTAGAGACATCCGTTGAAGCTTTGTTTCTCATCCGTTGAAGGTCTTTAAGATATCCGTTGATACCACTTCATTTATACAAAATTACAAGGCATGAAATATTTACAATTGGCCTTCCTATTTGCATATCTTCTAGTAGTCAACATGACTTATATTTTCTCTCAACTTCTAAGAATTATATCTCAAATACAGAGACTGAAATGTGCTACAACACTAGACTTATTTCTAAGTAAAGCTGCACCATCAACGGATAGCCAAAGTGGTCTTATCCGTTGAGGCTGCAAACACTAAACTTCTACTTAAGTGTTTTGCTAAACATATCATCAAACTAATGCACATATATTCCTAACAGTACAAAATGGGTGTACATGAACAAAATGGATGAAAATGGAATTATGACAAGGAACAAAGCAAGATTATTTCCTAAAGGCTACTCATTGGAAGAAGGAATTGATTATGATGAAACTTTTGCTCAAGTTGCAAGGATTGAAGCAATAAGAATTTTCCTTGCATTTGCTGCACTGTCTAATTTCAAGGTGTATCAAATGGATGTGAAAAGTGCATTTCTTAATGGTGAATTAGAAGAAGAAGTCTATGTGCAACAGCCACCTGGCTTTGAAGATCCAGAATTTCCAAATTTGATTTACAAACTTTTGAAGTCTCTGTATGGATTGAAGCAATCACCAAGAACATGGTATGAAACACCAGAATTTATGCTCAAACATAAATTCACTAGAGGAATAATTGACAAGACTCTATTCTACAAGCAACATGGTGATGGCATCATCCTAGTTCAAATCTATGTGGATGATATCATTTTTGTGACTATTAATGAAAAGTTGTGTCAAAGATTCTCAAGATTCATGCAGAGTGAATATGAGATGAGTATGATGGGAGTACTAAGTTACTTTCTTGGCCTTCAAGTTAGCCAAAGAAGTGATGGAATCTTTATCAGTCAAACCAAGTATGTCAAAGATCTTTTGAAGAAATTTGGAATGATAGACTGCTCACCTGCATCAACTTCTATGTCTACAACTACCAAGTTGGATGCAGATAAGAAAGGGAAAAATGTAGATATATCAAGTTATAGGGGAATAATTGGATCTTTGCTATAATTAACTGCAAGTAGACCATAAATCATGTTTGCCACATGTCTGTGTGCTAGATTTCAAGCAAATCCTAAAGAATCACATTTAATAACTATCAAGAGGATTTTTAGATATGTTAAGGGAACACCTAATTTGGGATTATGGTATCCTAAGGGAACTGGTTTTGAAGCTGTAGGATACACATATGCAACTTTTGCTGGATACAGGGTAGACAGAAAAAGTACAAGTGAAAACTGTCAATTCCTTGGTCAAAGACTTGTATCCTGGTATAGTAAGAAATAACAATCTGTATCAACTTCCACAGCTGAGCCTGAATATATAGCTGTTATCATCTCTGACTCCTTTATCATCTCTGAATTCCATCAACCAATGAGGTGATTTGTGAATTGTAGTTCCCCTCTCTTGAATGAGTAAGGTTCTGGGCAAAGCATTGGGCTCCCTCCAAGTTTTCCTTATGTTGGCAATCTTGTTGAGAATTTCAGTCTTGGCAGTCCTGGTAAAGCCAGAATCCTTTTGTATGGCTGAAAAGACTCTGATCAAGGTAGAGTAGCCTTCATTCAGAATCCTGTAGAGAGGCCATGTTCTTTCCCCAGCTCCTTTGTATCTGAACACCAATCTCTCTGGTAGCTGTCTGTAGGCAGCTATTCCCCTTACATCCTCCAGCTCATCCAGATTGAGTTCAATGTCTGAAATTTCTTTTATGTCACAGATGTGAACATAATCATCTTTAGAAATGGGTGGCTTAGGCTTAGGTTTTTGTTTTTGAGTGAATTTCTTAGAGGTTAGGGGAGGTGTAGATTTGGATTTTCTTTTCTGTTTCTTTGATAGTGGAAGAGTGGTTAAAAAGGTAGGCAATTTGATGGTGTCCCAATCAATAGGTTCCTCTTTTGGGATGATTAGTTCACCATGGATGTTTATAGTGGGATCAGCAACACAAAGTTCAGGTATGGAAGGTAGTGGTTTAGATATTGATTTAGTTTCTTCAGTGTTATCTTCACTCCTTCTATGTGCCTTGGCCTTTCTTCTGTTTCCCTTCTGCCATTCCTCTCTTTCCTCCATACTCTCACCAAATATACTCCCAAAAACCTCATCTAGGTTTGCAATCTTGTCTTCACCCCTGACTTCAATTCCTTTCTCTCCTTCAACTTGACTTGACTTTAGCTGTTGTTCAAGCTTTGCTTGTGCTCTTTTGTCAGCCTTGAGTTTTTCAGCTTCTTTCTTCAACCTTTTGGTTTCTTCCCTCTTGGCCTTTAGGAATTTGGGATGTCCTTGCATCACACAGATACTCTTTCCCTCTCTAAAGATAATGGCCATTTTCATTCTTTCAACTATGTCCTTGGTCTCCTTGTACTTTATGATGTTAGCACCCAAAACTTTGTCTTCATCAGGCTTTGGAAGAGGAAAGTCCACTTCTTTCATCTGAGCAAAGTCTAGGGGGTTCTTTGTGGAGTCCTTGCTGGATCTAGTGTTGGGCTTGAGAACCATAGGTTTTAGATTCTTGAAAGAAGTCTCTCCAACCTTATTCCTCCTTTCTGGCTTGTGCTCCATAATGATTGGTTCAACCTTTGTGCTATGTTTCACAGATATTGATTTATCTTGTGTTGAGCCAAACATTTGTTGCACCCTTTCATCAATTCTCCTCCTTTGCTCTTTTACTTGAATTTCAGCTGCTGCTAGCTGAATTAGGTCAATTCCATCAGGCTTTCCTTTGATCTGCATAATTGGAGAAGTAGTGATGGCAGGAACTAGCACTTTAGATATCTGGATTTTTGTAGATGGCTCTCCTTCCCCTTCCCTTTTTCTCTCCCCCTTTTTGTTATCATCAAGGAGAGGGGTCAAGCCTTGTGCCTTTGCCAGCTGCATAAGTAGACTTGTTTGAGATTGTTGGTTGTGAAGAATGCTGGCCACAGAATTTTCAATAACTTGGACTCTGTCTTCTAACTTAGCCAGCCTCTTTTCAGTATTTGAATCCTTTTCCAATCTCAACAATAAGTCCTTCATTGTACCATAGGGCATGACTGAATCCAATTTTTCAGAATTGTAGGATTTCAAGTCAGCAATATCCATCTTGAGTTCATCCACACTCTGATTCTGGCTTACTTGCTGCAACTTCATGAGATGCAGTGAGTCCAGGTGAGCTGTAAGGATTGCCTTGGTACCAGCATGTGAAATTTTCTGAATGGCCTGTTGGATAGTACTGATTTGTTTGACTAAGGAGACATTGAATTGCCCTGGTGTAGACTCCTTTGTCAAGGCCCATTCAGGTAAATTTGGAATAGAACTAGGGCTTTCATCTCCCCCTAAGTTCATGCTTCCATCAAAAGAAACAGAGTCATCATCATCAGAATTTACTCCAAATTCCTCAGATGACTCACCAGCTATAGAAGGCATCTTGTTAATAGCAGCTTTATCCCTTTGAAGAGATTCTGTTGTATGTACTAGATGTAGTGTCTTTTCTGCCTCCTCATTGCCCTGAGCAGCCAACAAATGATAGGCTGACACAGGATGAGTAAAAGTGTCAGCATCCAAGGAAATGTTATCAATTACAGCTTTGTAATGTTGCTGAAATTGTCTTTCCTTTTCAGCATCATCCACAATCATTGACTCATTAGCAATGGCTGGATCCACCCTTATATCTGCTGTACCTGCCTTTCTCTCTTTTTCTCTATATTCTTGCATCAGGGGCTCCCCCTGGCTCACACTCCTCACACCCTCACCTTCACCTACTAAGGTGGTACTCCTCTCACTTACTTTTGCCATGCTGGAAGAAATAGCATGCTTATTTGAGCTCTCAATCTCTCCTTTTGCCTGGGAGCAACCCAGCCTCTCACTCAAATTGTCACTCCCTTCCCTCAGTCCTAAAAGTGATTGTACAGTAATCATGTCTTCTACACTTGGAATAGTTTCAGTTGTGTGTGTAGAGACTATCAACGGATATGGAATAGCCGTTGAAGGTGACACTGATGGTATCAACGGATAACTGCTGTTAAGCTTATCCGTTGAAGAACAACCACTTATCAACGGATGAGTGATATCCGTTGAAGAAGGAAAAGAAGTAGAAATTGAAAGTGATATAACTGTTGAATATGTGTGGATTGATTTGAGTTTTGGTGACACAGATCCTTCAATTACATCTGAAAGAATTTGCGGGTGATCCAACAAATCATCTAAAAGATGATGATCACCTGTTTTTGAGTGGGGCTCCTCCCTGAGTTGTAAAGAGGGAGAATCAGGAATTGATGGGAATAACATATCCACATCCAGAGATGGTGATGGAGTGTGTGTTGATTGATGTGTGTTAATTGTGAGAGAATGGGGCTGTGACTCCACATTTGTTGGAGCCACATCAAACTGAGTTTGAGAAGGCATATATACAGATGGATGTATCTGTGCAGTGTGTGCACCCTGTGTAGAAGATTGGGTTCTAGCCCTCTTTCTTCTAATAAAAGATTTTGTTGGTGAGTGTTTGGCTTCTGTGTCCCTCCCTCGTTTGTTCTGTGTTCCTGGTTGGGAACTATTTTCAATAGTTACATCCTTTTGGGAGAATGCAGCTAGGGATGTGCTAGTAACCTTTTCAACCACCACAGCTTTTTGAGAAACTGTGGCTTGGCTAGCTTGGGAAACACTTATCTCTCCTTCCTTATCCTGGGGGTTTCTTTGATGTTCACCCCTCCCCTCACCACTCACACCCTGTTCACTCCCCTCAGGGTTAAGGGTAGGTGTTACAACTGTTGTCTTTTGAGAAACAACAGAGGTGGTTTTCTTTGTCTTTGATTTTGAAATTTTAGTTTTGGTGACCTTGGTAGGAATCTGTTGGGGCATTGTCACAGATTCCATGGGCACACTAGAAGATAAAGAAATAGAGGGGTTGGAAGAAGTAGGAGTTGTAGAAATAATTACCTCACTTACCTGAGGTGCATCCATGATTGGTAAATATACCAATGGTACACTGCTGTTGAGATCCATTCTCAATAAATCTACAAGAACTCTTTTCTCTTGTGCCCAGCACTTGAGTTTGTTATTCTCATTGGTTATGACCAAACCTTCAGCAACATGGTTAGCCAATAACATAAAGAATCTAGCATAATAGATGTTATTAGGTCTATTAGCTTTGTTACCTAATCTAGTACCCAATTCTAGCATAACATAATTGCTAAAGTTGAAATACCTATCAGAAACAAGCATATAGAGCATATTAACAAGAGATGAAGTTATGGCATCAAAATTACTAATTTTCCCAGAGAAAACCTTGATAAAGGTATCCCCAAGAAAACTCCATTCTTTCCTAAGGCCTTTTCTTTTAATACTCCCTAAACTAGCAGAGTTAAGAGAATAACCTATGGAATCTAACATGCTGGATACATCATTATCAGTGTGTGGTGTCATGGCATTGTTCTCAGGCAATTTAAAACATGCTAGTAAATCATCACAGTTAACACAGTGATTTTTACCTTTGAGAGTGAAAGAGATGGTCATATCTATGGAGTTGAACTCAGCAGTTGTCCAAATCTCCTCAACTACTTCACAGTAAATCGTTGGGGCTTCCAGCATTGCATAGCTAAGTTTACAGTTTTTGATGAAGTCCATCATTTTGTGATAATCTGAGTGGGCTTCATTCTTTGCTACCAAAGCTATGAAATTGTTCTTCACATAGATGAACCCAGATTGAGACATAATTTTTACTACTGGTGCCATTGTTGTAAGTAGAAATTGCAGAGAATAACTTGAAGGTTTTGCAGAGAGTAAATGGTAAAAGCTTTGAAGTTTCAAGAAAGCGTAAAGTAAAAATGAAAAATCAGAAGGGCTTATATACTTTCTCAAATTAAAAAGCATAAATAAAAGATTAAACAATAAATATATGTAAGTGAGTTTCAGCCCTTTAAGAATAAACTGTAAGTAATCTAAAAACTACCTTTAAAACAAATACATACAGTTGTATGTATGAGTATCAACGGTTAAGAAAATAGAATCAACGGCTGTAAGACACCTGAATTGACTGATGTGACATTTCAACGGATAAAGTAAATTGTCATCCGTTGAAAAGTACTACAGTTTTATCCATTGACGGATAAAAATTCCAGAAATGTATATGTCTTTCAACGGATAATGAACATCCGTTGATGGAACAATTTTGACTTTCAACGGATAGGAAATACCCGTTGATGGAATAATCTGTGTTAAAAAGTCAAATTTGTTCTAGCAACTAATACATTTCAGGCTTCAATTCAAATTGCAATTAGGACATAAATTTTATGAGTAATTAAGCATACCTAGCTCACTTACCAATCTTGTGAATGTTGATTCATCAAGTGGCTTGGTAAATATGTCTGCAATTTGTTGTTCACTTGGAACAAAATGTAGTTCCACTGTACCATTCATGACATGCTCTTTGATGAAGTGGTACTTGATATCAATGTGCTTGGTCCTTGAGTGCTGCACAGGATTCTCTGTTATGGCTATGGCACTTGTGTTGTCACAAAAGATAGGAATTCTATCAACATGAAGTCCATAATCAAGGAGTTGATTCCTCATCCATAACACTTGAGAGCAGCAACTTCCAGCAGCAATGTATTCAGCCTCAGCTGTAGAAGTAGAGACTGAATTTTGCTTTTTGCTAAACCATGATACAAGCTTGTTTCCCAGGAATTGGCAGGACCCTGTTGTACTTTTCCTGTCTATTTTGCAACCTGCATAGTCTGCATCTGAATAACCAATTAGATCAAAGCCAGATTCTCTAGGATACCAAATACCTAAATTTGGTGTACCCTTGAGATATCTGAAAATCCTCTTGATAGCAATTAAGTGAGACTCCCTAGGATCAGCTTGAAATCTAGCACACAAACATGTAGCAAACATTATATCTGGTCTGCTAGCAGTTAAATATAAAAGTGAACCAACCATGCCTCTATAACTTGTAATGTCCACAGACCTTTCAGTCTTATTTAATTCAAGTTTGGTGACAGTGGCCATGAGAGTTTTTGCAGATGAACATTCCATTAAGTCAAACTTCTTTAAAAGATCATGAATATATTTAGTTTGACTAATGAAAATTCCATCACTAACTTGTTTAACTTGTAAACCAAGAAAATAGATTAGTTCTCCCATCAGGCTCATTTCATACTTACTTTGCATTAGCTTAGCAAACTTTTTGCAAAGTTTATTATCTTTAGAACCAAATATTATGTCATCTACATAAATTTGAACAAGTATACTAGAGCCATTAACATTTCTAAAGAAGAGAGTTTTATCAACAGTACCTCTAGTGAAGTGATTCTCCAAAAGGAATTTTGATAGGGTTTCATACCAGGTTCTAGGTGCTTGCTTCAGTCCATAGAGTGCTTTCAACAGATAATACACATAGTCTGGAAAATTTGGATCTTCAAACCCTGGAGGTTGACTTACATAGACTTCTTCCTCCAATTTCCCATTTAGAAATGCACTCTTGACATCCATTTGATAGACTTTGAAATTGGCATGGGCTGCATAGGCTAGAAAAATTCTGATGGCTTCAAGTCTTGCAACAGGAGCATATGTTTCATCAAAATCTATTCCCTCTTGTTGAGAATAGCCTTTAGCAACCAATCTGGCTTTATTCCTTATGACAATGCCATTTTTATCCATCTTGTTTCTGAATACCCATTTTGTGTCAATAGGACTCTTATTCTTTGGTTTGGGTACCGGCTTCCAAACTTTGTTTCTCTCAAATTGGTTCAGCTCTTCCTGCATAGCTAATATCCAATCTGGATCCAATAAAGCTTCTTCCACTTTCTTAGGTTCCTGCTGAGATAGAAAACTACTATACAGACATTCATCTTGAGTAGCTTTTCTTGTTTGCACTTTAGATGAGGCATCACCAATGATCAGTTCAAAGGGATGATTCTTGGTCTATTTCCTTTGAGGTGGAAGATGTGCTCTAGATGAGGTGGCCTCAGTATTGTCATGATGTGAGATAGAGTGTTGATTCGTTGAAACTCCCCCTGAGTTGTTGGTTCTTTGCAGGGAATTTGGAGTTCTATCAACTAATGATGTAAATCGATTATCTGTTGATGAACTATGATCAACGGATGCTTCATTTTGTACTTCAACGGATGATGCACTATGTCTTTCAACGGATACCGCATTGCCTCTATCAACGGGTGCAGAATTTTGTGCATTATCCAAGGGCATATTTTGAATCCCTTTTGAAGAGTCATCTCCATCAATCTCCTCTTCACTATCATCACAATATATCTCAATGTTGTCAAATTTGAGTCTCTCATTGTGTCCCTCATCTGTTAGTCCATCAATCTTTTTATCATCAAACACAACATGCACAGATTCCATAACAATGTTGGTTCTTAGATTGTAGACCCTATAAGATTTTCCAGCTGAGTAACCAACAAATATCCCTTCATCAGCCTTTGCATCAAACTTCCCTTTATGGTCAGATTGATTCCTCAGTATAAAGCATTTACATCCAAAGACATGAAGAAAGTTTAGAGTTGGTTTTCTTCTCTTGAACAACTGATAAGGAGTCATGCCTTTAGCTTGATTGATCAAAGAAATATTCTGAGTGTAGCAGGCACAATTAACAGCTTCAGCCCAGAAATATGTTGGTAACTTTGATTCTTCAAGCATTGTTCTGGCAGCCTCAATCAAAGATCTGTTCTTTCTTTCAACTACCCCATTTTGCTGAGGTGTTCTTGGAGCTGAGAACTCATGCATGATTCCATTTTCTTCACAGAACAGCCTTATTGACAAATTCTTGAACTCAGTTCCATTGTCACTCCTGATATTCCTAACCTTCAAGTCAGGATGATTATTGACTTGCCTGATGTGATTGATAATGATTTCACTTGCTTCATCCTTTGATCCAAGAAAATAGACCCATGAAAACTTTGAGAAATCATCTACAATCACTAAGCAATATCTTTTTCTTGCAATTGACAATACATTGACTGGTCCAAACAAATCCATATGCAGCAGCTGTAATGGTTCATCAATTGTTGTTTCAAGCTTCTTTTTGAATGATGCTTTCCTTTGTTTGCCTTTCTGACAAGCATCACACAAACCATCCCTTGAGAATTCAACTAGAGGAATTCCTCTAACTAAGTCCTTTTTGACTAGATCATTCATTGTCTTGAAATTCAAATGGGATAGCTTCTTGTGCCATAGCCAACTCTCAACTGAACTTGCTTTGCTGAAGAGACAAGTAATAGATTCTGCATCTGTAGAGTTGAAGTCAGCTAAGTACACATTCCCTTTTCTAACTCCAGTTAGAACCACTTTGTTGTCTTTCTTGCTGGTGACAACACAGGCTTCTGAATTGAAGGAAATTGTATTCCCTCTATCACATAGTTGACTGATACTCAGTAAGTTGTGCTTGAGACCATCAACTAATGCAACTTCATCAATGATGACATTCCTTGTTGAAATCAAGCCATATCCCATAGTAAACCCTTTGCTGTCATCTCCAAAGGTTATGCTAGGGTCAGCTCTCTCCTTAAACTCAGTGATCTGGGAGAAATCTCCTGTCATGTGTCTTGAACAGCCACTGTCCAAGTACCATAGATTTCTTCTTTTTCCCTGCACACCATAAAATCAATCAAGTTGATTTTGGTACCCAAGTTTCCTTGGGTCCATTCCTGTTAGCCTTTCTCCTAGACTTCATTCCTCCTGCATCTTTAGACTTAGGTAACTTTGAGTCAACCTTGATCTTAGATGTAGTTGGTTGAGGTTTAGGGTTAGTCACAGAGTCATTTAGCACATTTGGAATTTGATAAGGCATGGATTGTGCAAGCATGTTATTCCACATTGGCATATTGTATGGCATTTGAGGCATACTAAATGCAGCAAGATAAGGATTGTTAAAATATGGCATGTTTGCAAAATGTGCATAAGGATATCGTTGAGACATAACAGGCATAGCATGCAGAGGTGATGCAGACATATTAGGCATGGAAGAGGGTACATGTATGGGAGTTTTCTTAATAGATTTGCAATTAGCAGATAGATGATTAACACTACTACAATGCACACAGCTTTTTCTAGGAGCATACTTATCAGGTGTGTAATTGTTATGTTTGTTAACCCCTACCTTCCCATTTCTATTAGATTTCCTTTTAGTTTCCTTTTTATCCTCAACCACTTTGAGCCTATTCTTTAACTGTTCTAAGGTCATGTGTCCTATATTCACCTTACTGAAATCTTTGGATGTGCTTGCTTCTCCTTTGACAAAGTTCTTGGAAGTTGAACCAAACTTTTTGTTGAGTTTCTTTAGATTTTCACTATTAGAAACATCTGCCTGTTTTAATTGAGGAACCTTCAACGGATGCTCCTTTTCTTCCTTCAACGGATAACTTTCATCATCCGTTGATTCCACATCCGTTGACAGCCCATCAATTAATTCCAGTTTCTTTTTGTTTTTATCCCAGGCAGTCTCACAGAATGATTCAATTCCTTGGACCTTGGAAATTTGAGCACTAACATCCCTAGATGTCTTCCAGACTTTAATCACCTCTTGCTCTCTCTCTAATTGATTGGAAAGTATTTCTACTTTCTTGACAGATTCAGCTAGTTCATTTTCAACAGATATACAATGTAGCTTAGTTTTCTCTAGGTCAATCAACTTATCTTCTAACACAGCATTTCTATTACTTAAAAATAGATTGTTCTCTTTAATCCTACTATTTTCTTTAGCAAGAGATTTAAGAGACACACGCAAATGATACAATTCAGTAGACATGTCATTAAAAGCATCATTGCACTCTTCTTTAGTAAGCTATATTAAATCAGTAGTGATTACCTGGTTGCTTGATGAACTAACTTCATTTTCCTCAGAATCAGCCATGAGAGCCAAGTTGACATATTCCACATCTTCATCCTCTTCTTCTCCATCAGCTGCCCAATCTTTTTCTTGAGTAATGAAAGCCCTCTCCTTTTGTTTGAGCAGATCAAAATATTTCTTTTTGTAATCTACTTGGTCAAATTTCTTCTTTTCAGAAGTTGGCTTTCTGCACTCACTTGCAAAGTGTCCACTTATACCACAATTGAAACACTTGAACTTGGATTTGTCCACCATGTTCTTATGAGGTTTAGTGGCTCTAGTGTTTTTCCTAAATTTCATCTTTGCAAATCTCCTGGACAGAAATGCAAGATGCTCATCAATACCATCAGAGTCATCTTGGCTGGAGTTGTCTTCATTCTCAGCAACTTGCTCCTTACCCTTGCTTGATTCTGATTTGCTTGTGCCATCTTTGGAGTTTGATGTAGATCTCACAGTTTCTTGTCTGCATTCTTTCTCATTTTCAGCTACCAAGGCAACTGAACCTCCTTTCTTTCTTCCCTTCTCCAATACCTCATCCTGTTCCAGCTCTAGTTCATAAGTCTTCAAGATTCCATATAATCTTTCAAGAGTGAAGTCCTTATAATCTTGAGAGTTTCTCAAGGAGACAGTCATGGGTTTCCATTCCTTTGGCAAGGATCTTAAAAATTTAAGATTTAAATCCTTCACCTGGTACACTCTACCATACAGCTTCAGTCCATTCAACAGCTTTTGGAATCTATTGAATGTGTCATTTAAAGATTCATTTTCTTCAAAATGAAAATACTCATACTGTTGAATGAGAAGCTGCATTTTGTTTTCTTTTACTTGTTCTGTACCTTCACACAGTAGCTGAACTGTGTCCCAAACCTCTTTGGCAGTTGTGCAATTTATCACATTATCAAACATATCCTTGTCAAGACCATTAAACAAAATGTTCATAGCCTTCTTATCTTTGTGGACTTCTTCTGTGTCTTCCATTGTCCATTCTGCTCTAGGTTTTGGAATGGATTGACCAACAGCAATTGTGGCCGTAGCAACTGTGGCTACTTTGTGGGGAATGTGAAGACCATTCTCAATGCAGTTTACATAACCTTCATCTTGGGAAAGTAGATGAAGGTGCATTTTCACCTACCAATGGTGAAAACAGTCTTTGTCAAGAACTGGGATTTTTACTCCAATATCCTTCTTACTCATCTTTGTTAGTTACCAAGATCTTTAAACTCTTTGTGTGTCAAGAGCTTGCTCTGATACCAATTGTTATTCCTAGTGGACTAACAATGAGATTTATAGAAGAGGGGTTGAATGTAAATCTCAAAACTTTTTCAAGTTTTGAGCAGTTTTAAAGGCTTTGTGTTCAAGATAAACAAGTGTGTGAATTGCTTTAAGCTAATACAGACAGATATATATTCAAGCACAAATGTAAAGAACACAACAGACCTTAAAAACTTTTCTGGTGGATTGTTGTTCCACCAGAGATGGTATTTCAGAAAATCTGTGATTCAAGATGTTGATCACAGCTGCATCCTAGTACAAACCAGATAATTTTTCTCTCAAGATTTTTCTAAACAGCACTGGAAAAATTCTTATCTAATTACTAGCTGCTACTTGGTTTATATATCACCAAGTGTACAAGTGAAGACAAAGATAAAAATATAATAATAAAATAAGTTCTCCACTTGTTTCTTCTCCATTTCACTCAAGTACTTTGTTGACTATTGCCTCTTTGTACTAGAGTAGAACGGCTACTTTTTCTGATGTTCCTGAAATTAGGCTTCCACATTTCAGTTATCTCTGACAACCCATGTGCCTCTGTCTGCTGTTACAACTACCACTTATCAACTGCTATTTAACAGAACATCCGTTGAAGCCTTCATCCGTTGATGGCTTTATCCGTTGATGTGTTAGCAGTTGAAGCTCTATCCGTTGAAGCTTTAGAGACATCCGTTGAAGCTTTGTTTCTCATCCGTTGAAGGTCTTTAAGATATCCGTTGATACCACTTCATTTATACAAAATTACAAGGCATGAAATATTTACAATTGGCCTTCCTATTTGCATATCTTCTAGTAGTCAACATGACTTATATTTTCTCTCAACTTCTAAGAATTATATCTCAAATACAGAGACTGAAATGTGCTACAACACTAGACTTATTTCTAAGTAAAGCTGCACCATCAACGGATAGCCAAAGTGGTCTTATCCGTTGAGGCTGCAAACACTAAACTTCTACTTAAGTGTTTTGTTAAACATATCATCAAACTAATGCACATATATTCCTAACAGTACAAAATGGGTGTACATGAACAAAATGGATGAAAATGGAATTATGACAAGGAACAAAGCAAGATTATTTCCTAAAGGCTACTCATTGGAAGAAGGAATTGATTATGATGAAACTTTTGCTCAAGTTGCAAGGATTGAAGCAATAAGAATTTTCCTTGCATTTGCTGCACTGTCTAATTTCAAGGTGTATCAAATGGATGTGAAAAGTGCATTTCTTAATGGTGAATTAGAAGAAGAAGTCTATGTGCAACAGCCACCTGGCTTTGAAGATCCAGAATTTCCAAATTTGATTTACAAACTTTTGAAGTCTCTGTATGGATTGAAGCAATCACCAAGAACATGGTATGAAACACCAGCATTTATGCTCAAACATAAATTCACTAGAGGAATAATTGACAAGACTCTATTCTACAAGCAACATGGTGATGACATCATCCTAGTTCAAATCTATGTGAATGATATCATTTTTGTGACTATTAATGAAAAGTTGTGTCAAAGATTCTCAAGATTCATGCAGAGTGAATATGAGATGAGTATGATGGGAGTACTAAGTTACTTTCTTGGCCTTCAAGTTAGCCAAAGAAGTGATGGAATCTTTATCAGTCAAACCAAGTATGTCAAAGATCTTTGGAAGAAATTTGGAATGATAGACTGCTCACCTGCATCAACTTCTATGTCTACAGCTACCAAGTTGGATGCAGATAAGAAAGGGAAAAATGTAGATATATCAAGTTATAGGGGAATAATTGGATCTTTGCTATAATTAACTGCAAGTAGACCAGAAATCATGTTTGCCACATGTCTGTGTGCTAGATTTCAAGCAAATCCTAAAGAATCACATTTAATAACTATCAAGAGGATTTTTAGATATGTTAAGGGAACACCTAATTTGGGATTATGGTATCCTAAGGGAACTGGTTTTGAAGCTGTAGGATACACATATGCAACTTTTGCTGGATACAGGGTAGACAGAAAAAGTACAAGTGAAAACTGTCAATTCCTTGGTCAAAGACTTGTATCCTGGTATAGTAAGAAATAACAATCTGTATCAACTTCCACAGCTGAGCCTGAATATATAGCTGTTAGAAGTTATTGTGCTCAAGTGCTTTAGATTAGAAATCAACTGATGGACTGTGCCCTAGTGTTGCACAAGATTCCAATCATGTGTGACAATACTAGTCCTATATCCATCGTTACTAATCCAGTTAATCATTCTACAACTAAACACATTGATGTAAGGTATCATTTTATTAGAGAACATGCTACAAATGGTACTATTGAGCTTGTTTTTATTCCAACAGAAAAACAGTTAGCTGACATTTTCACTAAATCATTGGATAAAGCAACTTTCACTAGACTTGTAAGTGAAATTGGTATGTTAAATTCTTCATCATAAAGGCAAGAACTCAGCTAAATTGTTACAGTATATTAGTTCATGATAAATCAAAATAAATTTGATTTAACTCGAAAATTAACTGAAATATGATTTATAAATATTTTCAAAATTCTCTATATATTTATTCTTCAAAATAAAATCTAACTTGGATTTTTTCTGATTCTAAGAGAAGCTGTCTAAATGTTAGTTTACATCATTAATATGTGAAATTAATATAAGACAGAATTAAGAAAGATCAAAAGTATGTAGAGAATTGTGTTCTCGATAAGTCAAACTGACTTCTCGATAAGTCATTTTATGACTTCTCGACAAAGTTCTCGATAAGTCTTTTTCATGACTTCTCGATGGACTTCTCGATAAGTCTTTTTATGACTTCTCGACAAACATTTTAGAGATCACGTTCAACTACCGATATGGAGTTCTCTACAGTTCAAATGACATCTCGATAAGTCACTATCTAGTTCTCGATAATAGTCAGGAAAATGACATCTCGACATGAGTTCTCTATAGGTCATGTGACTTCTCTACAGGCTAATTTCAACCGTTCATTCTTCTCTTGTCGATAAGTCACATCTCTACCCTATAAATACCCAGACATCTCGACATAACCTCTCTTTACGCTTTTGAGATCTCAAATGACCTAGTTTCTGCAAATTCTCACCATTCTAAACCGTTTCAAGCTCTCTCTCTCTCTCTATCTCTCTCTCTCTCTATCTCTCTCTCTCTCTCTATCTCTCTCTCTCTCTCTCTCCCTCTCTCAAAACACTTACCCACTAAAACTTAAACTCTTCAATGGCTGCCAACAACGCGAAGGATGTAATCCCAAAGGATGGAACCAGTTATCTGGCTTTTGTTGATCCAACCCAAGCACCTGATAACTTCAAGTGCTTTGTCAAGTTTATTTCTTATTCTTATCTTTCAGGAGCCTTAACTGCAAACCCAGGGCTCTATTTGGATATTCTAATCGATTTATGGAACACTGCAGTCATCAACACCATTATTCATGATAAGCAAGCAGTTTCTATGGTGGTTAACTGCACAATCAAGAATGTGGTTGTAGAGTTTAATGCTAATGACATCAACAAGGCTCTATAGACAATGTGGTTAAGGCACCTTTAACCCAAGAGCTGGCTGAATTCATGGATTTCATAAACTACAGTGAAAAGATTGACATAGCCAGGCTAAACAAGAAGAACTTGAGGAGGGAATGGTCATTTGTTGATTTACTCTAAAAAAATTTGTTATGACTATATTTCAAGTGTAGTTCAGAAGCTGGTGTATTCATTGGCCTACAACAGACATCTCAATATTGGAAGCTTGATCTTGGAAGAGCTAAGCACAAGGAATACTATGTCTTTGGTAGGTAGAGGTAAGGAAATTTTCTTTCCTAGATTTATAATGTCAACTTTAAATCATAAATTAGCTGACATTTATTTGTTAGATGGTATAGATAGTAATCAAATAGGCATTTGTAAACAAGTGTCCAAAATTCTATTTGGATCACTTAATACAAAGAATCAGGTTAAGGTTAGGCTAAGTATCACTGACTTTATGTTGGAGAAATTTAGAACCTATCTTTACCCTATGCCTGACATGAGGAGCACTGCAATTCCTAGCTCAGCTATGGCACCTGGTCCTGCAGTAGCACAAAATACAGGAACACCCACAAGTGCCAACCACAGCTGAAACCGTTTCTTCACAACCATTAGCTGATAGTCAACCAACTGCTTCATCCTCTTAAAAGGATGGAGTCAATAAAAAGAAGATGAAACAACCAACCTCAGTAGTTGTTAGTGAAAGTGGTGAGGATCAAATGGAAACTGAGTCACCCTTGGTAAAAAAGCCAAAGAAGCAAAAGAAAGTTGAGTTGACCACTCAAATAGACACCTCTGTATCTTCTCAAAATGATGCAGTTGTAACACAGGGGGTCTAAACAGACTCTAGTGGAACGTTCTCAACAAGATGTCACTATTGAATCAAACATTCTCCCCAATGCATCCTGTAATGAGTCTGCACCCCCTCTTGAGCACTCTCAAGAGGGTGAAAGAAGTCAATTAGTTGGTACACGCTTAAAGGGAACATCAATTGAAACTCCCTCATCAATTCAGGGGGAGTTGCCAAAACTCATGCCCGATCTCACAAATCTTATCTCTAAAATTTCTTTAAAAATTTTAATGAAGGGCTTGAATCATCTTCTCAAGCCCTGCTAAAATCAAGTGACACAGTTAATGAAACCGTGATAACCACTCAGGCACAATATTTAGATGGTGAAAGGCTACATGCTGAGGTAGACCTTGATGACACCATCACAAACACAGGGGTTTTATCGGTTTTTACTGAAGACTCTGTGCAAGTTTCCAATGCACCTGCATGTGCTCAACAGTCTTCACAGAATGGTAGATTTGAGGGTAGTACTCTTAAGGGATATCTACTCAAATCCTCTCCAATTTAATTGGAGGTTTCTCATGAAGAAACAACTCCCCTCAAAACCCTAGCTGAAATTACTTTGACAATTGAAGGTAGGAATTTAATTGCCAATGATTCAGCTATTGGGGAGGCAAGTACTCAAGCACATTCAAGTGCTAGTTCCCTTCAAGTGGAACAAGGGTTTGAGGTCATGGTACATGACAATAACCTGGTCAAATCACCTCCAATTCAAATGGAGGTTCACTAACCTAGTGAACAACACATTATCATAACCACAACTCCCACTGTGAGTTCAACCGTGACTCCTATCACAGGTACAATTTCACCTTCCATACAATCAACCTCAGCCAACCCTTAACTTCTACACAATCACCACACCTCTATTATCTCAATGGCTGCAAGATACTCAAACACCAACTCAAACTGTGGATGAGATGTTGTTAGATCAACTTGAAAGTTTTGTCAATATTGCTTAGCAACTGCTTACCTTAGACATATCAAATCAAAACTACCAAGCCATCCTTCTCACTTACAGGGAGGAAGTGGAATAACAGTAGGATAAAATATGGATGAAGCTGAAAGAGATGGAAATGTAGATGCATGGCTCTCCAAAATCTTTTTAATTGACATGGAGGAGGCACTTATCAGGTTTAGGAAGGAGTATATTACAATTCTTGGAAGCAATGCCAAAGTGCTCACTCTGCATGAAGTTTATGATGCCATCACAGAAGTCTATAAAGCTCAACTTAAAGCCTTCAATTATATTAGAAAGTCCATAGACAAGACTCTAGATGGTCATCAAGGTGAGGTGGAGGAGCTAGTGAACAGGAGGATTAATGAAATGATGCCTACACTCAATGATATGCAGACAAAATACATCAAATTCTCAGAAAAGCTTCAAGCACTCACTCTCACTCTTGTTGAAGAGAGTATCAAGAAGCTAATGGACTTCTTCATTGCTCTGCATAATGTGATTCAACATCAAATAACTAACAACAATGACATCAAGGTTAAGTCGGAACAGCAATACAAAGCTAGATTTGAACCATCTACATTTGTAGTGGAGGAATTAAAAAATGTAGTGCTAAATACTCTTAGTACATATCCTTCAACAAGCTTACAGACAGTTCCCTCCACTTCAACGAATCTGCAAATTCAATATCTCCAACAGTAAGTCACAGAACTACAATCTTCAAATGTCTCTCTCACAACTCAAGTTTCTCAACTCACTTCCCTAGTACAAAGTCAATAGCATGATATAAAGTCCCTAATAGACTCCCAAAAGTACTTTTAGATGCAGAACAATGTGTCACTTGGAGCTATTATGGGTGCTTTGAAAGTGTCACTTCAGGAAACACCTCAAATGTAAGGGCCCAGATCCATCAACACTCAACTTTTCCTGCTACCAAGCATAAGGGGAGATGAGGAAGCCCAAGCTAAAATCCATCCAACTATCAAGCAAAAATGAAGATGATATTGGACTTGAAAGACTCAAGATAGAAGTTTAAGGCCCTTGCCTTGACCAGGAGTTTGCTGAGTTTCTAGAAGCCCTGAGAGTCTCCCTCAATTTCAATCATTTTACATACAAAAAGGTTGTGGACACGAATATAAATTTCCTGAGGGTGGTGCTAGTGATAAGACATAATTTCAGAGAAAAAGGGTGGTTGTGAATGTCAGTGACTCGGGAGTTGACAGATGTATGCATGTGTCCCTTTCTTTCCTACAATAAAGAAGGGCATCTGATCTGGACATATTCATCAATAAAGTCAAGGTGATGAGTCCATATGAAACTCTTTTTCTTAATGAGCTTAAAAAGGGCAAATAGCTGCTTTTCCTGAAGCCTATCTATAGCCAAGCAAAGGAGTGGCCTACATCTGCCCCAACACTAGAAGATGCAAGCACTTCCAACTACCCAAACACCGTATCATGGGAAATAAAAGTTGATGATGACTTTGGAGACTGAGTTGAAGACAAAGAAGAACAAAACTCATGAGGATGTAAAGATGATTAAGATTTTTGCCAAGTATTTGAAGAATGCTGAAACCATGCTACCAAGGACTCAAATCAATCAAAAAGATGATGAGCAGAAGAAAGATGAACATAAATCTTCTGGCTCAAATCCAAGTCAATGAAGCAAATGCAGTGTAGTCATGTGGATGACAAGAACAAAGGGAAGAATGAAAATAAGGGAAAAGATGACAACAAGAAAAGGAAGAAAGATGAAGGAGATGGAAAAGATTCAAAGAAGGCACCATTAACCCAAACATCCAAAACCTTGCCAATCCAAATACAAACACCTAGCCAAATAATATCTCAAAATATCTAAATCTCTAAGCCCAAGTACCTGTATAAACCAACTGCAAATTCTCTACTCAAAATACCTATAAAAAAAACCAAACCTTCTTGAAGAAACTCTCCAAACCACCTTCATTCAAACCTCCAACCAAAACTCACTATAAGTCTAGAGGGAGAAAACCTAAAATGATTTAAGTTGAAGCTGGTGCACTTTGGGATTGCTTTAATCAGAATGACTTTCTACCAATTTCAGAGAACATATCAGTTGATGACTACCATAAACAGCTAGTTGAGTCTGTGTTGTTTCTCTAGGAGAAGTTAGGATCTACTTCAAGGATGACACCTTCAATTTGTTGAATAAAGAAGTTATTGAGAACTACGCAACTTTAGAACTCGAGAGGGTAATAAGTTTGATGAATGCAAGGTATTCTTTTACAAGGATGAGGAAGACTGAGTTGGCTGAGAGGGTAAGAGAGAGAATTATAAGACATGCAAGGGAAAGAGCTGAAAGTGAAGAAAATGAAAGAAAATATGTTCAATAAATTGAGATGTTTGAGCAAAGGTCAAATGAGTTAAAAGCCAAGGGATTGAGTAGGGTATCCCCAAATGGTGTGTTTCTGCATATAAAGATTCACAAGTTATCAAGGTATATGATTAATTATCTTGACAGTTACTCGTTAGCAGAATGATTCAGGCTGGTTGAAGCTCTAAGAGGAACTGAAATCATTGAACAACTTGAGGTCCTAGTCAGACTCAAAGATCTAATTAGAGAATAGTATTTGAGGTCCTATTTCTGAATGGCCTGTTGGATAGTACTGATTTGTTTGACTAAGGAGACATTGAATTGCCCTGGTGTAGACTCCTTTGTCAAGGCCCATTCAGGTAAATTTGGAATAGAACTAGGGCTTTCATCTCCCCCTAAGTTCATGCTTCCATCAAAAGAAACAGAGTCATCATCATCAGAATTTACTCCAAATTCCTCAGATGACTCACCAGCTATAGAAGGCATCTTGTTAATAGCAGCTTTATCCCTTTGAAGAGATTCTGTTGTATGTACTAGATGTAGTGTCTTTTCTGCCTCCTCATTGCCCTGAGCAGCCAACAAATGATAGGCTGACACAGGATGAGTAAAAGTGTCAGCATCCAAGGAAATGTTATCAATTACAGCTTTGTAATGTTGCTGAAATTGTCTTTCCTTTTCAGCATCATCCACAATCATTGACTCATTAGCAATGGCTGGATCCACCCTTATATCTGCTGTACCTGCCTTTCTCTCTTTTTCTCTATATTCTTGCATCAGGGGCTCCCCCTGGCTCACACTCCTCACACCCTCACCTTCACCTACTAAGGTGGTACTCCTCTCACTTACTTTTGCCATGCTGGAAGAAATAGCATGCTTATTTGAGCTCTCAATCTCTCCTTTTGCCTGGGAGCAACCCAGCCTCTCACTCAAATTGTCACTCCCTTCCCTCAGTCCTAAAAGTGATTGTACAGTAATCATGTCTTCTACACTTGGAATAGTTTCAGTTGTGTGTGTAGAGACTATCAACGGATATGGAATAGCCGTTGAAGGTGACACTGATGGTATCAACGGATAACTGCTGTTAAGCTTATCCGTTGAAGAACAACCACTTATCAACGGATGAGTGATATCCGTTGAAGAAGGAAAAGAAGTAGAAATTGAAAGTGATATAACTGTTGAATATGTGTGGATTGATTTGAGTTTTGGTGACACAGATCCTTCAATTACATCTGAAAGAATTTGCGGGTGATCCAACAAATCATCTAAAAGATGATGATCACCTGTTTTTGAGTGGGGCTCCTCCCTGAGTTGTAAAGAGGGAGAATCGGGAATTGATGGGAATAACATATCCACATCCAGAGATGGTGATGAAGTGTGTGTTGATTGATGTGTGTTAATTGTGAGAGAATGGGGCTGTGACTCCACATTTGTTGGAGCCACATCAAACTGAGTTTGAGAAGGCATAGATACAGATGGATGTATCTGTGCAGTGTGTGCACCCTGTGTAGAAGATTGGGTTCTAGCCCTCTTTCTTCTAATAAAAGCTTTTGTTGGTGAGTGTTTGGCTTCTGTGTCCCTCCCTCGTTTGTTCTGTGTTCCTGGTTGGGAACTATTTTCAATAGTTACATCCTTTTGGGAGAATGCAGCTAGGGATGTGCTAGTAACCTTTTCAACCACCACAGCTTTTTGAGAAACTGTGGCTTGGCTAGCTTGGGAAACACTTATCTCTCCTTCCTTATCCTGGGGGTTTCTTTGATGTTCACCCCTCCCCTCACCACTCACACCCTGTTCACTCCCCTCAGGGTTAAGGGTAGGTGTTACAACTGTTGTCTTTTGAGAAACAACAGAGGTGGTTTTCTTTGTCTTTGATTTTGAAATTTTAGTTTTGGTGACCTTGGTAGGAATCTGTTGGGGCATTGTCACAGATTCCATGGGCACACTAGAAGATAAAGAAATAGAGGGGTTGGAAGAATTAGGAGTTGTAGAAACAATTACCTCACTTACCTGAGGTGCATCCATGATTGGTAAATATACCAATGGTACACTGCTGTTGAGATCCATTCTCAATAAATCTGCAAGAACTCTTTTCTCTTGTGCCCAGCACTTGAGTTTGTTATTCTCATTGGTTATGACCAAACCTTCAGCAACATGGTTAGCCAATAACATAAAGAATCTGGCATAATAGATGTTATTAGGTCTATTAGCTTTGTTACCTAATCTAGTACCCAATTCTAGCATAACATAATTGCTAAAGTTGAAATACCTATCAGAAACAAGCATATAGAGCATATTAACAAGAGATGAAGTTATGGCATCAAAATTACTAATTTTCCCAGAGAAAACCTTGATAAAGGCATCCCCAAGAAAACTCCATTCTTTCCTAAGGCCTTTTCTTTTAATACTCCCTAAACTAGCAGAGTTAAGAGAATAACCTATGAAATCTAACATGCTGGATACATCATTATCAGTGTGTGGTGTCATGGCATTGTTCTCAGGCAATTTAAAACATGATAGTAAATCATCACAGTTAACACAGTGATTTTTACCTTTGAGAGTGAAAGAGATGGTCATATCTATGGAGTTGAACTCAGCAGTTGTCCAAATCTCCTCAACTACTTCACAGTAAATCGTTGGGGCTTCCAGCATTGCATAGCTAAGTTTACAGTTTTTGATGAAGTCCATCATTTTGTGATAATCTGAGTGGGCTTCATTCTTTGCTACCAAAGCTATGAAATTGTTCTTCTCATAGATGAACCCAGATTGAGACATAATTTTTACTACTGGTGCCATTATTGTAAGTAGAAATTGCAGAGAATAACTTGAAGGTTTTGCAGAGAGTAAATGGTAAAAGCTTTGAAGTTTCAAGAAAGCGTAAAGTAAAAATGAAAAATCAGAAGGGCTTATATACTTTCTCAAATTAAAAAGCATAAATAAAAGATTAAACAATAAATATATGTAAGTGAGTTTCAGCCGTTTAAGAATAAACTGTAAGTATTCTAAAAACTACCTTTAAAACAAATACATACAGTTGTATGTATGAGTATCAACGGTTAAGAAAATAGAATCAACGGCTATAAGACACCTGAATTGACTGATGTGACATTTCAACGGATAAAGTAAATTGTCATCCGTTGAAAAGTACTACAGTTTTATCCGTTGACGGATAAAAATTCCAGAAATGTATATGTCTTTCAACGGATAATGAACATCCGTTGATGGAACAATTTTGACTTTCAACGGATAGGAAATACCCGTTGATGGAATAATCTGTGTTAAAAAGTCAAATTTGTTCTAGCAACTAATACATTTCAGGCTTCAATTCAAATTGCAATTAGGACATAAATTTTATGAGTAATTAAGCATACCTAGCTCACTTACCAATCTTGTGAATGTTGATTCATCAAGTGGCTTGGTAAATATGTCTGCAATTTGTTGTTCACTTGGAACAAAATGTAGTTCCACTGTACCATTCATGACATGCTCTTGATGAAGTGGTACTTGATATCAATGTGCTTGGTCCTTGAGTGCTGCACAGGATTCTCTGTTATGGCTATGGCACTTGTGTTGTCACAAAAGATAGGAATTCTATCAACATGAAGTCCATAATCAAGGAGTTGATTCCTCATCCATAACACTTGAGAGCAGCAACTTCCAGCAGCAATGTATTCAGCCTCAGCTGTAGAAGTAGAGACTGAATTTTGCTTTTTGCTAAACCATGATACAAGCTTGTTTCCCAGGAATTGGCAGGACCCTGTTGTACTTTTCTTGTCTATTTTGCAACCTGCATAGTCTGCATCTGAATAACCAATTAGATCAAAGCCAGATTCTCTAGGACACCAAATACCTAAATTTGGTGTACCTTTGAGATATCTGAAAATCCTCTTGATAGCAATTAAGTGAGACTCCCTAGGATCAGCTTGAAATCTAGCACACAGACATGTAGCAAACATTATATCTGGTCTGCTAGCAGTTAAATATAAAAGTGAACCAACCATGCCTCTATAACTTGTAATGTCCACAGACCTTTCAGTCTTATTTAATTCAAGTTTGGTGACAGTGGCCATGGGAGTTTTTGCAGCTGAACATTCCATTAAGTCAAACTTCTTTAAAAGATCATGAATATATTTAGTTTGACTAATGAAAATTCCATCACTAACTTGTTTAACTTGTAAACCAAGAAAATAGGTTAGTTCTCCCATCAGGCTCATTTCATACTTACTTTGCATTAGCTTAGCAAACTTTTTGCAAAGTTTATTATCTTTAGAACCAAATATTATGCCATCTACATAAATTTGAACAAGTATACTAGAGCCATTAACATTCCTAAAGAAGAGAGTTTTATCAACAGTACCTCTAGTGAAGTGATTCTCCAAAAGGAATTTTGATAGGGTTTCATACCAGGCTCTAGGTGCTTGCTTCAGTCCATAGAGTGCTTTCAACAGATAATACACATAGTCTGGAAAATTTGGATCTTCAAACCCTGGAGGTTGACTTACATAGACTTCTTCCTCCAATTTCCCATTTAGAAATGCACTCTTGACATCCATTTGATAGACTTTGAAATTGGCATGGGCTGCATAGGCTAGAAAAATTCTGATGGCTTCAAGTCTTGCAACAGGAGCATATGTTTCATCAAAATCTATTCCCTCTTGTTGAGAATAGCCTTTAGCAACCAATCTGGCTTTATTCCTTATGACAATGCCATTTTCATCCATCTTGTTTCTGAATACCCATTTTGTGTCAATAGGACTCTTGTTCTTTGGTTTGGGTACTGGCTTCCAAACTTTGTTTCTCTCAAATTGGTTCAGCTCTTCCTGCATAGCTAATATCCAATCTGGATCCAATAAAGCTTCTTCCACTTTCTTAGGTTCCTGCTGAGATAGAAAACTACTATACAGACATTCATCTTGAGTAGCTTTTCTTGTTTGCACTTTAGATGAGGCATCACCAATGATCAGTTCAAAGGGATGATTCTTGGTCCATTTCCTTTGAGGTGGAAGATGTGCTCTAGATGAGGTGGCCTCAGTATTGTCATGATGTGAGATAGAGTGTTGATTCGTTGAAACTCCCCCTGAGTTGTTGGTTCTTTGCAGGGAATTTAGAGTTCTATCAACTAATGATGTAAATCGATTATCCGTTGATGAACTATGATCAACGGATGCTTCATTTTGTACTTCAACGGATGATGCACTATGTCTTTCAACGGATACCGCATTGCCTCTATCAACGGGTGCAGAATTTTGTGCATTATCCAAGGGCATATTTTGAATCCCTTTTGAAGAGTCATCTCCATCAATCTCCTCTTCACTATCATCACAATATATCTCAATGTTGTCAAATTTGAGTCTCTCATTGTGTCCCTCATCTGTTAGTCCATCAATCTTTTTATCATCAAACACAACATGCACAGATTCCATAACAATGTTGGTTCTTAGATTGTAGACCCTATAAGATTTTCCAGCTGAGTAACCAACAAATATCCCTTCATCAGCCTTTGCATCAAACTTCCCTTTATGGTCAGATTGATTCCTCAGTATAAAGCATTTACATCCAAAGACATGAAGAAAGTTTAGAGTTGGTTTTCTTCTCTTGAACAACTGATAAGGAGTCATGCCTTTAGCTTGATTGATCAAAGAAATATTCTGAGTGTAGCAGGCACAATTAACAGCTTCAGCCCAGAAATATGTTGGTAACTTTGATTCTTCAAGCATTGTTCTGGCAGCCTCAATCAAAGATCTGTTCTTTCTTTCAACTACCCCATTTTGCTGAGGTGTTCTTGGAGCTGAGAACTCATGCATGATTCCATTTTCTTCACAGAACAGCCTTATTGACAAATTCTTGAACTCAGTTCCATTGTCACTCCTGATATTCCTAACCTTCAAGTCAGGATGATTATTGACTTGCCTGATGTGATTGATAATGATTTCACTTGCTTCATCCTTTGATCCAAGAAAATAGACCCATGAAACTTTGAGAAATCATCTACAATCACTAAGCAATATCTTTTTCTTGCAATTGACAATACATTGACTGGTCCAAACAAATCCATATGCAGCAGCTGTAATGGTTCATCAATTGTTGTTTCAAGCTTCTTTTTGAATGATGCTTTCCTTTGTTTGCCTTTCTGACAAGCATCACACAAACCATCCCTTGAGAATTCAACTAGAGGAATTCCTCTAACTAAGTCCTTTTTGACTAGATCATTCATTGTCTTGAAATTCAAATGGGATAGCTTCTTGTGCCATAGCCAACTCTCAACTAAACTTGCTTTGCTGAAGAGACAAGTAATAGATTCTGCATCTGTAGAGTTGAAGTCAGCTAAGTACACATTCCCTTTTCTAACTCCAGTTAGAACCACTTTGTTGTCTTTCTTGCTGATGACAACACAGGCTTCTGAATTGAAGGAAATTGTATTCCCTCTATCACATAGTTGACTGATACTCAGTAAGTTGTGCTTGAGACCATCAACTAATGCAACTTCATCAATGATGACATTCCTTGTTGAAATCAAGCCATATCCCATAGTAAACCCTTTGCTGTCATCTCCAAAGGTTATGCTAGGGCCAGCTCTCTCCTTAAACTCAGTGATCTGGGAGAAATCTCCTGTCATGTGTCTTGAACATCTACTGTCCAAGTACCATAGATTTCTTCTTTTTCCCTGCACACCATAAAATCAATCAAGTTGATTTTGGTACCCAAGTTTCCTTGGGTCCATTCCTGTTAGCCTTTCTCCTAGACTTCATTCCTCCTGCATCTTTAGACTTAGGTAACTTTGAGTCAACCTTGATCTTAGATGTAGTTGGTTGAGGTTTAGGGTTAGTCACAGAGTCATTTAGCACATTTGGAATTTGATAAGGCATGGATTGTGCAAGCATGTTATTCCACATTGGCATATTGTATGGCATTTGAGGCATACTAAATGCAGCAAGATAAGGATTGTTAAAATATGGCATGTTTGCAAAATGTGCATAAGGATATCGTTGAGACATAACAGGCATAGCATGCAGAGGTGATGCAGACATATTAGGCATGGAAGAGGGTACATGTATGGGAGTTTTCTTAATAGATTTGCAATTAGCAGATAGATGATTAACACTACTACAATGCACACAGCTTTTTCTAGGAGCATACTTATCAGGTGTGTAATTGTTATGTTTATTAACCCCTACCTTCCCATTTCTATTAGATTTCCTTTTAGTTTCCTTTTTATCCTCAACCACTTTGAGCCTATTCTTTAACTGTTCTAAGGTCATGTGTCCTATATTCACCTTACTGAAATCTTTGGATGTGCTTGCTTCTCCTTTGACAAAGTTCTTGGAAGTTGAACCAAACTTTTTGTTGAGTTTCTTTAGATTTTCACTATTAGAAACATCTGCCTGTTTTAATTGAGGAACCTTCAACGGATGCTCCTTTTCTTCCTTCAACGGATAACTTTCATCATCCGTTGATTCCACATCCGTTGACAGCCCATCAATTAATTCCAGTTTCTTTTTGTTTTTATCCCAGGCAGTCTCACAGAATGATTCAATTCCTTGGACCTTGGAAATTTGAGCACTAACATCCCTAGATGTCTTCCAGACTTTAATCACCTCTTGCTCTCTCTCTAATTGATTGGAAAGTATTTCTACTTTCTTGACAGATTCAGCTAGTTCATTTTCAACAGATATACAATGTAGCTTAGTTTTCTCTAGGTCAATCAACTTATCTTCTAACACAGCATTTCTATTACTTAAAAATAGATTGTTCTCTTTAATCCTACTATTTTCTTTAGCAAGAGATTTAAGAGACACACGCAAATGATACAATTCAGTAGACATGTCATTAAAAGCATCATTGCACTCTTCTTTAGTAAGCTGTATTAAATCAGTAGTGATTACCTGGTTGCTTGATGAACTAACTTCATTTTCCTCAGAATCAGCCATGAGAGCCAAGTTGACATATTCCACATCTTCATCCTCTTCTTCTCCATCAGCTGCCCAATCTTTTTCTTGAGTAATGAAAGCCCTCTCCTTTTGTTTGAGCAGATCAAAATATTTCTTTTTGTAATCTACTTGGTCAAATTTCTTCTTTTCAGAAGTTGGCTTTCTGCACTCACTTGCAAAGTGTCCACTTATACCACAATTGAAACACTTGAACTTGGATTTGTCCACCATGTTCTTATGAGGTTTAGTGGCTCTAGTGTTTTTCCTAAATTTCATCTTTGCAAATCTCCTGGACAGAAATGCAAGATGCTCATCAATACCATCAGAGTCATCTTGGCTGGAGTTGTCTTCATTCTCAGCAACTTGCTCCTTACCCTTGCTTGATTCTGATTTGCTTGTGCCATCTTTGGAGTTTGATGTAGATCTCACAGTTTCTTATCTGCATTCTTTCTCATTTTCAGCTACCAAGGCAACTGAACCTCCTTTCGTTCTTCCCTTCTCCAATACCTCATCCTGTTCCAGCTCTAGTTCATAAGTCTTCAAGATTCCATATAATCTTTCAAGAGTGAAGTCCTTATAATCTTGAGAGTTTCTCAAGGAGACAGTCATGGGTTTCCATTCCTTTGGCAAGGATCTTAAAAATTTAAGATTTGAATCCTTCACCTGGTACACTCTACCATACAGCTTCAGTCCATTCAACAGCTTTTGGAATCTATTGAATGTGTCATTTAAAGATTCATTTTCTTCAAAATGAAAATACTCATACTGTTGAATGAGAAGCTGCATTTTGTTTTCTTTTACTTGTTCTGTACCTTCACACAGTAGCTGAACTGTGTCCCAAACCTCTTTGGCAGTTGTGCAATTTATCACATTATCAAACATATCCTTGTCAAGACCATTAAACAAAATGTTCATAGCCTTCTTATCTTTGTGGACTTCTTCTGTGTCTTTCATTGTCCATTCTGCTCTAGGTTTTGGAATGGATTGACCAACAGCAATTGTGGCCGTAGCAACTGTGGCTACTTTGTGGGGAATGTGAGGACCATTCTCAATACAGTTTACATAACCTTCATCTTGGGAGAGTAGATGAAGGTGCATTTTCACCTTCCAATGGTGATAACTGTCTTTGTCAAGAACTGGGATTTTTACTCCAATATCCTTCTTACTCATCTTTGTTAGTTACCAAGATCTTTAAACTCTTTGTGTGTCAAGAGCTTGCTCTGATACCAATTGTTATTCCTAGTGGACTAACAATGAGATTTACAGAAGGGGGGTTGAATGTAAATCTCAAAACCTTTTCAAGTTTTGAGCAGTTTTAAAGGCTTTGTGTTCAAGATAAACAAGTGTGTGAATTGCTTTAAGCTAATACAGACATATATATATTCAAGCACTAATGTAAAGAACACAACAGACCTTAAAAACTTTTCTGGTGGATTGTTGTTCCACCAGAGATGGTATTTCAGAAAATCTGTGATTCAAGATGTTGATCACAGCTGCATCCTAGTACAAACTAGATAATTTTTCTCTCAAGATTTTTCTAAACAGCACTGGAAAAATTCTTATCTAATTACTAGCTGCTACTTGGTTTATATATCACCAAGTGTACAAGTGAAGACAAAGATAAAAATACAATAATAAAATAAGTTCTCCACTTGTTTCTTCTCCATTTCACTCAAGTACTTTGTTGACTATTGCCTCTTTGTACTAGAGTAGAACGGCTGCTTTTTCTGATGTTCCTGAAATTAGGCTTCCACATTTCAGTTATCTCTGACAACCCATGTGCCTCTATCTGCTATTACAACTTCCACTTATCAACTGCTATTTAACAGAACATCCGTTGAAGCCTTCATCCGTTGATGGATTTATCCGTTGATGTGTTAGCAGTTGAAGCTCTATCCGTTGAAGCTTTAGAGACATTCGTTGAAGCTTTGTTTCTCATCCGTTGAAGGTCTTTAAGATATCCGTTGATACCACTTCATTTATACAAAATTACAAGGCATGAAATATTTACAATTGGCCTTCCTATTTGTATATATTCTAGTAGTCAACATGACTTATATTTTCTCTCAACTTCTAAGAATTATATCTCAAATACAGAGACTGAAATGTGCTACAACACTAGACTTATTTCTAAGTAAAGCTGCACCATCAACGGATAGCCAAAGTGGTCTTATCCGTTGAGGCTGCAAACACTAAACTTCTACTTAAGTGTTTTGTTAAACATATCATCAAACTAATGCACATATATTCCTAACAGTACAAAATGGGTGTACATGAACAAAATGGATGAAAATGGAATTATGACAAGGAACAAAGCAAGATTGTTTCCTAAAGGCTACTCATTGGAAGAAGGAATTGATTATGATGAAACTTTTGCTCAAGTTGCAAGGATTGAAGCAATAAGAATTTTCCTTGCATTTGCTGCACTGTCTAATTTCAAGGTGTATCAAATGGATGTGAAAAGTGCATTTCTTAATGGTGAATTAGAAGAAGAAGTCTATGTGCAACAGCCACCTGGCTTTGAAGATCCAGAATTTCCAAATTTGATTTAAAAACTTTTGAAGTCTCTGTATGGATTGAAGCAATCACCAAGAACATGGTATGAAACACCAGAATTTATGCTCAAACATAAATTCACTAGAGGAATAATTGACAAGACTCTATTCTACAAGCAACATGGTGATGGCATCATCCTAGTTCAAATCTATGTGGATGATATCATTTTTGTGACTATTAATGAAAAGTTGTGTCAAAGATTCTCAAGATTCATGCAGAGTGAATATGAGATGAGTATGATGGGAGTACTAAGTTACTTTCTTGGCCTTCAAGTTAGCCAAAGAAGTGATGGAATCTTTATCAGTCAAACCAAGTATGTCAAAGATCTTTTGAAGAAATTTGGAATGATAGACTGCTCACCTGCATCAACTTCTATGTCTACAGCTACCAAGTTGGATGCAGATAAGAAAGGGAAAAATGTAGATATATCAAGTTATAGGGGAATAATTGGATCTTTGCTATACTTAACTGCAAGTAGACCAGAAATCATGTTTGCCACATGGCTGTGTGCTAGATTTCAAGCAAATCCTAAAGAATCACATTTAATAACTATCAAGAGAATTTTTAGATATGTTAAGGGAACACCTAATTTGGGATTATGGTATCCTAAGGGAACTGGTTTTGAAGCTGTAGGATACACATATGCAACTTTTGCTGGATACAGGGTAGACAGAAAAAGTACAAGTGAAAACTGTCAATTCCTTGGTCAAAGACTTGTATCATGGTATAGTAAGAAATAACAATCTGTATCAACTTCCACAGCTGAGCCTGGATATATAGCTATTAGAAGTTATTGTGCTCAAGTGCTTTAGATTAGAAATCAACTGATGGACTGTGCCCTAGTGTTGCACAAGATTCCAATTATGTGTGACAATACTAGTCCTATATCCATCGTTACTAATCCAGTTAATCATTCTACAACTAAACACATTGATGTAAGGTATCATTTTATTAGAGAACATGCTACAAATGGTACTATTGAGCTTGTTTTTATTCCAACAGAAAAACAGTTAGCTGACATTTTCACTAAATCATTGGATAAAGCAACTTTCACTAGACTTGTAAGTGAAATTGGTATGTTAAATTCTTCATCATAAAGGCAAGAACTCAGCTAACATGTTACAGTATATTAGTTCCTGATAAATCAAAATAAATTTGATTTAACTCAAAAATTAACTGAAATATGATTTATAAATATTTTCAAAATTCTCTATATATTTATTCTTCAAAATAAAATCTAACTTGGATTTTTTCTGATTCTAAGAGAAGCTGTCTAAATGTTAGTTTACATCATTAATATGTGAAATTAATATAAGACAGAATTAAGAAAGATCAAAAGTATGTAGAGAATTGTGTTCTCGATAAGTCAAACTGACTTCTCGATAAGTCATTTTATGACTTCTCGACAAAGTTCTCGATAAGTCTTTTTCATGACTTCTCGATGGACTTCTCGATAAGTCTTTTTATGACTTCTCGACAAACATTTTAGAGATCACGTTCAATACCGATATGGAGTTCTCTACAGTTCAAATGACATCTCGATAAGTCACTATCTAGTTCTCGATAATAGTCAGGAAAATGACATCTCGACATGAGTTCTCTATAGGTCATGTGACTTCTCTACAGGCTAATTTCAACCGTTCATTCTTCTCTTGTCGATAAGTCACATCTCTACCCTATAAATACCCAGACATCTCGACATAACCTCTCTTTACGCTTTTGAGATCTCAAATGACCTAGTTTCTGCAAATTCTCACCATTGTAAACCGTTTCAAGCTCTCTCTCTCTCTCTCTCTCTCTCTCTCTCTCTCTATCTCTCTCTCTCTCTCTATCTCTCTCTCTCTCTCTCCCTCTCTCAAAACACTTACCCACTAAAACTTAAACTCTTCAATGGCTGGCAACAACGCGAAGGATGTAATCCCAAAGGATGGAACCAGTTATCTGGCTTTTGTTGATCCAACCCAAGCACCTGATAACTTCAAGTGCTTTGTCAAGTTTATTTCTTATTCTTATCTTTCAGGAGCCTTAACTGCAAACCCAGGGCTCTATTTGGATATTCTAATCGATTTCTGGAACACTGCAGTCATCAACACCATTATTCATGATAAGCAAGCAGTTTCTATGGTGGTTAACTGCACAATCAAGAATGTGGTTGTAGAGTTTAATGCTAATGACATCAACAAGGCTCTATAGACAATGTGGTTAAGGCACCTTTAACCCAAGAGCTGGCTGAATTCATGGATTTCATAAACTACAGTGAAAAGATTGACATAGCCAGGCTAAACAAGAAGAACTTGAGGAGGGAATGGTCATTTGTTGATTTACTCTAAAAAAATTTGTTATGACTATATTTCAAGTGTAGTTCAGAAGCTGGTGTATTCATTGGCCTACAACAGACATCTCAATATTGGAAGCTTGATCTTGGAAGAGCTAAGCACAAGGAATACTATGTCTTTGGTAGGTAGGGGTAAGGAAATTTTCTTTCCTAGATTTATAATGTCAACTTTAAATCATAAATTAGCTGACATTTATTTGTTAGATGGTATAGATAGTAATCAAATAGGCATTTGTAAACAAGTGTCCAAAATTCTATTTGGATCACTTAATACAAAGAATCAGGTTAAGGTTAGGCTAAGTATCACTGACTTTATGTTGGAGAAATTTAGAACCTATCTTTACCCTATGCCTGACATGAGGAGCACTGCAATTCCTAGCTCAGCTATGGCACCTGGTCCTGCAGTAGCACAAAATACAGGAACACCCACAAGTGCCAACCACAGCTGAAACCGTTTCTTCACAACCATTAGCTGATAGTCAACCAACTGCTTCATCCTCTTAAAAGGATGGAGTCAATAAAAAGAAGATGAAACAACCAACCTCAGTAGTTGTTAGTGAAAGTGGTGAGGATCAAACGGAAACTGAGTCACCCTTGGTAAAAAAAGCCAAAGAAGCAAAAGAAAGTTGAGTTGACCACTCAAATAGACACCTCTGTATCTTCTCAAAATGATGCAGTTGTAACACAGGGGGTCTAAACAGACTCTAGTGGAACGTTCTCAACAAGATGTCACTATTGAATCAAACATTCTCCCCAATGCATCCTGTAATGAGTCTGCACCCCCTCTTGAGCACTCTCAAGAGGGTGAAAGAAGTCAATTAGTTGGTACACGCTTAAAGGGAACATCAATTGAAACTCCCTCATCAATTCAGGGGGAGTTGCCAAAACTCATGCCCGATCTCACAAATCTTATCTCTAAAATTTCTTTAAAAATTTTAATGAAGGGCTTGAATCATCTTCTCAAGCCCTGCTAAAATCAAGTGACACAGTTCATGAAACCGTGATAACCACTCAGGCACAATCTTTAGATGGTGAAAGGCTACATGCTGAGGTAGACCTTGATGACACCATCACAAACACAGGGGTTTTATCGGTTTTTACTGAAGACTCTGTGCAAGTTTCTAATGCACCTGCATGTGCTCAACAGTCTTCACAGAATGGTAGATTTGAGGGTAGTACTCTTAAGGGATATCTACTCAAATCCTCTCCAATTTAATTGGAGGTTTCTCATGAAGAAACAACTCCCCTCAAAACCCTAGCTGAAATTACTTTGACAATTGAAGGTAGGAATTTAATTGCCAATGATTCAGCTATTGGGGAGGCAAGTACTCAAGCACATTCAAGTGCTAGTTCCCTTCAAGTGGAACAAGGGTTTGAGGTCATGGTACATGACAATAACCTGGTCAAATCACCTCCAATTCAAATGGAGGTTCACTAACCTAGTGAACAACACATTATCATAACCACAACTCCCACTGTGAGTTCAACCGTGACTCCTATCACAGGTACAATTTCACCTTCCATACAATCAACCTCAGCCAACCCTTAACTTCTACACAATCACCACACCTCTATTATCTCAATGGCTGCAAGATACTCAAACACCAACTCAAACTGTGGATGAGATGTTGTTAGATCAACTTGAAAGTTTTGCCAATATTGCTTAGCAACTGTTTACCTTAGACATATCAAATCAAAACTACCAAGCCATCCTTCTCACTTACAGGGAGGAAGTGGAATAACAGTAGGATAAAATATGGATGAAGCTGAAAGAGATGGAAATGTAGATGCATGGCTCTCCAAAATCTTTTTAATTGACATGGAGGAGGCACTTATCAGGTTTAGGAAGGAGTATATTACAATTCTTGGAAGCAATGCCAAGGTGCTCACTCCGCATGAAGTTTATGATGCCATCACAGAAGTCTATAAAGCTCAACTTAAAGCCTTCAATTATATTAGAAAGGCCATAGACAAGACTCTAGATGGTCATCAAGGTGAGGTGGAGGAGCTAGTGAACAGGAGGATTAATGAAATGATGCCTACACTCAATGATATGCAGACAAAATACATCAAAATCTCAGAAAAGCTTCAAGCACTCACTCTCACTCTTGTTGAAGAGAGTATCAAGAAGCTAATGGACTTCTTCATTGCTCTGTATAATGTGATTCAACATCAAATAACTAACAACAATGACATCAAGGTCAAGTCGGAACAGCAATACAAAGCTAGATTTGAACCATCTACATTTGTAGTGGAGGAATTAAAAAATGCAGTGCTAAATACTCTTAGTACATATCCTTCAACAAGCTTACAGACAGTTCCCTCCACTTCAACGAATCTGCAAATTCAATATCTCCAACAGTAAGTCACAGAACTACAATCTTCAAATGTCTCTCTCACAACTCAAGTTTCTCAACTCACTTCCCTAGTACAAAGTCAATAGCATGATATAAAGTCCCTAATAGACTCCCAAAAGTACTTTTAGATGCAGAACAATGTGTCACTTGGAGCTATTATGGGTGCTTTGAAAGTGTCACTTCAGGAAACACCTCAAATGTAAGGGCCCAGATCCATCAACACTCAACTTTTCCTGCTACCAAGCCTAAGGGGAGATGAGGAAGCCCAAGCTAAAATCCATCCAACTATCAAGCAAAAATGAAGATGATATTGGACTTGAAAGACTCAAGATAGAAGTTTAAGGCCCTTGCCTTGACCAGGAGTTTGCTGAGTTTCTAGAAGCCCTGAGAGTCTCCCTCAATTTCAATCATTTTACATACAAAAAGGTTATGGACACGAATATAAATTTCCTGAGGGTGGTGCTAGTGATAAGACATAATTTCAGAGAAAAAGGGTGGTTGTGAATGTCAGTGACTCGGGAGTTGACAGATGTATGCATGTGTCCCTTTCTTTCCTACAATAAAGAAGGGCATCTGATCTGGACATATTCATCAATAAAGTCAAGGTGATGAGTCCATATGAAACTCTTTTTCTTAATGAGCTTAAAAAGGGCAAATAGCTGCTTTTCCTGAAGCCTATCTATAGCCAAGCAAAGGAGTGGCCTACATCTGCCCCAACACTAGAAGATGCAAGCACTTCCAACTACCCAAACACCGTATCATGGGAAATAAAAGTTGATGATGACTTTGGAGACTGAGTTGAAGACAAAGAAGAACAAAACTCATGAGGATGTAAAGATGATTAAGATTTTTGCCAAGTATTTGAAGAATGCTGAAACCATGCTACCAAGGACTCAAATCAATCAAAAAGATGATGAGCAGAAGAAAGATGAACATAAATCTTCTGGCTCAGATCCAAGTCAATGAAGCAAATGCAGTGTAGTTATGTGGATGACAAGAACAAAGGGAAGAATGAAAATAAGGGAAAAGATGACAACAAGAAAAGGAAGAAAGATGAGGAGATGGAAAAGATTCAAAGAAGGCACCATTAACCCGAACATCCAAAACCTTGCCAATCCAAATACAAACACCTAGCCAAACAATATCTCAAAATATCTAAATCTCTAAGCCCAGTACCTGTATAAACCAACTGCAAATTCTCTACTCAAAATACCTATAAAAAAAACCAAACCTTCTTGAAGAAACTCTCCAAACCACCTTCATTCAAACCTCCAACCAAAACTCACTATAAGTCTAGAGGGAGAAAACCTAAAATGATTTAAGTTGAAGCTGGTGCACTTTGGGATTGCTTTAATCAGAATGACTTTCTACCAATTTCAGAGAACATATCAGTTGATGACTACCATAAACAGCTAGTTGAGTCTATGTTGTTTCTCTAGGAGAAGTTAGGATCTACTTCAAGGATGACACCTTCAATTTGTTGAATAAAGAAGTTATTGAGAACTACGCAACTTTAGAACTCGAGAGGGTAATAAGTTTGATGAATGCAAGGTATTCTTTTACAAGGATGAGGAAGACTGAGTTGGCTGAGAGGGTAAGAGAGAGAATTATAAGACATGCAAGGGAAAGAGCTGAAAGTGAAGAAAATGAAAGAAAATATATTCAATAAATTGAGATGTTTGAGCAAAGGTCAAATGAGTTAAAAGCCAAGGGATTGAGTAGGGTGTCCCCAAATGGTGTGTTTCTGCATATAAAGATTCACAAGTTATCAAGGTATATGATTAATTATCTTGACAGTTACTCGTTAGCAGAATGATTCAGGCTGGTTGAAGCTCTAAGAGGAACTGAAATCATTGAACAACTTGAGGTCCTAGTCAGACTCAAAGATCTAATTAGAGAATATCCGGCATATTAGAAGTTCAGATAGTATAAAAGCTTGGAGTTGAATAATGTTGTTCTAGGAAAAATGTTCTAAGTCAGATATCAACAAGTCACAGATAAAGGAATATCGAGAAGTATGTCAAGAAGTCTAAAATGACTTGTAGAGAAGTCCCAAGAGATATCGACAAGTCAATCTGCACGTAGAGAACTCAGATATCGACAAGTCAAAAAGTCCATGTAGAGAGCTGTAGATATCGACAAGTCAATTCTTCATGTAGTGAACTAGAGATATCGACAAGTCAATTCTTCATGTAGAGAACTAGAGATATTGGTAAGTCAATTCTTCATGTAGAGATATAGAGATATCGACAAGTCAAAAGCTTATGTAGAGAACTGGAGATATCGATAATTTATTCTATCTATAGAGAACTGGAGACCTCGACAAGTCAAAAACACATGTAAAGAAATCAAGATATCGATAAGTCATTTTACTTATCGATATGTGACATCTCTACAGAACAAAAGAGATCTCGACAAACAACTTCATGATTTAAAATGCAGATTACTTGAAGATTCAAGACTATTAGTCAACAAACAATTATATCACTGAATTTGAAAGACTACCAATGCTGCTTGAAGAATATAAGATCAAAGGCCAAGATTTACTGGACAAAGGAGGGTCACAGACCTAATAGATTCTGCACAGATTTTTTAACACTGAAAATGGAAATGTACAAAATAACTTTAGAAATTGAGTTTGTCCAATTTAGTGAAAGTTTTGTAACCCGTGCATGTTGATCTATAAAGCATGTCAAGGGTCCTTTATTAGGAAGTAACAAACAGATCTAGGAAATATCTTGTATTCTCTCTCAAGAATTGTAACTGGGTTCTTATCTTTAAGAACACATATTTGTAGCAAGACAAATTTGATTTAATATAAATCAAGTGAACTTTTGATAATCTGCTTGTGTGTTTACATTTAAGTATTTTATCACTACAAGTTCATACATTTGTTTTGTTCCAAATAGCCAAACACTCTCACATTTAATTAAAAACCAAAAAACACATTCACCCCCCTATGTAGCTAAAATTGCCTTGATAATTGAAGCTAGGAGTCCCATTGCCAATGATCCATCTATTGGGGAGGCAAATACAGTTGCACATTCAAGTACCAGTTTTTTACAGGAAGAACAATAGTTTGAGGCCATGGTACATGACAGTAACCTGGTCAACTCCCGTCCAATTCAAATGGAGGTTCACTTACCAAGTGAACAACACACTGTCAAAACCACAGTTTTAACTGTGAGTTCAACTGTGTCTCCAGTCGCAGGTACCACATTCTATACCATACCATCCCCCTCAACCACCAACTAACCAGACTGTAATAACCCCAATTTTTGGAATTTTTGAAACCCTGATGAATAGTAACTTTTGCAGATTTTGCTGATCAGAGAAATTTATCAGACCACAGTATATAGGAGTACTGTTATGGAAATTTTGAGATCGTATTAGTATTCCATAAAGTAAATGATTGTATGTAAAGGTCGTCAGAATTCGAATTCGAATTCGAACACTTTGATTTTCCCGAAAATCCACCAGATTCTGAAAGAATTAAGTATAGGGTAACATGATTAAAAGTAATTCAATTGAAGGATTATAACAGAGGATCATTAAAGGAATATAAGATATTAAGAAAGGTTCAGGGAAGCCTAAGTAATAAGATCCCAGATATGATCCCCCAAACGATCAACGAGAAGGAGAGTTAAGTGAATCGTAAAATAGATAAGCGACCATTAGCCAATCAATTAAGTACTAATCAAGAGGATTAATTCAAGATGATGTCATCAAGCCACATGAATTAAATAAGTGGCAAAAGGATGATGTAGGGAAGGTGATGCAAGCTTGGTTAACAAGATATTTTGCAAGAATGAATATGGACCAAGCATTTTAACCAAGTGATTAACCAATGTTAGGTTATAAACTGAAAAACACACAACCACCAAGAATCAACCAAGCAAACAATTCATTTTTCATCACCATTTTCATCCAAGAAGCTCTCGACCCTTTTTTTTTATGAAAATCAAAGTCCAAGCTCCTCCACTTATTATTTTGCAAGGTAATTATCTAAGCTTCCTCATGTTAAGTTACATACTCCCTAGAAATATTAGGTTTAAAATCCTTTCCTAGAATTTTTTATAATTCATCAAAGGAGATGATGAATAGTGTTTTCATAAAATTAAACTTAGATTTCTTGGTTTAATGGTTGGATCAAGGTTGCTTAGGAGTGGATCTAAGCTTCCTTAGACATTCCAAGGATCTTACATTGTTTCAAGGCTCCAAGGAAGGTATAATCTCTAGAACCTTAGCCTTGAATTTGAGTTTTTGATGATTTTATGGATGAATTAGTCTTATATGTTAAGATCGATGTATATTTAGTTAGTTTTGATGGTTTAAGAGATGATTGTTGATGGATCTATGTTAGTACTTGTAATGAGTTATGATTTTAAAGGGTTTTGACTTGAATTGGTAGTTTTGGGTAAGATCTTATGTTGTTGATGTTGGTTGATAATTTGGTGAGGATTTGGTGATTGTTTGGATCGGTAATTTTGGGAAATCGCGTAAACATAACCATCGTAATGTCCGTTTACATATAAACTGTTTGTATTTAACATTAGGTGCAGAAATCTCACTGTTAAAACTGCACCTTTGCCATTTTTAGCTATATCATGTCGTAAGCTTCGCTTTGGTATATGGTTCGCTTAGATCCGATTTACGATTTAAGAGAAACGATTGTTTTAAGTAACAGCATTTCACGAACGAACCCTTACCCCTCGCATTACTTTGAGACCTTGTTTAAGGCCCTTAAAAAACTAATTGGATTACAAAACAAGTATGTAATGTTGATTAGGCAGTTGGTAAAGTACTCGTAAAAGAGTCACCTTAAAATGTTTAATGGTTAATTTTATAAAATTGTGGAGCCGAGGATACGCGGGCGACTAGTGTAAATCGTTAAGCGTAGAAGCGAACGTTAGGGTCTAAATGGATAAAGTCTAGTTTCTTAAGCGACCAATGATTAATTCCGGCTTATGTTATTGTTCATAGGTTACCGGACCCACTCTAAGCTTAATTCTAACCCGGAACACTCATGCAAGTTTTCTACCCGTATAAACTGTTGTTGTGATAATATATCTTGTTAGATATATTTGATAATGTCATGGCTAATATGTTTTATGTTTAGCTTTCAGATCTTACTTGAACAGGATAAATCAGTACTCAGTACTTAACTGTTGATCAGTACTTATACTGGAAGTCAGGACTTAAGGATATCAGTACATATGTTATCAGGAGATAATCGTCAGAAGATAGATATCAGAACTTTAGTGCTGAAGGACAATCAGATAAGGACAGTAGCTGATTAAAGGAAAGAAGATCAAGATAAACATAAGAAGAGATATGCATGAAGAAGGAATTCTGTAAAGAATGGAATACTTGGAAGAAAAGATATCTGATTGATATATTTTAGGAAGCAAAATTATATTCCATATCAATTAGCGATTATCTTGTAACTGTGTAGTATATAAACACAGATATAGGGTTTACACTATAAGTGTTATCATTATTAGAGAAGATTATTCATTGTAACCCTAGCAGCTCTCGTGATATTTGTTCATCACTGAGAGGTAACAGTTCCATACTGTAACAGAGTATATTATTTCAATAAAGTTTGTTTTCTGTTACTTAAGTTCTTAAAGTTCGATTTGAGTGTACTATACACTGTATTCACCCCCTCTACAGTGTGTGTGTGACCTAACAATTGGTATCAGAGCCTATCTGTTAACATACATACAGTTAAAGATCCAAACACAATCATGTCGGACACAGAAACTCCAACTAAGCCTACCAAAACTGAGGAACCACCAAAGACACAAATTCAGAGTCGGTATGAGACCATCAGAGTTCCCATACTGAGACCATCTGAATATCCCATATGAAAGGTAAGGATGACCATGTTCCTGGAAGCAACAGATCCAGAATACCTTGATAGAATCAAGGAAGGCCCTCACAAACCAACCAAACTCGTTGTTGCAGTTGCAGGTGAAGCAGCAAAGACCGTACCAAAGGAGAAGAGTGATTATACTACTGAAGACATATCATCAATTGCTAAGGATGCTAAGGTACGACACTTACTGCATAGTGCCATTGATAATGTAATGTGAAACAGGGTAATCAACTGCAAGACTGCTAAGGAGATATGGGATGCTCTGGAAACAAGGTGTCAGGGAACTGACACAATTAAGAAGAACAGGAGGACAATACTCACTCAAGAGTATGAACACTTTGACTCGAAGACTAATGAGTCATTGAATGATTTATATGATAGATTTGTCAAACTTTTGAATGATTTGTCATTGGTTGATAAAGAGTATGATCTTGAAGATTCAAACCTTAAGTTCCTGTTAGCTCTTCCTGAATGCTGGGAATTGAAGGCAACGACAATAAGAGACAACTACAATCTTGATGAAACAACTCTTGACGAAATCTATGGAATGCTCAAGACTCATGAGCTGGAGATGGAACAAAGAAGCAAGAGGAAAAGAGGAAAGTCAAGGACAGTTGCTCTTAAGGCTGAAGAAGAATTCCCCAAAGCAGCTTCCTCAAAGAAAGACAAGGGAAAACCTCTTTTCATAAAGTCTGATACCAAGTCATCAAGTTCTGAGAGTGATGATGACTCAGATTCTGAAAGCTTGCCTGAGACTGATGCTGATGAGGAGATGATGAAGCTGTGTGCTCTTATGGTGAAAGGAATCACAAAGATTGCATACAGGAAGTTCAGGAAGGGAAAGAAGTTTTCCAAGAAAGGCATAAGTTCTGATAAGAAGAATTTCAGAAGATCTGAAGGTAGAGGAGGAAAGTCTGACAGAGGAGATTACACCAATGTTAAATGCTATAACTGTGGTGAGAAAGGCCACATATCTCCTGACTGCAAGAAGGTAAAGGGTGACAAAGGCAAGGCTCTTGTCACAAAGCAGAAAAGCTGGACAGACACCTCAGACTCTGAAAGTGAGGAAAACTATGCATTGATGGCAAATACTGATAAAGAAAGTGCTGAGAGCAGTTCTGAAGCTGCTGAAACAAAGGTACCTCAGACTACTTATGCTTTTCATACTGATGATATTAATGAGTTGAGAAGATATCTTAAAACCATGTTTGTTAGCTATAGAGATCAAACTTTAACATGTGAAAGATTAACTTCTGAAAATCTTGCATTTAAGAAAAGAAATGATTTCTTAGAAAAAGAATTAGCCATGTTCCATCAAACTCAGAAGGATAGAGATGATGCTTTTAATGTTAGGAATGAAGTGCTAAAATTAAATGAATCTCTAAAAACTGAGTTAGAAAAGGAAAGAGAGATTATCAGGACTTGGACTAACTCTGGCAAAACAACTCAAAATTTGTTAAGTAGTGGAAACTGGAAAGAGGGCTTAGGTTATGGAGAAGATAAGAAAGATAAAGGAACTGAAGAAATTAAGTCTGTTGATAAACAAAAGCCAAAGTTAAAACCTGTTAAGTTTGTAACTGTAAAGTCTGAAAATGAAAAATCAGAAGTTACAAAGAAATTAACTTCTGATAAACTAAAATAGGAAAAGACAGCTGAAGTGAACATAGGCTTAATGACAAAGAAGCAGCTTAAGCATAAGCTGAAAGATGTCAAGAATGCAAACAAGGTAAAATCACCTAGGAAAAATAGGAATGGAAAGGAAGGTGTGAATAAAAGCAATGATTATAAACCTGTTCCTGATGCTCCTAGGAAAACATGTCATAACTGTGGAAGTTCTAACCATCTGGCTTCTTTTTGCAGGAAGAATAAGAATATTAACTCCTTACCTTCAAAATCAGGAGTTAAAAGTCAGCCTGTTAGATACAAACCACAAAATCCTTGTTTTCATTGTGGTAGTTTGTGGCATTCCATTTATACTTGTAAGGAATATCATAGTTTGTACTATGATTATTATCAAATAAAACCTTCTTTGAAGAAAGTTTCCATTATTCCTTCTAGTGTAAATTCTGATTTAAAGTCTGATAGTGTAAGTTCTGATAAGAAAAATGTTAACATAAACTCTGATGCTAAATCCGCTGCAAATGTTAACAAACTTAATAAGGCCAAAGGATCCAAGCAAGTCCGGGTCCTTAAAATTAATAATTAGTGGTCTTTGTGATTGCAGGACAACAGGAAAAATATTCTAGTTCTGGACAGTGGATGTTCAGGACATATGACTGGAAATAAGGCCCTACTATCAGACTTTGTGGAGAAAGCTGGCCCAAGTGTTTCTTATGGAGATGGCAACATTGGAAAAACATTGGGATATGGCAATATCAATCTTGGAAATGTCATAATTAAACAAGTAGCTCTAGTCTCAGGACTTAAACACAACCTACTGAGTATAAGTCAAATCTGTGACAGAGGTTATCATGTTGATTTCTTTGAAGAACACTGTGAAATTGTGAGTAAATCTAAAGGCAAAGTTGTTCTGAAAGGATACAGGCATGGTAACATTTATGAAGCTAAGCTTTCAACAAGTACTGATGGTTCTGCAATCTTTCTAATGAGTAGAGCATCAATTGAAGAAAGCTGGAATTGGCATAAGAAACTCTCTCATTTAAAATTCAACAATATAAATGAACTGGTCAAGAAAGATCTTGTGAGAGGATTGCCAAACACAGTATTTGCTCCTGATGGTCTTTGTGATTCATGTCAGAAAGCCAAACAAAGAAAATCTTCATTCAAGAGCAAGACTGAATCATCAATTCTTGAGCCTTATCATCTAATACATGTTGATCTATTTGGTCTAGTAAATGTCATGTCTATTGCAAAGAAGAAGTATGCGTTGGTCATAGTGGATGAGTTCACCAGATACACATGGGTGTATTTCTTGCATACAAAAAGTGAAACTGCATCAACCTTGATTGATCATATCAAACATTTGGATAAAATGGTCAAAGATTCTGTGAAAGTTTTAAGGAGTGATAATGGCACTGAGTTCAAGAATTTGATAATGGAAGAGTTCTGCAAAAGCCATGGAATAAAGCAGGAATTTTCTGCTCCTGGAACTCCACAGTAAAATGGAGTTGTTGAAAGGAAGAATAGAACTCTCATTGAAGCTACACGTACAATGCTTGAAGAAGCAAAGCTTCCAACCTTTTTCTGGGCTGAAGCTGTGCAGACTGCTTGTTTTACTCAAAATGCAACACTCATTAACAAGCATGGAAAAACACCATATGAGATGGTGAAGAAAAAGAAGCCAAATCTGAAATATTTTCATGTATTTGGATGCAAATGTTTTGTTCTCAAGACTCATCCTGAACAGCTATCAAAGTTTGATCTAAAAGCTGATGAAGGAATCTTTGTTGGATATCCACTTTCCACAAAAGCCTTCAGAGTCTATAATTTGAGAACAAAAGTGGTCATGGAATCTATCAATGTCTCTTTTGATGACAAAAAGATTACTGGTCTTGAAGATTTCATTGACCATGATCAGCTGAGATTTGAAAATGAAGACTCAAATTATGATATAGAAAATCCTGATAGTCTAAGTCCTGATACTGTAAACTCTGATGGATTAAACTCTGATGTTATTGAAACTGTGGAGACTACGTCAAAGGAAGATGCACCTATGCAGGGGGAGCATACTCAAGATCCTACCACATCTCAAGAAACATCAGAACATACATCTGGCTCTTAAAGTTCTGATAAGCCCAGTTGTGATAGTGCTGAAAATCTAAATACTGAAGAATCCAACTCAGAGAGCATAGTTTCAGGGGGAGCATCAGAAAATGAAAATGAAAATAGCATGGATCTTGGGGGAGCATCCAGTTCTAGAGAAAACCTTCCATCTGCAAGGAAGTGGACAAAATCACATAAACATGATTTGATAATTGGAAATCCTGATGCAGGTGTCAGAACTAGAACAGGTACTTCAAATGAATGTCTTTACAATTCTTTTCTCTCTCAGACTGAGCCAAAGAAAGTGGAAGAAACTCTTCAAGATGCTGATTGGGTGCAAGAAATGCAGGAAGAGTTGTATAAATTTGAAAGAAACAAAGTCTGGACCCTAGTGCCAAGACCAAAGAATAGATCTGTTGTTGGTACAAAGTGGGTATTCAGAAACAAAACTGACAGTGATGGCATAATTACAAGGAATAAGGCAAGGCTGGTTGCAAAAGGATATTCTCAACAGGAGGGAATTGATTATGATGAAACATTTGCACCAGTTGCTAGGTTAGATACCATAAGCATATTCTTGGCTTATGCTGCTCACAAAAAGTTTACTGTCTTTCAAATGGATGTGAAAAGTGCTTTTCTCAATGGAGAATTGGAGGAGGAGGTATATGTTGAACAACCTCCAGGTTTTGTAGATACCAAACATCCAGATTATGTCTACAGGCTTGACAAAGCACTTTATGGACTTAAGCAAGCTCCTAGAGCATGGTATGAGACTTTAGCTCAGTTTCTTCTGGAAAGTGGATTCAACCGAGGGACAATAGACAAAACACTGTTCTACCTCAACCATGGAAAGGACTTACTTCTGGTCCAGATTTATGTTGATGATATCATTTTTGGATCTACAAATGACAAACTTTGCAAAAAGTTTGCCAAACTAATGCAGTCAAGATATCAGATGAGTATGATGGGGGAACTTAGCTATTTTCTGGGCCTTCAAGTCAAGCAGAATGAGGAAGGCACTTTTATTTGTCAAACCAAGTACACCAGAAACTTGCTGAAGAAATTTGGAATGCAAGATTGTTCAAGTGCATCCACTCCAATGGCCACTGCGACAAAACTGGATAAGGATACCTGTGAATCAGTAGATATTACTGACTACAGAGGTTGCAAAATTGACAGGAAAAGCACAAGTGGAAGCTGCCAATTTCTTGGAGGCAGATTGGTTTCTTGGTACAGCAAGAAACAAAAGTTAATTTCCACATCAACTGCAGAAGCAGAGTATATTGCTGCAGGAAGCTGTTGTGCACAGATTCTTTGGATGAAGAATCAGTTACTGGATTATGGGTTAACATATTTCAAAATCCCTATTTACTGTGATAATCAAAGTGCTATTGCTATGACAGGTAATCCAGTTCAACACTCAATGATAAAGCACATCAGCATCAGGTACCACTTCATCAGGGAACATGTGGATGAAGGTACAGTGGAATTGCATTTTGTTCCCACAGATCAACAACTAGCAGATATCTTCACAAAACCACTGTGTGAAGCTACTTTTACAAGATTGGTAAATGAACTTGGAATGGTTTCAGGTTCTTTCTCTAAATCTGCTTAGTCTTGTTCTGTGTTATCAGACTTTATGCTCAGTATTTACAGAATTAATCTCATTGTGTATTCTGTGCTTAATTGATAAATGTCTTTAAGTACTGACTGTTGTCTGATATATGTTTCTAAACTCTGATAAGTGATATGTCTGTTCAAGTACCTATTCAATCCTATGAGGATAACTGTGCTAGATACTGACCTAGTAGTCTTCAATAAACAAATGATTCCATGTAAGAAGTAATTATTTCAGTGGAAACCCTATGACACTAGCAAATTCTGATAATTGAGCTTAGTTAAGTTTACTTTGTATATCTTATTACTAAGTCACAAATTAGAATAATGCTACTCATCTGTTAAGTTCTGATACTAGTAAAACTGCTGAATATACTAAGTGCTGATAAACCTCACTTATCAAAAGAAAAAGCAAAAAGATCAAAGAATAAAATCAGGTACTCCTTTGAGATCTAGAGTAAAAATGTGGAAGGGACGACCCAAGTGCATTGCTGGTATTAAGTAGATATGCATTAGAAAAGCAAAATATTTTCTTGGTGACTTTCCACACTCTATGATTACTGGAGAAATACTCTGATAATAGCATAAATTCTGATACACAGTCGTGACTCACTTACATTGAGAAGCCACTGTAAAATAGAATTTCAAAAGATGCATAAAATTAGCACAAAACAGTTGAGGTGGGCTCAAGCATGAACTCATTCATCAGTAGGTTTCAGGACAGTGACAGCTTTTTAGCAAAATTTTAGTTATGCCTTATTTCTAAGATGTACTGAAGTGAATCAGACTTTACTCTTTGTCTGTTATTTAGCTTAATGCACACACTAATCACTCCATCTGAATGATGAAAATTTCTGTGGTGGTCTATGTTATTTTAGATAAACAGTCATTGTGTCATTATTACACAAATTCTGAGGACAAGTTCTAGTTACACGTTCTGATGATTAAGTTCTGAAGTCTATAACTCAGAACTTGTATGAGGATTTACTAAGATGGGCATTCCTTTTTCGAGTTAAGAAATTATGTTCTGATGACTGTTAAGTTCTGGTATAGGTCTAAGTTCTGATTTCTCAGTCTAATCCTTTACTTGGCTTATCTGTGAATAAAATTTGATAACAGTCTCAGTTCGAACTAGAATATGTTGAAGTGGAAGATTAATAGTCACTATGATTAGGATTAATGGTATTCGTACTTGAACAGTCCACTGTTTCTTGTTTCTTGTGCGGTTTAAACCATGATTCCTCTTTCCAATGAATGTTATTCTTTTTCAAAGTCTAGGGAGAAGAGGTAGAATTAATTCTACCTGTCAGCATTCAATTTCTTTGCGTCTCCTGGCATTCTCTTGCCTATATAAGCAGCCACTTCATATCAGTCTTTCCATCAAATTCTTCTCACACACTTATCTTCATACTTCTTCTTTCAAAAACACAATGGTCAGATACAACATGTTTTTGAACTACCAAAACTTCAATATGGAGCTAAGTTGTGCCGAGTGGCAGCAGGAATGGCATGTCACAGCCATTCCTGAGGAGATATGGGACTCTGTCCCACAGGAGGTACTGACACACCTTCTGTTCTTCTATATGGACTACCATCGCCCTCTGGAGCGATTGGAGGAGGAAAGGCTGGAAGCTCTCCGCCAGCAAGAGCGAATCATCCGACTCGCCATTCTGTTTGTCGAGAGTAGGAAGAAGAAGATGACTTAATCTCGTCTTCTTCCTGTTTTTCTTCATCATCAGCTTTGTCAGGCTTCTTAGCTAGGACTAAGGCTGTTGATGTTAGGATTAGAAGCTTAGGGAAAATCTTGTATAAGTATTGATGTAATTTTCATTTCATAAATGTATTGTCTTGATATATTAATGAAAATTATTTTTCCTTCAAGATTTTGTCTCTGAGTTATTTTATCTTGTGTTGATAAATCCTGATTGATATTCTGCTGACCATATAAATTTTGTTTTATATTAAGTTCTGATTCATTTTCAGCACTTACTTATCTAATTTATCTTGGTCATTTTCATGTGATGTATTTTCAGAATATCAATGATGCAGTGAAAAATAATTCAATCAGTGCTAACGGTTTAAATTTTGAATTAAAACTGTTTCTCTTGATAAATGGAACGGTTTTTCCTTGAAACTAGGCAACTGGGTAAGTAATGATTCCTGTTTTCTCGAGCCCAGTAACTGTCCGTTATTACTGCATGTCTGACAGGTGTCCAACGGTAACATTTTTGTTCAGAGTATAAGTACAACAGAGAGAAGATTTCTTTAATCTTTTGTTTTCTTTATATTTTATCTCTCTCCTTACTTTTACTCTCTTTCTCTTTCTTTCTCACGTTGTTTTTTCATACAGACATTATCTCAAACACCTAACAGGCATACTTGAATCTCCATTTTTTTTTCACATGGCACCAAAGGATTTAATCATTGATGGAGCTAAGTTTGTCCCCAACAACTATGCTGCAGTTCTTGATCACACTGAAGCTCCATCTGAATTGCACTTTGTGCAAGATCTTCTTGCACATAGTGAGGTTGGGTATGCATTAACACAGCCTGAATTCTTTTCAAGCTAACAAGTTCTGAGGTTTTGGAGGACTGGACTTTTTGATGATGGTGGTCAACGTGGAACTCCCAGTATTATCTTCCAAGTGGGTGATTCATCCTTTGTAGTCACTCCTGGTATAGTACGCAGGGCTTTACATCTTCCAGAAGATTATACTTTCTCAATTCCAGAGGACTCAGCCCTTCGGGAGTTAATGGCTGAATTGGGATATGAAAAGAGTCTGACGAAACTTGGACAGTTGAAACGGGCTAATATCAGAAGAGAATGGAGTTTCTTCTTTGATTGCATCACCAAAGCTTTTGGGAACAAATGTTCAAATTTTGATGCTATCCCAATTCTGAGTTAGCACATAGGGTATGCTATTATTCATCAAACTCATTTTGATTTTGCAACTGGAATAATTGGTTTTATTGGGGATAGGATGACAGAGGATCGAGATGTTGTTTATTTTGCTAGATTCTGTCAACTTCTTTACACTTACTGTACTGATGAACCTCATTTAGTCAGCACTCAAACTCCACCTTTTAAGATTGCAAAATGATACTTTAATGACCTGGTAAATGCTGATACTAAAAAAAAAGTGGTTAGACCATTACAGATTCCTAAGTCTGTAAAACAGATCCTGGTAAATGCTGATCCTGATGCTTATAGATCTATTTACTTTGATGTCCAACCAACTCCAAACACTCAAAATCCATCAACCTCAGTACCTACCTCTCATTCTACTCAACCTACCCTCAGAACATATCTCAAATCCTATCTCTCAACTTCACAGACTGCTCGACCTTCATCTTCAGCACCTACTGTAAAATCTTCATCTTCCAAGCCAAAGAGGACAAAGAATGTTCCTCAAACATCTCAAAAGAGAAGGAGGATTGCATTGAGTGATGAATCTGATTCTGAGGAACCGGTTCCTGCTAGAGAACCTGCTGAGACTGAAGCTGAGAAAGAGGTTTCTCAGAAGGATTCTGAAATTGGGGGTTCTAGGCTTCTCAAGAGGCTTAGACGAATGATAGTTCCTGAAACTCCCAAGGAATCCAAATCAACAAGGAAGTACAAGAAACAGAGGGCACAAAGGCCAGTTTCAGATGATGAAGAGGAAGCAGCTAAGGAAGGGGATCAGGAATCTCTGATCTCACAAGACAAGGAATTTGCTCCAGTCACTTCTTCTCCATCAACTCCATCTCAGGAAGCTGTATCTGACAAGGCTAACTCACCATCTGTGTCTCTTGTTGATCCAGGCACAAGTGCTGATATTGATGTTCAACACTTGGTTGTGTCTGAAGTATTTCTCTTAGAAGCTCCAACATCAAATAATCCTTCCACAACACCTGTTACTGATGCTGTTCAAACTCCAGAGTTATCAACAACACCTTCTCTGCATCAAGATGCTGATGATCAGACTTTAGGTGAGCATCAGGATATGGCTGTTGATCATAATTTAGTATGAGATCAGCAATTAGAGGATGCTGAAGCCTCCATTGCTACTCACACTGTTGTCTTATCAGAAGATACTGATTCTTTAAGTTCTGATGCTGCAAATACTGGAGATACTGGTGATGCTGCTCCAACTGTAGATGCTGATGAAGTAGGTCCTTCAGGACATACTCCTCAACAGACTCTTCCTAAGTCTGAACTGGTAAAGAAGTTTGTTACCGGGGCTGCACCAGTACCTTGGAGTGAAACTCCTGCAGGTCAGGAGTGGACTAAGGAATGGAACTCAGTTTCATGTGTTCCAACTGCAATACATCTTGCTGAGCACTTGACTAAAGCTGATGAAATGTTAAATTCTGATGATTTAAAAACCCAGCTTAGAGTCACTGCATTGAGTATTAAACATCTACAAGGTCTTCATTCAACTACTCATGCAGAGCTACACAAGATTCAGGAGAACTTTATCAAACAAGAACAAGTTTGGAAAATTGATAAGAAAAAGTTCTTTCAACCTACCATTGACAGGATTGCTTATATTGAGAAAACTCAAGAGAAACAACAAGCTCAGATTGATGACATTCTGACAAATCAAGCTTCTCAGCAATCGCAACTTACTGAAATCCAATCCTCAGTGGAATTACTTATCTCTCTTTTACTACCTGCTGATGCCAAAAAGGGGGAGAAGGTAATTAAGTCCAAATGCAACACTAACAAGACACTGCAAGGAAAGGATGATGGAAATGATGATCAAGGATACTCTGGAATGAGTAGCGGTCATAGTCAAGGTAGAAGGTTTACATCAAGACAAGCTAGTCACAAGACAAGTTCTGATACTGGGAAAAGAATAAGTTCTGCTGCTGGTAAAAAAATAAGTTCTGATGAACTTCTAGATCTTGATGAGGAAATGTCAAGACAGTTATTTCTTCAAGAAAATCCAGGAATGGACTTGGAAAGTTTAAAGGGAGAAGAAGCCAGACTTAAATCAGAGAAAGTCACATCTAAATCTGAAGTTTCTGGTAAAAAGTCACTTCCAAAACTCAAAGACATTGTGATCAAAGAAAGGACACATACTAAAGCAACGTTGGCTAGATCACAACCACAGATAGATCCAAGATCCAAGGGTAAAGAAAAGGTTGGTGAACCTATCAAGGTTTATGTACCTCCTGAGGAAGAAGAAATTACTGATGAAAAAGATGATCTTGCTCTGACTTCAAGAAAAGTTCTTAAAACAACCTCTGACATGGCTCAAGTTGTTCAGAGTCAAGAAATTGTAAGTTTTGATATTCAGAAGAAGCAAGTAACCTCTGACAGAGCTCAAGTTAACTTGATATCAGAAAATAGATCAAAGACACTCCTACCAGGATTCACTAAAGCAAAACAGACTCAATCTTTGAAGACTACTGCAAGTGGTTTTGAAGCAAGAGTAGTTACTGGAAAGGAAGCTAGAGATAAAACTGAATTGGGAAGTGCTGATGAAAGAAGTGTACACAACACTACCAATGATCCAACTTCCTTGAGTGAACCAGGTATTGGAGCAACTCCTGAGAGATTGAATCAACTGGAATCTGTACAGATGGTTTACCATACCTACTTGAAAGAATACATCATGTTGTATTTCATGACAAATGGTAGGGTTTATCATATAAGACAAAATGCCATTCCATTGAAGTATTTTGAAGAATTGGAGCATGTACTTTTCTTACTTCAAGTGGATGACAGAATAACAGAGACTGCTGCAAACTACTTAAAAGAACAGATTCAGAGACAGAAAAGGCTTTATTCTGTTAAGTCTGACAGCATATATGTTCCAAAGTACAGAGATCACAATGGTGATATTGTTGATATGAAGCCTAATACTGCACAGATCAGAACATATCTTGGTATTAAGGGACTTGAATTCAATCTAGAGTCTGACAAAGCTTATGTCATAAGACTAGATCAGGAGTTGAGAAAAGCAAAGATCAATGATCTCAGAGCTGCAATCTTTCAAACTGGTGAAGATACTGCAGAGCTTAAAGATGTCAAAAGGAGAATGATTGATGAACTCAGATATGCTGAGAAATGTTTGTTGAAGAACTATCTCAGAAAAACTCCTGACATCAGAGAGATCAGAAAATGATGAAGCCAAGTCGAAGATCTACAACTGCTTAAATTCTGATATTTATACAGACTGAAGTTGTTATCAGAAGTTGAAATTGGTAAAAGCTTTAAGGACTGTAAGTTGTAGTTATCTAGTCTAATTCTCATGCATTTGTACTTAATGTTTTTGACATCATCAAATATCTGTTAAACTTGTATATTATGTTAATTTACAAGTTGGGGGAGATTGTTAGATATATTTGATAATGTCATGGCTAATATGTTTTATATTTAGCTTTCAGATCTTACTTGAACAGGATAAATCAGTACTTAACTGTTGATCAATACTTATACTGGAAGTCAGGACTTAAGGATATCAGTACATATGTTATCAGGAGATAATCGTCAGAAGATAGATATCAGAAGTTAAGTGCTGAAGGACAATCAGATAAGGACAGTAGCTGATTAAAGGAAAGAAGATCAAGATAAACATAAGAAGAGATATGCATGAAGAAGGAATTCTGTAAAGAATGGAATACTTGGAAGAAAAGATATCTGATTGATATATTTTAGGAAACAAAATTATATTCCATATCAATTAGCGATTATCTTGTAACTGTGTAGTATATAAACACAGATATAGGGTTTACACTATAAGTGTTATCATTATTAGAGAAGATTATTCATTGTAACCCTAGCAGCTCTCGTGATATTTGTTCATCACTGAGAGGTAACAGTTCCATACTATAACAGAGTTTATTATTTCAATAAAGTTTATTTTCTGTTACTTAAGTTCTTAAAGTTCGATTTGAGTGTACTATACACTGTATTCACCCCCTCTACAGTGTGTGTGTGACCTAACATATCTATATGAGTTAATTGCACTTTACACCCCTCAATTTTGATGGAAAAACAAATATGTACTAGAAGTTTGGGAAAATCAGATTGCACCCCTTAACTTATATTTTGGCATTCATTATGCACTTCTTTTCATAATTTCCTTGAATTGAATAGGGATAAAATCGGAAATTTAGCAAACGATTAAGTAAATTAGATTTTACATCTTTCAAATAATATTAAAAATTAAATATGGATACAAAATTGTAAATTTTAAATTTTCAAATAATACTAGGAATTTCAGTTTTGATTTTCATTCTATAGTATTAATGCTAATATTTTATTATTCTACTACAAATAATTTTAATAATTAATTTTGATTATATACTTAAATCTAATTGTAATAGAGTTGTAAAATTTTGAAATTAATATTATAAAAATAATAATCAAAACTGCAATTAATAGCATTATTTGAAAATTTTAAATTTATTATTTTGTAGGTTGTATAAAGAAAAATTTAATTTTAATAGTACTTGAAAAAGATAAAATTTATTTTGATAAAGTATATTATTGAATTTTCGGTTTTTCCCTTGTCCAATTGAGCAAAATTCTAAAAAGAGTTACATAATGAATTCCCAAATTGAAGTATAGGGGTGCAAACTGAGTTTTTCAAAATTCTAGTACATAATTATTTTTGAAACAAAATCAGAGGGTGCAAAGTGCAGTTAACCCCATATATATATGCATTATCTTGAGATAAGTGCATGATTGTTATTAGAAAATTTTGCGATATATTGAAGCATGCTGATATGATATATATATATATGCCTATTTTGAAATCTTGATATTTTATTATCAATTTAATTGCTTATAAACTGCATAATACCTATGTTAGAGATAAGCAGTATTTGCGTATACCCATAGTATAGGGTACCCAAAGTTGGACATTTTTCCTAAAACCGGGAGGCGAGGTTCCAGATTATATTTTATATAGTTTTCTATAAATATCAATCGAATAAGGTATATTCGATAGTTTTGAATAATAATCAAACTTTATTTTCGATTATTCAAATAAAGATCTTACTTTCCTATAAATATATCTTTTGTTATTTATTATTCGTTTCAAGTATTAGTTTCAAACTTCTACTTCATTTATTTTTATAAAAACTATTCTTTATGGGAATATTATTTAAATAATAATATTCAGATATTTTTCTAATATATCGGAACTGATTTATTTTATTAAATCATTCTTACTCCAAACGCTTTCAAAAATATTTTCAAATCTTCAAAATGATTTTAAAATTTAGAGCTGATCCCAAAACTCATTTTTAACTTAAATCTTTCCTTTCGTGGAGAGATTTAAATACTCACTCAAAACCTAAGGGATCCGGCTCCGTGGTGTATTTTTGTCGCAACGAAGTTGCTGATTTAAGAAAAGAGTTTTTGATTACTTGTCCAACATTCGGGAAGTAAGTCCATCTAAATTCTTCGGCATAGGCGACAGACCGGGATACGGTCTATCAAAGTGTAGGAGGCTGGGTGATAGTCCATCAGTGTGTAAGAGGCCGGGTGACGGTCCAACACAAGGTCCTAATGCGGCCAGGATGATGACCAGCGAGGAATTCATCCATCTACTAGTAGAGAAAGTGACTTGATTGATATCATTGCTTGATCAACATGGTATCAGGTTTATGCCAAAGTTTTCTTCCTCCAAAATCATTGCGTATTACAACTATGTTTATACTTTTCATAATAGAGGTTTTCAAGGAGTGTATGATATATATATATATATATACATATATGGACTTAATTAAGTATCTCGTAACTTTATTTCTTTTAAATGATATTTCAAAGATTGATTCTATGCAAGTTTTATCTTGTAGCTCCTTCTATAAGATGAGCTTTTGGAAACTTATTATACTTTGAATAGTGGTAGTTCGAATAATTTTTCTAAAGGATATAAATATATTGGAGTATTTTGTAACTTCATCTTTTTAAACTTATATCCAGTAAGTAATTATTTTACACTTGATAAAGATTTTCAGTAAGTTATCAATTCAGATACTTGCATTATTGATTAAACTATATATTATCTTGCAAGCTGTAATGTTCACTCTTGCTTCATTTCTTTATCACACAACAACAACTAGGCAAGATGAACAGGACCAAGCTCCCAATTCGCGGATAAATTGGAAATGTTTAGCAGCTTCTTGTAGGTGTTGATACCGCTATGGCCGAGGTAGGAGCTACAAATAGGCTAGGCTTTCAACCTTTGATGAATCAGACTTATGTATATTTATGAATTGTAATAACGACAAAGAATATGTAAATTTATTCAGAAACCCTTTTGAGGTGTAATGACTTATAATTGTGGAATAAAATGACTTGTATTATTTTTGGTATTTATCTCTGAGACCATAACTTGTGGTATGTGTGTGTATATTATGGGGTCACAGTACGCAGTAGTTGGTTGTTTATTAAGATTAAGTTTTATTAATGGAAATGGAACTCGTGATAACCCGGATCCCCGACCCCAGATTTGGGGGTGTTACACAGACTCAAACCTACACTCTATATCTACACAACCCTCACACCTCATCTCTCAATGGCTATAGAACACTCAAGCTCAACCTATCACCGTAAATGATCTCCTTGTATACCAACTTGCAGGATTTGCTAACATTACTCAACAACTACTTACCACAGATTATGTCTAACCAAGACTATCAGGCAATTATTTTATCCAACAAAGAAGAGGTTGAAGATCAACAGACAAAGATTGAAGATGAAGCTGAACAAGATGGTAATGTAGATGTCTGGTTGTCAAAGGACTTTAGCATTGAGATGGAAGAGGCTTTGGCCAGATTCAGAGAATAATATGTCACAATTTTGAAGAGCAATGCCAAAGCACTCACTCCACAAGAGGTATATGATGCCATCACAGAGGTCTACAAAGCACAATTAAAAGCTTCCCACTTTATTGGAAAAGCACTTGAGAAGACTCTGGATGGTCATCTGATAGAGTATATTTTTATATACATTTTAAATGATTTTTGTCCTAATACTTATTGTGTTTTGCACTGATTTGGATATTTATTTAATAGGTTTTGATATTTTATTATAGGATACAATGATATTCTGCAGAGACCAGACAACTACGAATTTTAATTATAGAATCCTACTCGGTCTAGAATTCTCACTTGTAATTGGATTAGAATAATAAAATACTTTTATTACTAGAGGGGAATTCAGTTTCATTAGGGAGATATACAGATATAGACGTACGTACTATTACAGAGCTAGGGCTTTCAGTTTCTTCATCTCTTTGATAGCACTTTGTTCTAGCTTGGATATTGATTTCTTGATTAATATGAAGTTAAAGGTATTCCTATCTATTCTCGTTTTATTAGTATCTGTTTTACATGGCATTCATTATTGTTTTTATTGCTTTACATCTAGCATGAGTGAGTAGTTTAATTCTAGAGCGCAAAGGGAAGCCATGTTTGCACCATCCATATGTTTTAATTTGATTAGTAGTTTAATGGGTAAAAAGTAATTCTAGTCGATATATTTTAATACTTAATTTATGTAATTGGATGATATCATAGATTATCTGTATGCAATAGGGGTAATAGATCGGGAGATTTTACTCACTAGAGCCACACATACGATAACAGAATTGAAAGTGAGAGGGGGAGCATCACTGGATTTCTGAAAGTGTTAATGCTTGGGAAATATTAACTTTTACTTTAATTACTTGACCCACTGAATTGCTATACTTTTATGATTAGCTTGGTGTAAACATGGTGAACCTGCATCGCCCTAGACCTTTAGTTAATTGATTTAAAATATATTTAATTTGCATTAGTAAGCTAGTTAAAAACCTTCAATATTCGTTCTTCTCTTGGAAATAATTCATAATAGTTAAATTGAAATTCTTAAAACTTAGTCTCCTTGTGGATACGACCTACACTTGCCACTTTGTACTAGCAATGAACACCATGCGCTTGCGGTTAGATATAAAATAACATATCAAGTTTTTGGCGCAGCTTCCGGGGAGACACCTAGTTTATATAGATTTTAGTTTGATTGTTTTAGATTATTTCCTTTGTCTCATTGGAGGTTTACTTCCAATTGAGGCATATTTCACTGCTTTCTCTTATTTTAGTTGTTGATGCCCAGGTCCAGAAAAGAAGCAGAAGTAACTCCTCTTAGTCCGGATTCTGGGATTACTTGTCAGCAATACATCTATCGAGTAAGGAAAGAAAGGCAGCAAAATCTCGGTGATTCAAAGATCATAATGGCAGAACTTTCTATTAAATCTTTGAAGAACTATTCACAACCCTCTCCGAGTGGTGCCTACTGGCCTTGCTATGCCAACTATTGAAGCAACAAATTTTGAGATCAAACCAGTGTTGCTCACTATGATCCAGCAAAATCAGTTTGCTGGTCTTCCCTCTGAAGACCCTACACTTCATCTGCAAAGGTTTCAACAACTCTGCTCTACCATCAAACATCAGGGTGTGACTGTAGATGATAAGTGGATTTTATATCTACTTGGAATGTTTCATTACAAGCTTAAGTTGGTATTTTGGACTCAATTTGTTGGTATTTTTGATATGTTTTGTGTTAGAGCAAGTCCAATGCAATGCTATCTTTGGTGCTATTACTATATTATAGCACCAAATGCAAAAAAACTCAACTGCAAAGGGGTGCCATACTTAGATACAAATATGCATATATGCATCCATAGTTCTATATTTGAAACCAAGGATGCATATATGCATCTTTGCCACGTCATCTATTACTATAAATGGAGGGGAAAAGTTAAATAATTATTGTCTTGTACATCTTAAAGTATCAAAATAATATTAAATTAAGTATAAGTTAAAAGATTTATGGAAATTTGAAACTACTTATGCAACTAGCATTGCAGAGCAAGTTTTATTTTAGAACCGAAATGCACTTTTTGATGCTATATTATAGCAATATCTATAACTATTTTGCATCTAGCATTGGACTAGCTCTTATTGTATTTCAGGCATCAGTTAAATGAAGAAAGGAGCTTTTCAAGGAAATATGCTGAAAAGAGCTAAGAAATGGAAGCATAAGCCATTCTCAAGGTTTATAGAATCTCGTTAGCTTCGCGTGGGCAGTTGAATCGCCTAATTCTGACGAGCAGAACTCAAGATACGGCCAAAAGAAGAATCAACAGAAAAATCCAGAAACCCTGCGCGGCCACCCCTAAAACTAGCGCGCCCGCGCCGACTTTCTGCCAAAAAACCAGCACACCCGCGCTGATTTGAGCGTGGCCGCCCCGCCCTTTTTACCCCAGAATCCTGATTTTAGTAGAAATTGATGATTTTGAGGGTCCAGGTCCATTAGGGGCTTATATATACCAATAAGAAGATGTTTTTAACGACAAGGAGCGAGGGGAGAGCAATAAGAAGACCTAGAGAGCACAAGACGGCTACGGAGAAGAAGACTTTTGTATTCTTCATTATAGTTGTACTTCAAATGCTTTTTTTTCGATTTGTCTTTGAACCCTAGTACTCTTATATTGTTTATTATCATGTTTTCATTGGAACCCTTGGTGACGATGAGTTAGATTATGAACTAATCGTTATCGTGGGGTTCTAACGGATTACTTATGGATTTCTATAGTTAATTTGTTTCAATATCTTGGTGTGTGGTGATTGATTAATATCCTAGTATTGGTTGTGCTTATTCGTCTTATGTGTGTAGCTAACATATAAGATAGAGTGTTAATCTCTGTTGAAGCGAAAGTGAATATAGAGGTTTAGAACTTGCCATGCTAGCATAGGTTCATGTCTAATTGTTATGCATGATTCGTAGGTAATTTTAACCATCTTACTTGCCCTATGTAATAACGATAGATAACTTGTTCATTAAACCTTTATGTTGTCAAATTCTATAGACATATAGGGTCTCAACATAATTGATGTCTATTCAGCTTCTATTGCTTTTGTGGATGTCTGGTAGTAGGGTATTCGTACAATGAAAGTTGGCGTTTACTAGTTTCGCGTTATCTGATTAGTTGTCATCACCATTACATGTTAGGGTTAAGAACAATGACTTTGAATGAAGTATTTAATGAAGTTATAATCCCATGTTTATTATGATATAAGTAATTCACTCTTAATTCTCTTAGTTAATTTTATTTATTGTAATCTCTTAGACTTTGTAGTGTTGGATATGAAAGAGGATATCCAAATTCCCATTATTTTGGGGAGACCATTCCTTTGTATTGCAGGTGCTGTTATTGATGTTAAAAATTGGATTCTAACTTTGAGTGTGGGTGACGATAAAATTACTTTCACTCTAACCTCTGCCCTTAAGTCCCCTTTGCTTGAGAATACTTGTTGCAGGATTGATGTCATTGATGAAATTGTTCATGATGAGCTACCTAAAATTTTGTTGAATGATGCATTAGAAGCAGTTTTTATGCTTGAAGCTTCGGAAGGGGAAGGACATGCTGAAGTTGACTCGTTAATTCTTGAGTTGGATAGTAAGGCTGATCCAAGCCAAGGTTGTGAGGTAACAAACACTATTACTTCTTGTGATAAACCTCAGGTAAAGAAATTAGAGTTAAAGCCTTTGCCATCTAATCTAAAGTATGTGTTTCTTGATGATGATGAGTCTTTTCCTGTGATTGTCAGTTCTGATCTTGACGATGGTCAAATCTCTAAGCTTCTTACTGTGTTGTGTATGCATAGAAAATCGATTAGGTATAGTATTGATAATCTAAAGGGATTAGCCCAGACTTTTGTATGCATAAAATTCATCTAGATGGGGATTATAAGCCTTGCATATATGGACAACGCCGTTTGAACCCTAACATGCAAGAGGTTGTTAAAAAAGAAGTCTTAAAATTACTTGATGTGGGCATCATTTACCCAATTTCTGATTCAAAATGGGTAAGCCCAGTTCAAGTAGTTCCTAAAAAAGGAGGAACCACAGTGGTTAAAAATGATAAAGATGAATTAATTCCCACTAGAGTTGTCACTGATTGGCGGATGTGTATTGATTATTATAGATTAAACATTGCCACTAAAAAAGATCACTACCCTCTTTCATTCATTGACCAAATGCTTGAAAGACTTGCTAAACATAAATTATTTTGTTATTTGGATGGGTACTCAGGGTCTTCCAGATCCCTATACAACCTGATGACCAGGAAAAGACTACATTCACATGTCCATATGACACCTTTGCATATCGAAGAGTGCCTTTTGGATTGTGCAATGCCCCTGCTACTTTTCAACGTTGCATGACAACCATTTTTTCTGATTTCATTGAGTTTGTAATGGAAGTATTTATAGATGATTTCAGTGTTTATGGTTCTGATTTTGATGTACGTCTGCATAATCTCTCTAAAGTGCTTAAACGTTGTGAAGAGGTTAATTTGGTTTTGAATTGGGAAAAGTGCCACTTCATGGTCAATAAAAGAGTGGTACTTGGTCATCTTATTTCTGAACGTGGAATCCAAGTTGATAAAGAAAAAATTGAGGTGATTATGAAACTTCTTCCTCCTGTTAATGTCAAGGGAGTTAGGAGTTTTTTCGGTCATGCGGGGTTTTATCATCGTTTTATCAAAGTTTTTTCAAAAATTGCAAAACCCCTTACTCAATTGTTGCTAATGGATGCCACTTTTGTCTTTACTGATGCTTGTTTGGAGTCCTTTTACAGGATTAAAGAAGCTTTGATAAGTGCACCAATCATACAACCTCCAGATTAGAATCTTCCATTCGAAATCATGTGTGATGCAAGTGATTATTGATTAGTGGAATTTTATATCCACTTGGAACGCTTCATATCGGCTTAAGTTGGTGTTTTGGACTCAAGTTTTTGGTATTTTTGATGTGTTTTGTGTTGAGTCATTGCAGGGCACTAGTCAGGAGATGGAAAGGAGCTTTTCAATGATTTTATGCTAATAATAGGCCAGGAATGGAGTTGCGGAAGATTGCACGAAGAATAAATCTAGAATCAAGAAAATGCAAAAAAAATTCCAGAGAGCAGGCGCGCCCGCGCCCAACCAAGCGCGCCCGCGCCATGTGTTCCAGAGAAGGAGCGCGCCCGCGCTCCAATGCTGCACGGTCACGCCAGTGTAAAGCCGGGGAATCCTCTTTCTACTCTAATTTGGTGATTTGGAGAGTCCAGGTCAACCAGGGGCCTATAAATAAAGAAAAGAAGACGTTTTTTTAGAAGAAGGAAGCAAGGGAGAACATTAAGAAGACCTAGAGCACACGAGATGACTAAGGAGAAGAATATTTAGTTTCATACTTTTGTATTCTTTAATTTAGGTGATATTTTTGGATGCTTGTTTTTGATTTGTTCTAAACCCTAGTACTTTTATATTCTATTGTAGTATTTTGAACTTATTTATTATCATTTTTTCATTGGAACCCATGGTGACGATGTGTTCGATCATGAACTAATCGTTGTCATGGGGTTCTAACAGATTTACTTATGGATTTCAATAGTTGATTGGTAAAATCTTTAGTGTGTGGTGATGAATGATTTCCTAGTTTGGTTGTGCTTATTCGTCTTTGATGCATAGCTAACATCTATGATTGTTTGTTAATCTCTATTGAAGCGATAGTGAATATAGAGGTTTAGAATTGCCATGCTAGCGTAGGTTTATGTATGTTTGTCATGCATAATTCGTGGAGTAATTTTAACCATCTTACCTACCCTATGTAATCACAACAGATAACTTGTTCTTAAACCGTTATGTTTTCAAATTCTATATACATATAGGGTATAAGAATAATTGGTTTCTATTTGGATTCTACCTTGATTGTAGATTCTTAGTAGTAGGGTATACGTATATCGAAAGATAGTGTACACTAATTCGTGTAATCTGATTAGTTGTCATCACCATCGCATACTATTGATAAAGACATAAACATTGAATGAAGTATTTAATGAAGTTAGAATCCCATGTTTTATTCTAATATAAGTAATTCACTTTTAATCTCTTAGTTAATGCATGCTAGTATAATCTCTTAATTAGTTAATTAACTCAAATTTGTTACTTGTCTTAGCTGTGAACGATAATCATACATTGTTGCACAAGTGCATAATCTGAACTTAACCTAAACCAATCTTTGTGGGAACGAACTTGACTTGAATCTTATACTACTTGTGATCACATAAGCTTGCATGTATTTTCGCGTTTCTTTTAGTGTGAACATGTTTTTGGCGCCGCTGCCGGGGATCAGTGTTAATTTTTAGTTTATGTGCTTGACATCAGTGGTCGTTAAAGTTCACTGACTCGGATTACTTTACATAGTACGACTACTTTGTTATGTTTCAGGTATTCTAGAAAGCGTGTATGCAAACACGTTCTCAGTCTCGTAAGGAATCAATTGAAGAAGATAAGGAAGTTGAAGAATTGGAAGAAGAAGTACTTGAAGAAGTTGAGTTGAAGAAGAAGTAATCATGCAATGGGAGAACCAGTAGCAGCAACGAAAGCGTTGATGGATTATTCTCAACTGAAGATCAATGAAATTCAATCTAGCATTTTCAGGCCAGCTATCGCAACTAATACCTTTGAGATCAAGCCCGACATAATTCAGATGGTGTAGAATTTAGTCCAGTTTGGGGGTGCTCCAACGAAATATCCCAATATGCACATTAGGGATTTCATCGATATCTGTGACACCTTCAAGTTCAATAATATGTTTGAAGATGTTGTAAAACTGAGACTTTTCATATTCTCTCTGAGGGATAAAGCTAAGAGATGGTTACACTCTCTACCAGCTGGTTCCATTACAACTTGGTAGGATCTTGCTCAGAAATTCCTTACTAAATTCTTCCCTATAGAAAAGACAGCTGCAATCAGGAATGCTCTTACTCAATTCGCGCATCAATCGGGTGAATCTTTATGTGAAGCTTGGGAGCGCTATAAGGAGATGCTTAGGAAGTGTCCTCATCATGGAATGCATGACTGGATGGTGATCAATTGCTTTTATAATGGTTTGGGAGCACAGTCAAGACCTATGCTCGATGCAGCATCAGGTGGAGCCTTATGGGCTAAGAGCTATGAGGACGCTTATGAGCTAATTGAGATGATGGCTGCAAATGAATGTCAGAATCCAACTCAGATCCTACCACAAGGAAAGGTAGCAGAAATTTTGGAAGTGGATACAGCTACGGCTATTGCTGCTCAGCTAAAGGCGTTAACTATGAAGGTCGATTCTCTGACCAACCATGGTGTTCATCAGATAACTAGTGTTTGTGAGCTTTGTGCAGGTTCGCATACGACGGAGCAATGTGCTATATCTAGTGAATCAGCTCAGTTTATGAGAACCTTTCAGAGGTCGCAACAACCCGTTCCTTCTATTTTTATCATAACAACCACAACCATCCTAACTTCAGCTGGAGCAATAACCAGGGTGGTATGCAACAACCACAACAACCATACCAGCAGTTTGGAAACAAGCAATTCAATTCTCCTGGATTTCAGCAATAGTATGCACTAAGGCAGCAATTTCAGCCACAGGGAATGCAACAACAATCTCAGGAAGGTGCCGGTCAATCTTCGAATGATAAATCTGAATTGGAGGAGTTGAGGCTTATGTGCAAAAGCCAAGCGGTTTCGATCAAGACTCTGGAGAATCAAATAGGGCAAATTGCTAACGCCTTATTGAATCGGTCACAAGGAACTGTTCCGAGTGATACAGAAGTTAATCCAGGAAAGAGGGAAGTCATGGAACAACTTAAGGCAATCACCCCGAGGTTTGAAAATTCTGAAAATTTCTTCCTGAAGGCAGGCGCGCCCATGCCCATACCTATCATGAAAGAGGTTGTGAAGAAGGAAATTCTTAAATGGCTGGATGCAGGGATCATCTATCCGAATTCTGACAGTTCATGGGTGAGCTCAGTGCAGTGTGTGCCCAAGAAAAGAGGCATTACAGTTGTTGCTAATGAGAAGAACGAGCTCATTCCTACTCAGATAGTCACAGGGTGGAGAGTATGCATTGACTATCGAAAGCTTAATAAAGCCACCAGGAAGGATCACTTCCCTCTTCCATTCATTCATCAAATTCTTGACAGGTTTACTGGCCATGAGTATTATTGTCTTCTGGATGGGTATTCGGGCTATAATCAGATTTGCATTGCCCCAGAAGATCAAGAGAAGACCACCTTTACTTGTCCTTTTGGCACTTTCGCTTTCCATCGAGTTTATTTCGGACTATGCGGTGCACCTGCTACTTTTTAGAAATGCATGATGGCCATATTCTCTGATATGATTGACACTAATGTGGAGGTGTTCATGGATGACTTCTCTGTGTACGGGACGTCGTATGACGAGTGCTTGCATAATCTTGGTTTAGTGCTGAAAATATGTTTTAAGACCAATCTGGTGCTCAACTGGGAAAACTGTCACTTCATAGTATAACAGGGTATTATTCTTGGGCACAAGGTATCTAGTAAAGGTCTTGAAGTGGATAAGGTCAAGGTGGGGGTTATTGAAAATCTTCCTCCACCAATCTCAGTTAAAGGAATCCGCAGTTTTCTTGGTCATGCGAGTTTTTATCGACGATTCATCATAGACTTCTCCAAAATCTCTAAACTATTGTGCAATCTGTTAGAGAAGGATATCCCTTTCAAATTTGATGAAGAATGTCTAGCTGCTTTTGAGAGCTTGAAAAAGAGTTTGACTACATCACCTATTATTACTGCACCTAATTGGAATGAGCCTTTCGAGATGATGTGTGATGCTAGTAATTTTATAGTTGGAGCTGTTCTTGGTTAGAGAAAGAAGAACATTTTTCATGTGGTTTACTATGCTAGTAAAACCCTTAATGGTGCTCAGCTGAATTACACAACTACATAGAAGGAGCTTTTTGTAATTGTCTACGGGTTCAAGAAATTCAGATCTTACTTACTTGGGACAAAAGTGACGGTTTACACTGATCATGCTGCTATTAGATATCTGGTCTCGAAGAAAGATTCAAAACCTCAATTTATTCGATGGATTCTCTTGCTTTAGGAATTCGAGTTGGAAATCAAAGACAGGAAAGGTACGGTGAACCGTAAGGCGTTGATCGTCGTTCTTGCTACGACTTAATTTTAGATGCTTCACATCAATCTAAAGACGGAAAAAAGTGCTTTGTGGGAGGCAACCCACGCGTTTTGGAGTATTGTCGCTAAAAAAAACAAAAGTGCCGAGGTTGGTTGGCCAGTTTTTAGAGCTAGCACAGTGTATCCGTCTCCTGATTCTCCACCCGAGGAGGGTGATTCTACTGACGACTAGGTATGCCTTGTTTTCTTGTTATTATCTTCAATGAGGATAATGAAAAATTTAAGTTTGAGGGTGATAATGTAAGGATTAGTAGTGTGTTTTGTGTTCTTATAGATTCATATTACATGTTTAGTATAGTTCATTCATATTTTTACATGATTGTTCATATAGTTGTTTGCATTTTTGTTTTGCATATTTGTTCGTGTTTGTATGTGAGTCCATTTAGTTTCATTTGCATGCATATAACATGATCCCGTAGGTTGACCTATTTCTGATTGATTGGTTGATGTTGATTTGAGTGTAGTGATGTCGAATAGAGGGATGATTAAGTCCTAATGAATTGATTTGCATGCCAAGAAACAAAGTTTTTTCACAAGTCTTATAGGGTGCTTTTGATCTAATTCATGATCATACTTGTTTGTTTGTTGGAATTTAATCACTTGGTTATATCTAGAATTTTTGCTATTCTTGTAATGACGTAGGAACACTGTTTTTTTAAACTAGGGAAAAACATGGATATCATTGCTAGTTGTGAATAAAGCTAGGCGTCAAATGGCTAGTAGCCGACTCATATTTTTATGAATAGTCTAGGGTTGAATGAGATGGAGTGAACTACACTCATTCAGAAATCATTGAAAAAAAAGAAAAAAAAAAGAGAAAAAGAGAAAAAGAGAAAAAAGAAAAAAATTGTGTAATATGTAGAATTGACCAAGGGTGAGCTCTTTAATACTCGAGCTAATTTAGTTCTAGGGGACTTTGTACCTAATGACTTAAGGCTTGTATAGTCTGGGATCCCCTAACCTAACGCTCGCTACATGTGTATTATTGTAGAAGTATTTTGGGACCTCATTCATTGCACGGTCAAATAAGCATTTGTGTTTGATGTGTTTCAGTATTATAGCATGATCCTTGTATAACTCTAGTAAAATTGAGGTGTTGTGAGTCATTATGTGTTTAACGTCTATTCTATTTATAAACTTGTGATTGTTTTGGCGAAAAATAGGATATGGTTATTGATCTAGTATGGAGAGTATATCTGTTAAGCATCGCACACACACGCGTTTCTGGTTTGTAAGTTGGTTTATGGGATTTAGTTGAAATCTGTTTCGAGTAATTGCATTCTTAGCGACATTTGCTTTTTGATTGGTTATGGTTATTCTGGGGGATCGTTGCATATTCATATTAGTTGCATTCATGCATTCGTTGTGTTTTTGGTGTTGAGGCTGTCTATGCTTGAGGACACGCATCGATTTAAGTTTGGGGGTGTAATAAGTGGAATTTATATCCACTTGGAACGCTTTATATCGGCTTAAATTAGTGTTTTGGACTCAAGTATTTGGTATTTTTGATATGTTTTGTGTTGAGTCATTGCAGGGCACTAGTCAGGAGGTGGAAATGAGCTTTTCAATGATTTTATACTAATAAGAGGTCGGGAATGGAGTTGCGGAAGATTGCACGAAGAACAGAGCTAGAATCAAGAAAATGCAGGAATTTTTCCAGAAAGCAGGCGCGCCCGTTCCCAACCAAGCGCGCCCACGCCCAACCAAGCGTGCCCGCGCCATATGTTCCAGAGAAAAGGCGCGCCCACGCTCAAATGCTGCACAATCGCGCCAGTGTAAAGCTGCAGAATCCTGTTTCTACTCTAATTTGGTGATTTGGAGAGTCCAGGTCAACCAGGGGCCTATAAATAAAGAAAAAAGACGTTTTTGAGAAGAAGGAAGTAAGGGAGAACATTAAGAAGACCTAGAGCACATGAGACGAATAAGGAGAAGAAGATTTAGTTTCATACTTTTATATTCTTCGATTTAGGCGATACTTTTGGATGCTTGTTTTGATTTATTCTAAACCCTAGTACTTTTATATTCTATCATAGTATTCTGAACTTATTTATTACCATGTTTTTATTGGAACTCATGGTGACGATGTGTTCGATCATGAACTAATCGTTGTCATGGGGTTCTAGCAGATTTACTTATGGATTTCAATAGTTGATTGTTAAAATCTTTAGTGTGCGGTGATTAATGATTTCCTAGTTTGGTTGTGCTTATTCGTATTTGATGCGTAGCTAACATCTAAGATTGTTTGTTAATCTCTATTGAAGCGATAATGAATATAGAGGTTTAGAACTTGTCATGCTAGCATAGGTTTATGTATGTTTGTCATGCATAATTCGTGGAGTAATTTTAACCATCTTACCTACCCTATGTAATCACAATAGATAACTTGTTCTTAAACCGTTATGTTTTCAAATTCTATAGACATATATGGTATAACATAATTGGTGTCTATTTGGCTTCTATCTTGATTATTGATGCTCAGTAGTAGGGTATACGTATATCGAAAGATAGCGTATAATAATTTTGTGTTATCTGATTAGTTGTCATCACCATTGCATACTATTGATAAAGACATAAACTTTGAATGAAGTATTTAATGAAGTTAGAATCCCATGTTTTATTCTTATATAAGTAATTCACTTTTAATCTCTCAATTAATGTATGCTAGTATAATCTCTTAAGTAGTTAATCAACTCAAATTTATTACTTGTCTTAGCTATGAACGATAATCATACATTGTTGCACAAGTGCATAATCTGAACTTAACCTAAACCAATCTCTTTGGGAACGAACTTGACTTAAGTCTTATACTACTTGTGATCACGTACGCTTGCGTGTATTTTTGCGTGTGTTTTAGTGCGAACAATTATGTTGTGGGAGCAGTTCTCGGTCAAAGAAAAGACACGATATTGCACGCTATCTTCTATGCAAGTAAAACCTTGGATGAAACTCAGGTGAACTATGCTACTACTGAGAAGGAGCTTCTAGCAGTGGTCTATGCTCTTGAAAATTTTTGTGCTTATCTCATTGGTTCCAAAGTCATTGTTCATACAGATCATTCTGCAATTAAATATCTTTTGGCCAAGAAGGAAGCAAAACCGAGGCTTATTCGATGGATTCTATTACTCCAAGAATTTGACTTGGAAATTAAGGACAAGAAAGGTGCTGAGAGCGTGGTTGCAGATCATCTCTCACGGTTGCGTTTCAAATCGTATATTGTATCAGACACTCCTATTGACGATTCTTTTCCAGATGATCACTTATTTGCGGTTGCTACTCAAACTCCTTGGTATGCAGACTTAGCAAATTTCTGTGTTAGTGAATCTCACCCTCCAGAATTGACCTATCAACAGCGAAAACGGTTCTATCATGATGCTAAACATTATTATTGGGATGACCCTTTCTTGTATGGAAAGTGCGCTGATGGTATCTTTCATAAATGTGTTCCCTAGTTTGAAGTAAATGACATTCTTTGGCATTGTCATTCTCTAGCATGTGGAGGACACCATGGACCATCTAAAGACCGCTACTAAGGTACTCCGATCTTGTTTCTTTTGTCCTTCTTTATTTAAGGATTCTCGTGCTTTCTGTCTGGCTTGTGATGCATGCCAAAGAACGGGTAATATTTCTAAATGCCATGAGATGCCACAAACCGGGATTCTATAAGTTGAAATTTTTGATGTATGGGGTATTGATTTTATGGGACCTTTCCCAACTTCTTGTGGGATGAAGTACATCTTGGTTGTTGTTGTCTATGTATCTAAGTGGGTTAAAGCTATTGGATCGACAACCAATGATTCAATGGTTGTGATGAAACTCTTTAAAAATATTATCTTCTCACGCTTTGGAGTTCAAAGAACAATGATTAGTGATGGTGGTTCTCACTGTCGTCATCGACAATTTGAAACATTGTTGAAAAAATATGGCGTTACTCATAAGGTTGGCCTAGCTTATCATCCTCAGACAAGTGGCCAAGTTGAGGTTTCGAATCATCAAATCAAGAGCATCCTAGAGAAGGTGGTTGTGAAGTCTCGAAAAGATTGGTATTTAAAGTTAGATGATGCTTTGTGGGCTTACCGAACAGCTTATAAGACCCCTATTGGTACTACTCCGTATCGACTTGTTTATGGCAAGGCATGTCATTTTCCAGTTGAGCTTGAACATCATGCTTTTTGGGCCATCAAAGAGCTCAACATGGATATGAAGGTTGTGGGTGAAGCAAGACTTCTTTAGATTAATTAGTTAGATGAGCTTCGCTTTGATGCTTATGACAATTCTCGGTTGTACAAAGAACAAACGAAAAGAATGCATGACAAGGTGATCCAGCAACGAGACTTTCAAGTTGGTGATAAAGTTCTGTTATTTAATTCGAGGCTTCGACTATTTCCTGGAAAGCTCAAATCTAGATGGTCCGAGCCATTCACTATTACTGAAGTTAAAATTCATGGCGTTGTTGAAATAATGAGACCCGATGGAGGAAAATTTAAGGTAAACGTTCAACGCCTGAAATTATATGTGAATGGTTCATTTGTTGGAAAATTGGAGACGGTTCGTCTCAATAACCTCGATACTGAGCTTTAAATCACGGGTAGGAGTCAAGCTAATGACTCTAAAGGAGCGCTTTTGGGGGGCAACCCAACATGTTGGTAATGTAATTTTTTATATAATTATTACTATTATTAGTAGTAGTATATTATTGTATTATTATTACTATTAGTATTAATATTTATATATTTTATTTAATTATTTTTGTACATTTTTTTAGAGGTTAGTTCATTTTTGTATTTAATTTTTAATCCCTCATGGTGTCTTGATAATTTTTGTGTGAAGTGTTTCAGGTTGTAAAATAAATAAATAAATAAATAAATAAAAAATTGCGGTGCATATTTTGCTACCATCGGTGTGCTAGCCGTCTGTAGATAGACTTGGAAAATTAATAAATCATACCTACGATGCATTCTTTTTATCCTGCGGTGCACTTAACATCTATTTCTGTCTGTTTATTTCGCGCGGTGAGGGTGCACCAGTGTTCTCTGCGGTGCGGACATTAATTGTTAATGCACCAGCCTACCCCCTCCCCTTCCCCGCGCGTCCCCCTACACCTAGGGATGGCAATCGGGTCGGATTGGATCGGGTTTGACAAAATCCAAATCCAAACCCGAAATTTTATACCAAACCCGAACCCGAAAAATACCCGAAAATTCAAATCCAAACCTGATCCAACGGATTTTGGATCGGATTCGGGTATATCCGAAATGCGAAAAAATTTGGATACACCTGAAACCCGAAAATTTGAATACCCGATATCCAAAACCGAAACCCAAAAATTTAAATACAATGTAGACAAACACATATATAATATACGAAAAAATTACTAAATACACATCCATTCAATCACCAATAATTTCTAAGTCTAATTCATTAAAAATAAATGTTAAGAAATTAATGAAGCTTAACAGTTTACAAATTAAAATAAAATGAGAGTAATTAGAAGTTGTGAAGCAACAGAAAAAAAATGAAAATCCAACATCATGTTAATATATTAAGCCGGAGTCTCAGTCTGTAACTCTGCATCATTAGTTTGATTCATCAAGTCTTGACCCTTAGATGCACCCGTATATGTATGAAGCAAAACAAAACAATCATTCTCCTAGTTGTATACGTGGTTCAGACTTCGAAGTATATAAGTTGAACAATCTTTGTATGCATGAATGATTAACATCAATCAAGAATTACACATCAACTGAGCCTGCATCAGTAATTCAGACCATTACCAGGGGCATATGTACCTTCTCAAGATCCATTTAATACATAAGTTGTTAAAAAATTTCCCATCATCAAATCCTAGCAAAACAGACACAAAATCACAGGGAAATAATCTGATATACTAAGACTAAATTCCCCACATAATACAAGAGCTGCAGGGAAATCACAGTATAAAAAAGTAACAATAAACATATTCAAGCTAAAAAAGAACTTGAAATGCAGCAAGAGCCCAAAACCCCCTAACAAACCAGCAAAACAGACACAAAAAATAAATCCAAAGAAAAAACAGACTATAATCACACTGGATTTCATGTGTATTGTGTTAGGATCGCACCTCATGTCATGGTATCCTCTTTTTATTTTTTCTTCTCTTGTCCTCTGTAATTTTTGTTTATAACTTTTCGTAGTTCTCTATAGTCTATAGTGCATGTGCTTGAATGTATTCTATACTTTGCAAATGACATGGTTGTTCCTCAACCATATCCAAAAGTAGGAGAAAAAAGTTGGTTTGTAGAATGATTACCAGAGCTAAGCTATATTAAATAATACCTCATTTTCGTGTTCTTGTTGGTTTCTGACAACTAAGAAAAGTCAAAATATTTTTGATTCAGAAATTCTTTTGTAGCAGACTTTTAGAACCATTATACTGATCTGAATCAGAAATTTTTAGAAAAAGAAAGAGTTCATTTTATATTATGCAATTATAATCCCTAATACTTGACTGACTAGTTTCTTTGGATTCTGCCAGAGGTTTGTTTTGAGCTACAATATACTGACTCATGCTGCAGCATGTGAAAGCAGACTGTAATCATTTTGCAGAACATCTTACAAAAAAATAACAACATATAATAAACTACATTAAGCATCATTGATTAATAGAATAAACATCATATGTAAATGTACCTGGTAACTAACAGTATGGACTCTGGAGTCTGCTACTTTCTTCATTAAATAATTAGCAAAACAAGCTTGGGTTCAGTTATTATACCTGAACCATATTGCAATCAAAATTAACAAATTAGAGTAAGATACGGAGAAAGTCAGATGTCAGAAACACTTATATAGAAAATTACCTCACGTGCAACACACGAAGATTCCACATAATTATAAATAGTTGTGTATCCAATAGAAGACTCCCCTGAAAATTTATTAACATGAATATTTATTACAAAAAGGAAGACATGACATAAATACGAAACATTAGATTTGTGTGATTACCTTCCATCTCAGCAGCCCACAACCAACTTTGAGCACACATTAAAGCTTCTATTATTTTGGGATGAAGCCTATTCCGATGCGGACTTACTAACCTACCACAAGAGCTAAATGCGGACTCGGAGGCAACTGTTGATGCCTGAATAGCTAAGAAATCTCGAGCCAAATATTGCAAAGTTGGATATTTAAGCTCATTTACCTTCCACCAATTCAATAGATCTAATCCATCATTTTTTTGCATGACATCTTCGTCCAAGTAATGATCCAACTCCGATTTTATAGAGTCCACCCTTTTTCGCTTTTTGGTACTTATAAACAAATCATACTCCAAAATATTTTCAGAAATAGATGTAGAGCGTGTAGAAGTTGAATCACCTACGCCCTCATTACTCACAAGCCTCTCATGATACTCTTTAAGTAAAGACTAACAAATATATCAGATCTCTTCAACTTTAAGTGATGAAGCTTCACCAAAAATCTTCTGAACGTAGAATTCCAAGACCTCCTTCTTATACCTAGGATTTAACACTGCAGCAACCCCCACAACACCATGAATTACATCCCAATACTTTTCAAATTGTATAAACATTTTTCCAGCCATGGTTTGAATCATTAAATCTGAACTTGTACGCCAATATGTAATAGCTAGCCGAATCTCACATATATTAATGAAACATTGATTGGCAGTAGGGTACTTTGTCCCAGAAAATATCTTAGTCGCCTTAAAAAATTTCTTTAATCTACCGCACACATTTAAAGCAAACTCTCACTCCTCTTTCAATAGGCAATGTGATTTACATTGAGGCTCTCTTGTACCCAATCGATTGAAAATATCTCTATATAACAAAGCTGTTTCAAGCATCAAGTAAGTAGAATTCCACCTAGTTCCACAATCAAGTCCTAATTTTTTAGTATTTATATTACGTAATTGTCGAGCCTTCAAATTTTTCTTCCCTTTTAGGGGTGGCTGTCCAATAGGCAACAAAACTTTGAATTTTTTCAACCCCAATTCTAATCACTTCTAACCCATCTTTCACAATTAAATTCAGGATATGGGGCAGCATAATGCATACGAAACAAATTACCCCACCATCTATAAGTGAAGAAGTATCCAACTTTTCCAACAAACTAACAACCATAGCATCATTAGTTGTACAATTATCAACTGTGAGACAAGATACTTTTCTATCTAAATTCCAATCCATCAAAATTCAAGCAAATTATCACATAAGACATCTTTTATGTGTGGGCATGGAACATAAATAAATATAAAATAGAAAAACATGAATTACTTACAAACATCAGTAGTTAACTAAAACTAAAATAAATTGTACTTTTAAATATAAATATACCTCATAATACGGCTCTGTAAATTCCAAGAATCATCAATAAAATGGGCCGTGACTGCCATATACCTTCTTTTGATTGCTTGCGTCCACATATCTGTAATAATAGCCACCCGACTCATATTACTCTCCAACTCACTCAAAGTTTTAACCCTCTAAACTTCATAAATCTCAAAAATTTCATTTTTTATGGTATTTCGGTATGGCACTTTAAACATAGGTTGAAGATATGATGAGTATCTCTTTAAATTAACATGATCCACAATCGAAATAGGATATTCATGCATAATTATCATTTTTGCAAGCTCTTTCCTTGCGCCCTCAGGGCTGAAATTATAAGACGCTAACTCCATATGGTCTTTGTTGAAATTGCTTGCTAGAAGTTTCTGCCTTATACGAATTTGGCCCCTAGTATGATGCTTCGATTTAAAGTGGCCAATTAAATGAGAAGTCTTTGCACCCGAATCACCTCTAAGTTTGGCACCACAATATTTACACACAGTTTTGATGACGCCATGAATTCTGACTTTATCAAAGTGTAACCATGCTTCACTCTTGCCTTTTTTGAGTTCTTTATCCTCCTTGACATCATCTTTACTACTTGTTATCACATCAGGATCAGCGCTGGAAGTGCTTATATTCTCAACGGGAGCAGATTGTAATTCCAGTATTACTGAAGGTTGAGAATTTTCGTCCGGATTAGACTGAGAATTAGGGGCTGAGCCTGAGGTCGACATGGATGCATATAATCAACCAAAAGACCTTATTAATTACTAAGAATCACAGATTCTACATTATACATGGAAAAAACTTAATTAATTACTAACAAATAACAATCGAAGATAGTAAGTAACAAATAACAAATCTCAGATTTTATATAAGATTAATGATAGAGAATATAGATACAAGATAGATATTAACCGGTAAACAAATTTAATGAACCCATGATTGTTTATTGCCCTATAGTAATACAGTCATGGTCCTCGTGGTCGTGGAAATCTTTGTGTGGCGCCGCGAGTGAATAAAATCTAAGAGGCTGAGGCTCTAACCCTAACTACTAACTAGCGTGTGTACTATGTCCATTGTCCATTTATTTGTTTTAGGTTTCTTTTTATATTAAAAATAAATAATAATGATTAAATTTTTTTATGAATAATTAAATATTAAGTAGGTATTGATGACATTGATTGGATTTAATAATGTATAATAAAATAGTGTGTGTATAATTAATATATATATATATTAATGAATTAATTACTTATCAATAATATATATATATATATATACATATATAATATTGGGGGTTTTCGGGTTTTATTCGGGTTTCAGATTCGGATCGGATTCAGATTGGGTTTTGAATTTTCGGATCGAGTTTCAGATGGTAAACATAAAATCCAAACCCAAATCCAAAAAAAAATTCGGGTCTAAAATTTAAATTCAAATCCAAAAAATCGGGTTTGGTAAATCCAAAAAATCGGGTTTCGGATCGGGTATCCGTCGGATCGGATTATTTTGTCATCCCTACCTACCCCCTCCCCCTCCGCGCCCCCATCCCCACCCCTGCCTACAAATCTAACTTAACTAGTAATGTACTTCTACTACAAATCTAACTTATGTAGTTTACTTTTTTTCATTTTTTTGTTCTTAATTAATGTACTTATGTTATTTTCACTATTATTAATATTAATATTATTATTATTTTATTATTATTATTATTAATATAATTATTTTTTGTTATTATAATAATTATTATTCATGTACATTATTATTATTATTATTATTATTATTATTTTGTTAATATTTTTTTATTTTCTTGTATTTCTTTTATGTACGTAGTAATTATGCAAATTATCTCATATTCTAACTATGTATTATGTGTTATTTATGTTTTTATATTTATAGATTAAAAATAATTATTTTTTTTACATACGTAATTATGTACTATATATATATTTATATCAAACATTTTCTAACTAACTTTATTTATTTATTAGGTATATATTATCATGGTTTATAGTTGTATTAGGTTAGTATTCATGTGTATGTACACCTACAGCCGCATCACTATTCCTTACCGATTTACAAAAGTGCTATTACATTCATATTGCGTCTCAGTGCCTTCTGCAAGTCTTTTCTTTATGGAATTATTTTGCGAAGTTGTGCGCCTACTTCTACAAAGAACAAGTATTTGTCACATGTAAGAATTATTTGTCGCTTTACATCAAATCTGTGAGACCAACTCCTACTCTTAGTCTGCATGACAGCAAGCACTACACGCCTTATATAGCTGCAAGTTCTTGGTTGTGTTGCCTACTACGTCTCTACAATGTGGGTTCATCTAAATTACCTCCAAAGAAGAAACAAAAATAGAGTAGTGAATCAGCCTGTCCCGATATTCCAAAATATCCAGTTGTTAAAATAACGGGCGACACACAACGATCCCAATATGCCACTTTAACTGAACGTCCGGTCCTTCCCAGACAGATTTTACGTGTATTAATAGGTTGGTTATTATTATAAAATTCGAACATGAACTGGCTAAAGTTGAATGGAGTAATATCTCGGACATGAATGAGTCCTCTTATGCTCCTTTTACGTATGAGTTTCTCAGTTCTTTCACGGTTTCTAGCAAGGGGTTGTTATCTTTTTGGATTACAAATACAAATTATAAGATTACAAAAGCTCAGTTGGCCAACATGTTCAACTGGCAGTTAGTAGAGCAACAACCACTTCCTGAAAATTATGCTACACCTTTTTGGCTCAAAATCACAGGATTGCCCAGCACTCAAAGATATATTGCTCAATATGCTTCAGCTTCACATATCATAAGCCCCTGCTACCATTATTTTTCTCGACTTTTATCATTTACTATATATGGTTGTGCTGAGAGTAAGAACAAAATTCAAACAGGGGAGCTTGCATTATTATACTACTTTGATGCGGAACTTCCAGTCGATTGGACGAGTTTGTTGATAGAAAGATTCTTGTGTCACGCCAACAAGCGTACTGTGCTAGTTATTAGAGGATTTGTCACTCGAATCGCAGAGAAGATGGCTATTTTTAGTCTCTATACAATTAACTTAAAGGCGACAACGGGGTGGTCATCCCACATTGATTCTGAGTACGTCAATTGTATGCATATGTTGCGTCAACTTGGCTGTAAGGAGGGGTTGTCTCCAGCACCTCACAAACGTGATAGAGTCTAACCAGAGATGATTGCAGAGCCATTGGTACCTCTCGAGTAACAAGTTTCTGAGCTAAGAGCAAACGAGATTTAAATCATGCAAAATCATGAGAGGATAGGAACATAGTTGGATGACATCTCTACTTCCATTCAGAGATATTTTTCGCAGCATACACCTTGATCTCAGGGGAGTTTTCTATCTTTTTAGTGTACACTTTTGTATTGTTTTTCTGTATTTTGTTGGTTAGTTCATTGGGGAAAATGAACCACTTAAGTGTGGGGATGAGTTTCTAGTGTTAAGAATTCAAAAAAATATCATAAAAATAAAAAATTCAAAAAAAAATGAAAATAAAAAAATCTTGTATATTGCCATGTCTCGTAGTGTGTTAACAATGATAAGTACACATCTTGTGAGTTTCTTTTGCATGATTAGTTAATATATCATATCATTAGAAAATCATTTGTGCATGATAATACCTTATATGTGCTTGTGAAAATTCTAAACTTGAGATGCATCTTTGTCAATTTTTGTAAGTACTGAAGCATGCTTTCGCATTGTGAGATCTTGAGCCTAATTTGTGATTGATACATTTTATATCAGTCAATTTCATTGTTGTGTGTTGTTCGTTATGAAGTATTTTGCTCTAGAACTTTTTTTAAACCTTGTTGAGATTATATGGTATTTATATGCATGAAAATGATAAAGGCAGTAGGATAAATCTTATTTACCTAAACAGTACCCATAAAGTATATCCCTAGTGAACCGCTTTGAGCTTTTTATCTGTTCTTTTGATATATCACCTATCAAATTACTTGAACCTACTTATTCGTTCTTGTCTTGATTTACTATTAAAGCATTTTGATTCATTTGAGGGTTGGTGATACATAGTATGGGGATTCTTTGTTAAAGTGTGAAAAATTGGTGGGTATCAAAATCAAAAAAAAAAAAGGTTAAGTACTCCTTTGAGACCAACGGGTGGAGAGTGTAATATCATATGAAAGGGACGATACATGTGCATGTGCTAGTATTAAGTACATTATACTAGAAATTATGAGGGATTAACTTAATATCTCTTATTTTTCTTGTTGACATTTCACTGCCCTTGGTTACTAGAAAAATACTTGAACCTTGAAAAAAAAAGAAAAAGGAGAAGATGAAAAAGAGTTTGTGTTCATTGGTTTGTGCAATATGAAGTTGGGAAGTACACAATAATTTGTGCTTGGGCTTAATACTTGTGAAAGTTCGCTCAGCTTTTACATGATTTGATTTCATATTGAGTGCTTATTTAAAAATAAACATTGTGCTCTATTAGTTTAACAAATTAGCTACTTGTTAGCCTTTTTCTTGATATCCTACCCTCCACCTTAGCCATGTTACAACCTTTAACGAAGACCTTTTGATTTGTGAATGCATATATTTAAAGTAGTGGAGATTTGGTAAACAACCAAGATTATGGTAGCGCATGATTTCATTGATTGAACTTGAGCGAATACACTTAGCCTATACACTTGTGTGATTTGAGAGTTATGTAAGCTTTTCTTATCCATGGCATATTACTTACTAAAGGCGACTTTGTTGTTTATTTCTTGTTATTTTTGTCTATCTAGACAATGTGTGCGTACTTGGATAGTTGTGTACGAATGATGTGTGAATTAGAAAGACTGTTGAAATTGTATAATTGAGGTTTACATGTGTGAAGTGCTGTGAGATGTTGCATACTTGATACTTGGCAGAAAATAAATGGATTTTGTGGGTAGATTCACTATAAGCCCTCACGAGACAACACTCGTCCTATTAGGGTTATCTAGGGGTTTAATGGCTTGTTGCATTCGATCAATGCAATTGTGTCATCTACGAAAATGGAATTAGTTAGACTAGAATATTTTTATTTCTTTCTTTTCCCGAGGACGTGCAAATCCTTAGTGTGGGGATGTTTGATAGAGTATATTTTTATATATATTTTAGATGATTTTTGACCTCATATTTATTGTTTTTGCATTGATTTGGATATTTATTTAATAGGTTTTGATGTTTTATTATAGGATACAAGGAAATTCTAGATTTGCAAGGATTTGGAGCAAAAAGTCCTATTTTGGAGTGAAAATAGAAGAAAATTCGTAATATTAGAATACACGGGCTGCAAATACTGTTTGGGCCGTATCTTGAGTTGCAGAAGTCTGTTTTTGACGATCTTACAGTCCACGCAAAGCCCACGGAATTTTATTTAATTTAGAGATGGTCCAGTAAGGAGAATCAAATGAGAACAACCCAAAAACTACAGAGAACATACATCTACGAATTTTAATTATAGAATCCTACTCGGTCTAGAATTCTCACTTGTAATTGGATTAGAATAATAAAATACTTTTATTATTAGAGGGGACTTCCGTTTTATTAGGGAGATATACAGATATAGACATACGTACTATTACAAAGCTAGGGCTTTCAGTTTCTTCATCTCTTTGATAGCACTGTGTTCCATCTTGGATATTGATTTCTTTATTAATCTAAAGTTAAAGGTATTCCTATCTATTCTCGTTTTATTTGTATCTGTTTTACATGGCGTTCATCATTTTTATTGCTTTTTACATCTAGCATGAGTGAGTATTTTAATTCTAGGGTGCAAAGGGAAGCCATGTTTGTACCATGAATATGCTTTAATTTGATTAGTAGTTTAATGGGTAAAAAGTAATTATAGTCGATATGTTTTAATACTTAATATGTGTAATTGGCCAATATCAAAGATTATCTGTATGCAATAGGGGTAATAGATCGGAATATTTTACTCACTAGAGGCACACATACGATAGCAGAATTGAAAGTGAGAGCGGGAACATCACTGGTTTTCTGAAAGTGTTATTGCTTGGGAAAAATTAACCTTTACTTTAATTACTTGACCCATTGAATTGCTATACTTTTATGATTAGCTTGGTGTAAACATGGTGAACCTGCATCGCCCTAGACCTTCAGTTAATTGATTTAAAACATATTTATTTGCATTAGCAAGCTAGTTAAAAACCTTCAATATTCGTTCTTCTCTTGAAATAATTCATAATAATTAAATTGAAATTCTTAAAATTAGTCTCCTTGTGGATACGACCTGCACTTGCCACTTAGTACTAGTAATAGACACCGTGCGCTTAGGGTTAGATATAAAATAACACATCATCATCAAGGAAAGATCAAGGATATGGTGGATGTCAGAATTGATGAACTTGTGCCATCACAAATAGAGATCAAGAATAAATTCCACAAATTTGCTGAAAAGATTGCCACATTCAGTCTAACTAGGTTTGAGACCAGCATCAAGCATCTCAAAGAATCATTTCTGGCCTTGCATGAACTTATCCAAAAATAAATCTCAAGCAACAATGACACCAAAGTCAAATTTGGATCAACTTCATAAGTCTAGATATGAGCCTTCAACCTTGATGATGGAGGAATTATAAGGGTGATGCATGATACTTTTGGTACAACTAGCTCTACAACCTCTACAAATATTCCTTCCACCTCTTCATCTCACCAAATTCTAGCTTTTGGTACAACTAGCTCTACAACCTCTACAAATATTCCTTCCACCTCTTCATCTCACCAAATTCTAGCTCTTCAAACTCAAGACAATGAACTTCAAACATCAAATACATTCTTGTCATCTCAAGTCTCTGAACTAAGAACTCTTGTTCGAAGTCAACAATAAGAGAACAAAACCTTAATAGACTCCCAAAATTATTTTTAAATGCAGACAGGTGTGTATTTGGGAGGTATCATGGGTGCACTGAAAGTCCCTCTTCAGGAAACTCCTCTTCAGGTATCATGGTGTGTATTAACTTTCCTGCTACCAAGACAAATGGGGAGATGATAGAGCCCAGGCTAAAATCAAGTCAAAATGAGAATGACGTTGGAATTAAAAGACTCAAAATGGTAGCTGAAGGCCCTTGTCTTGACAAAGAGTTTGGTGATTTCCTTAAAGGCCTAAGAGTTTCACTCGACCTAAATCATTTCTCTTACAAGAAGGCTGTAAACAACAATATTAATTTCCTGAGAGTGGTACTAGTCACCAGACAAATGTTTTAGGAAAAGAGAATTATGGTGAATATAAATGACTCTGGAGTTGATAGGTGCATGCAGGTCTTTATCTCCTTTCTAAGATCAAGAAGAGCCTCAGAACTGGATATATTCATCAATAAAGTCAAGGTGATGACTTCAGAGAACACTTTTTTTGCTACATGAACTAAACTCAGGTCAACAAGAAGCTTTTCCTGAAGCTTATCTCCAACCTAGCAAATAAGTGGCCTACATATCCCCTAACACTAGGAGATGAAGACACTTTCAATTATCAAAGCATTGTATCATGAAAAATAAGAAATTGATGATGACTATTGAGACTGAATTGAAGACCAAAAAGATCAAGACAAATGAGGATGTTGAGATGATCAAGATCTTTCTAAGATACTTAAAAAATGCATATGTCATGCTATCACAAACCAAGATCAATGAAAAAGATGATGACTTGGATGTTGATGAGCAAAATAAAGATGAACACAAATCTTTTGGCTCAAATCCAAGTCAATCAAGGAAAAGAAGTGGGAGTCATAAGAAATCAAAGAGTAGCAATGATGAGAAAAATAAAAAGAAAGATAGAGACAAGAAGAAGGGTGGAAGAGATGGTAAAGATACCAAGAAAACACCTATAAGCCAAATTTTCAAAACTATATAAACTCAACCCAAATCCATAGCCAAACACAAACTCAAAACATCCAAACCTCCAAGCCTAAATACATGTACAAACTCATAGCTAACTCCCTACTCAAAATACCTATTCAAGTAACCAAATCTTTCTGAAAGAAAACCAAAGAAAACCTCCATCATTTAAACTACCAACCAAAAATCACTTCAAGGTTACTCAAAGAAAACCAAAGCAAATAAAGGATGAAATTGGTGTTATATGGAACCGCTACAATCAAGAGGATTTTCTACCAAATTTCAGAAGAGATATCAGATGATAACTACCACAATCAATTAGCTTAAGAAATAGTCAAAGTCTGTGTAAAAACTCTGGGAGAGATGAAAATTTATTTTGAAGATGGCATATTCAACTTGCTCAATAAAGAAGTGATTGAAAATTACTCAACTGTTGAACTTGAAAGAGTAATTAGTTTAATGACTGGAAATGATGCTTTCACAAAGATGAGAAAGGTTGAACTGACTAGAAGGTTGAGAGAAAGAGATGAAAGACTTGCAAGGGACACAGTTGAGATGGAAATAAATGCAATCAAGAAGGCTAAAAAGATAGAGATGTTTGAGAAAATATCAGAAGAACTAAAAGCTAAAGGGTTGAGTATAGTTTCTCTTGATGGTATGTTTCTGAATGTTAAGACTCATAGATTATCAAGGTACATGATAAAATATATTGACAGTTACTTACTAAATGAATGACTCAAACTGATGGAATCTGTAAGAGGGACTGAAATAATTGAAGAACTAGAGTGCCTTGTCAAACTCAAAGATTTGATAAGAGAACAACCATGATATGAAAAATTTATCTGATTCTGTAAATTCAATTCTGAATGTAACTACTAGAATATATGAAATCTCTACTTTGTCAATCTGCTAGTTATTTTGTTTAATTTTTTTGCTTGGAGTTAGTCTTGTTATCAGGCATGAATTTATGACAAGTAATCTTCTCACAAATTGGGGGAGATTGTTGTGCAATACATGCATGTATATAATTAGACCAAGTCAATTGGACAACCCTGAGAATCAATTGTATGGTAATCTTATTGTATTTTGTATTTATATTTCTTGAGTCTGTAAAAGTGCTAAGGAGATTTGACTGAAGGATTTTTCTATGAACAACCATCAATCTAAAGAATAAACTATGGAAGCAGATCAATCCAAATTATGCCTTAGAGAGAAGTGTAGAAACTTGGATTTGAATAATATTGTTTTTGGGAAAAAAAATTAAGTCACATATCAACAAGTCACAGATCAAGATGTATAGAGATTTATGTCGAGAATTCATAATGACTTGTAGAGAAGTCTAAAGAGATATCGACAAGTCAATCTGTTTGTAGAGAAGTGAAGATATCAACAAGTCAAAGAGTCCATGTATTGAACTGGAGATATCGACAAGTCAAAATCTACTTTTAGAGAACTGGAGATATTGACAAGTCAAAAGCCTACATAGAGAACTGGAGATATCGACAAGTCAATATACTTGTAGAGAACTAGAGATCTCGACAAGTCATAATACTTATAGAGAAGTAGAGATATCAATAAGTTATTTTACATATTGATATGTGACTTCTGTATACAGTAAAATAGATATCGACAACATCCTCAAAATTCATAATATAGACAACTTGAATATCCAAGATTATCAGTCAACAAACAATTCTATAATTGAATTGGAAAACATACAAATGCAGTTTGAAGAATGCAAGATCAAGAGCCAAGATTAACTGGACAAAGAAGGGTCACAGACCTATTAGATTGTATGAAGATTTGCTACACTTAAAGTGAAAATAGACAAATAGACTTTAGAATATGTGTTAGTCCATTTTGGTGTAATCTTTGTAAGTTGTGCATGTTATTCTATAAAACATGTCACGAGTCATTTGTTTAAAAAAATAAAACAAATCTAGAAATCTTATATTCTCTCAAGAGAAGTAGTTGAGTTCTAATTAATCAAGAATACGGATTTATAGCACAACAAAATTTATTTAAATATAAATCAAGTGAGTTTTGATAAATTACTTGTGTTCTTTACATTAAGTAATTTATCACTACAAAATTATTACTTATGTGTTGAGTTCCAAAACCTAACACCATTTGATCTTCAAGAGTAAAATCTAGAAAATGAAAAAAAAACACATTCACCCCCTCTGTATTGCACTTCATACATAACATAAAATTTTAATTAAATACAAATAATTTCATAGTTAATTTTTTTATAGGTACTTCGAGTTCTAAGAATGAAAAAGACGAGAGTAGAACTAGTCACCCCTGAAAGTATGTATCTTTTAATTGTACAAAAATCATAAGTTTAGGATTTATTTTTAATTTTATTAAGAATTTAATTTTATTTAGTAAATAAAAAATACAATGAACAAAATTTATAAGGTGGCAAATGGCCATACTTGTGATTAAATAAGAAATGGTACATGGTATTGTGATTAAAAGTTATTTACTTGTTTAATTAAATAAAAATGATAGAAATAAATGCAACAAAATGTTATAATTTTTCACTAATTATTCTTTTAAGATTTAATAATAATATTTTTTTTTATAATTATTGTATATTTCTAATAAATTATTTTATATTTTCTGTGATTTACAGCTTTTTTTACCTCAGAACAATCATTTTATTTTTTTTAAGATCCATATAAAGCACATATCATACCAATATCCAAATCAGTTTTTAAAAAACAATTTTTTTTTGCATAAACAGGGAACAAATTTTTTATATTAATTCGGGATCATCGATAAGATAATCACCCTTCTGCTAGCTTAGGTTAAAACTTCTTATGTGAATTAACTTGATCTCATCCTTGACCTTAAATTTTGACAACTCTTGCGTAATATGAAGGACAGATGTACCCCATGTTCAACAATTTTTTCACCTTTTCTTAGAGCAAGACTTCCCCGATTTTGGTTGTCCACTTTTTCAAGTAAAACTTCTAATTTTGTTATCCGGAGCGGGTATTAAAGAATTAGATGACATATGATGCCTAAGATCCAAAGTAGGGAACCAACAACAGGGATCCCAACAAGAGCACAGAAAAAGAAAACCATCATAGGTAAAGACTAGGGCTCTGGAGATAAACTGCTCAACCGCATCAATCGCGAAATGCGGGTTAGTTGTGAATTCAAATTTTAAAAACCGCTCATACGCGGTTTGGATGCGGTTTTAAATTCTTGAAAATCGCAAAATCGTAACCGCAACCGCAACTCGCAACATATATTTATGATAAATTATATTTCCAAAAATGTAATTGATATCATATAAATTAGTAAGTATACACGTTTATTAACTAATTTTAGGTTAATGTTAAGACATCGTTCATAATATTCACAATCATTATAAGATATATAACCAAACAAATGAAAAATGTAATAAACATGTATTTTTTTTATCCTTTTCTTTTTTCATTTCTCTCGCCTCCACATTTTTGTATGTTTTTAATATCCTTGCTCTACACGGAGCATTAGCTTATTTTATTTTTTGAATGTAATTTATCACGTAACTTAAACTTCAATTTATTAATATTCTAAATTTATTTTTTTGCAAATTATTAATTATTTTAAAATAAGTAGTTGAACCGCAAACCGATCCGCAATAACCGCAAATTCGCAACCGCAATTGACGCGGTTAACCGCAACCCAAAACCTGCGGTTGCGGATGACAATTTTCTAAAATCGCTCTTCGCGGTTTGGTTCGACTTTTACTCCAAAACCTATCCGATCCGAACCGTGTACACCCCTGGTAAAGACCATTACAACCTCACAAAAACTGAAAATACCTAATAGTGTTAGTCAAATTAAACGGAAGTATGCTATTTGCACTTGTTCGCTAACTTTAGGTACAAATATTGCTATATATGAAACTAGGAGTAAAAGTGCATAAGTGAGAATGTATAGGTACACAGTATTCATTTAACTCTCAGTTTTTTTAATAAGCTGTCCGAACTCGGTTCAGGTTCGAGTTCGATTCGGTTTTGAGTTCGATTCGTTAGTTTCGTGAACAACTCGTACTTGGTTCGAGAATAACCAAACTTGAGTTCGGAAAAAAAATTGTTCAATAATGTTAATAAATATTATTCGTTCGTTAATTTTTTATTCGTGTTCGTAAAATACTCTTCCGTATTCAGTTTGTTTACGACCTCATATATGACCTGTGCTTGTTGAAAAATTGAATATGAGTAGTGATGTACATGGAGCGGGTGGGGCGGGCTGAAGGAATTTAGAAACCCAACCCCATAAATTTTGGTTTTCAAAATTTCAACCCAAACCGAACCGTTTAAATTTGTCTAAATAGAAACACATGATATACAGTCATAAATTTTTTTAAAAAAATTATAAATACTATATAAAATATAATATGTATTTATTTAGATTTTATCGGTTCGGTTGAAATATATAACTAGAACCGAGTAATTTAAATCAGTTCTATTTTTTTCGATGTCAATTTCGACTACGTTACATTCAGTTTGATTTTTTCCGATTTCAGATCTGAACCTTAAAATTATTTCATATTTGACTTATCTATAAATTAGACCGAACTAAAGCTGAATGTTTTTAGTAAAACTTAAACAATAATCTACCCATTATATCTTTTATATATGATAAGCGTAACATATTTCTTATCCAAAATTTTGGTTTTGTACCGCCAAAACAATCTCAACCATTAATCTGATAGAATTAAAAAAATAGACGGTTAAAATTATATCTTATTTGAATAAACATATTCTTAATACAATCATAAATAAAAAATAATTAAATTGTTCTAATACTATTCAAAAACCAATTACTATACAATGTCCTAATACAATTCTAAATAGAATATAGCTACGTATTTAACCAGTCATAAATATAAAAGAATTATACTCTTTTACTACTATCGAAACACTAAAATATGATTTAATAATACAAAAATAGATAGAATATTATTAAATATTTTACTATATATAGATGTAACTCAATTACTCATCCGTAAATTTATCAATATATGCATATTTGTTGTAATAATATTATAAAAAACTATATAAAAAACAATATTGTAACAACGATATATATATATATATATATGTATATTTAAAAATTTTAAATTTTATATTTAATAATTTCAAAAAGTTAAAAAATATAATATTTAATATATCACACGGATTATAAGTTAGTATAATAAAATAATTACATGCGGTATTGCTATTTTTATTAATTAGTATAAAATACGGAAGCATAGAGCCATCAGCCCCATGGACCAAATATTGATGTCGATGTGTTCGTATGTTGATGTCAAAAAAAAAGAAGATATGTTCATATGCTGACACCATCTACTAGGAAAAAAATTATAATACGTTTCATCTGGTGTCGACAAAGTCTTTGATTAAATCCTAATTCCAAAGTAAAGAAGGATGAATTAGTCTCATCATAGAAACCGTAAAATCACAATCGAACCCATTTGCCTTGGTCATTTTCAACCATTTTTCTCCATCTTCTCAAATCTCATTCCACGCGGGAGGTAACTTGAAATTTACATAATCTTTCTTTTGGAAAATTTCTTAATTAGGAGACACATTTTAGGAATTGGAATGCTCAAATACTAAGAATACAAGTTTTACTTACTACAACAAATTAATTTTGGAAAGTCTGAAAACAAGACACTTTAGTTCTTTACTAGTTTTACTAGTCGAGTGCGATGTTATAATTTAAATGATAAGACTATCTCGTCGTTTTATATTTTAAATTCGATTTTTTAAATTTCAAAATTTATTGATATAAAACTTATTTTACAAACTTAATTGTTAATAAAATAATTTGCTAATTTGATTATGTCTATCAATTCTGATTCTGCTATAATTTCGAAGATTTGGTAACAATTAATTTGATTAACAAAATAAGAATCAAACGAGAAATTTAATTTGAAAATTGTTTGAACACACGAGGGTGCGTGTGTGAAATGTATATATATCGATAGATATGTTCTTATCTCTAACAACTCGTTTACTCAATCCCACCTTTTCCTAACCTCTTTTATCATCTCTCTCTCTCTCTCTCTCTTCCGTTTTATTTTCTTGATTTATTCTTATCTCTTTTTTATCCCCATCCCCCTTCTTGCGATCCCCTGTTTCGGTGCTTCAGGTCTCTCTCTCTCTCTCTCTCTCTCTCTCCATGTATAAATCTCTCCCACTCTCTCTGAATATATTGCATGTGTATATGACTTATATGTAAATTGTGAATGTAACAGGGAAAATAAATTAGAAGGATGGCAGCTACTTACAACAGAAATGGAGACGACACTGTTACTGTCCACGATCACGAGGTCAGTACTTCCTCAACCACTTTTCACTATTTTATACCCATAGTATATGTTTCCATGTATTTATCGTAATTTTCTTTTTAGAGAGCTTCATGTTGAAACAAGAATTCACAATTAGTAATCATATCTGTTCTTGGCTTCTTGCACATTCAAAATTATTGTTAATCGTCCATAATAACATTAAGTGAATATTGTTATTAAAAGAAAAGGGTACAGGAAAACAAAACTTGAAATAGTAGAGGTTATATATTTGTTTGCTATAATTTTTCCTCGTTTGCGTAAGTTGTAGGTTTTCCTTGTGATTTCTTGTAATATCGGATTTTAATGAGGCTCTTATGTATGAAGTTTTTGATTACGAATATAGTTGAATTTGTTATTGCACTGTTGATGATTTAGTAAAATTGAAAGAATTTTTGTGTGTTGATAGCCGTGATCTTGAGATTTAAGCCTGTAATCAATGAATTAAGAAATTGGCATGCCTTATATGTGATGTGATACAGTTTCATGCTTCTGATTTTGTGGCATATAAAATGAATTAGTTGCTGTTTTTTTGTAGCATATTGATTTGTGTAACAAATAAATATAATTTATAAGATACAGAAAGTTGATCACACCGGTTTTTCTAATTGTAGAATGTACCACAACGGCCTAGTACGGTAGAACCCCCTAGCAATCTTTAGAACCGTACCAAAATGGTACAGCAGCAGCGGGAATATGACGCAATTGTGATACCGTTGAAAGTGTCACGGGTATTTGAAATTGAATTCGTCATAGTTCTGCAAATATCATCTATATAAATAGATATTTACACTGCTGTTACACATGGCAGCTATTGTTTCAGATTTTATTTTTTGTCTTTTCGGAGATTTTTTTAATCATTAACAGCATGACACCTAAAAAGCAGGCAGTATCAAACTAATATTTTTTCCTCTGTTCCCCATCCTTTGTTCTCTATTTTTAGAATTTCTAGATGTGTAAATGTTTTAAGTTTTAGTCTAATTAGATCCTGAAAGGAGAGTGTTCTATAGTATATTGATAATGGGGTAGAGAAAATTTTGTTGGATTTCGTGACGAATTTGAGGAGAGTTAGGCTAGTTCTGACTTGGCGGAGTTGTACAGTATCTTGATTAGAGTTAGGCACATGTGATTATAGAATGAGTGCTTACTTAATTACAATTACAATATGTGTTTTCAGTTGACATAGAAAGTAGTTGTTAGGATTATTTCAGTTGGATGTTAATTGGAATTTGAATTGTAGCCTAACAAATTTATTCCAGTCTATGTTGTCCTGTTTGATGTGATTACCTGTTTAGTCAAAGTAGTGCAGCTTTAGCCTTTAACCGTGTTCTATTTTATCACAGTCAAACTCGGTGCAAAAAAAATATGGGGAAATAATGCCAAAGAAGAAGCCTTTGATCTCAAAGGCAAGTATATTTTTTTCAATTGATGAAATCAAGTTGTTCATTTTAGTAGCATATGTGAGTAATTATATGGGTTATGTTCAACTGCAGAATCATGAGAGGGCCTTCTTTGACTCAGCAGATTGGGCGTTATGCAAGGTTAGTTTATGAATGGAAATATGTAATTCTGTAATTGTCTAGCTTCCATTACCACTTATGGATAATGGCTTAATTTATGTTCTCAATCAGCAAGCTGCAGGCGTTGATCCAATATCATCAGTGTACATAGAGAATTTGCAGCCAAAACTGCAGGTAATATATTTAACATAATTAGAGATTGATAAATTAGAACTTGTTAATATTTGTTGTAGTTTATTTGAATTCTCAATAATTTTCGTCAAATCTTTTCAGAGAACACCTCACCAACAGCTTCCTCCACGGAGACCTGCTTGCAGTTCTGGAAGGGATGGCCTCATCAGCTCCTCTAACTAAATAAATAGGCCCTTATTATGATACAAGTATAAAAGAGGAGGATAATGACGAATATGTAAACTAAATGACTTGGTTTTTCTGTTCTTCTATGTTATTTGCAAGCGTAGTAGATACTAGCTAGCTCTGCACATTCCTAAAACACACACACACAGCTACTTATCAATATAAGGTTCTTGCTCTCACTGATTGTAATCAGTTTGGTAAAGCAATCTTCTGGGGTTTCCATAGCCTAAATAAACTAGTTCGTTATAAATTCACTGGGAAAATATGCCGGATGGCTTAAACAGAATCATTCAAATCGTTGAATATTTCATACAAGAATTGGAATCAGCAGTAAACATGTACCATTTTATATGTATACTGCTGGATGTTTAACATCTGTTATGTTGCATTTGCCAATATTTGAATTGCTTGGTTCAGTGTTTGAATATATATTTCTTATGAGATGAACCACTCTTTAACGACATGAACAATTGGTGAAGTTTAAACGTTTTGCTAAATTGTACTACCACATAACATGCCTAACTAAGCTGCAATTTTTCAAATAGTTGCATTGCTTTTGTTAAGTTATCCTATTCTTGGTTGATAAAATTGACATTTCTTGAATTTGTTATACTGAACAAGTCAGTTCAAGATAAAATGTAACAGTTGCACAAATTTTTTAATCAGTTGAGAATGAAATCGGAACCATAATAATTTGAATCTCAATGAACTGATTGTATTGTAAGTTGTGTGGAGGAGAATCTTCTAGAAAGGTTAGTCATGTGGTTGGACTCATAAACCAGAATGGCTGAACTCTGGTCTGGGAATCACATGTCGCATGATGGAGACACGTTATCACTTGGCATGTGATCCAGTTCCAATCGATCATGTGTTTCGTTAAGTTTCAATTACAGTTAGACGAAATATTCAAAGTATAGCCGGTGGTGTTGGAGAAAATCAACGCTGCTGATGCACTGATCAAGTGAATTTGAATGCTTACGTACTGGTTCAGATCTTCCTTGGTGATAGACTGATAGAGACACATTTTGTACATGGACTAGAATATAAAAAATATTTGTGCTATTCTAGAAGATCTTTGTGTGTAATGAAGCAATTGAGCTTCTCTACTACTACCGTATAATTTAAGGTACATTTTTGTAACACACTTTCTAGTAATTACGTGCCTTTTTAGTGCACAAATGTATGCTCCTGGCAGGAAATTAAGGTGTCCACAGGAGTTCACTGCATTGCAGTTGGGAAAAGTAGTGTACGAATCTCGGTTCTTACATATGACAAAGGGTCCACGGGAAAATGATTTCTATAACAAATCATACTTCGATACTTGTATACACTTACACAAAAAATCCTAATTCACAGGTTATGGTATTGCTACAACAAATGCTTGTTATGTACCTGATCTCTTACATATATGGGATTCTAGTTAACACGTTATGGTATTGCTATAACAAACGCTTATTGTGGACCTGGACCCCTTACATATATGGTAGAGTAACGTTGAAAAACCAAGTTTAATCTTATGAACACTTGTCTTACCTTATGAATGTATCTGTATAAGGTGCATTAGTGCAGTAATGCGAGTCATTTTCAAAACATCGTAGCACAGTGGATATCCTTCTTCTAAAAGGAAGTATGAGTGCGTGAGGACGAAAATTTCGGCCAAATGACTATTACAAAGAGAAAAGTAATATGTGAAAGAGAAATGTACGTCCACAGAACGGGATACATAATTTTTGTACAGAATGAATTGGCAAGATGATGTTTTGCAGAGTACACATGATCAAAAGAAAAACTGTTCATTTCTTTAACCCTTGAGGTAAACCTCAAGTTGTACTGCAACTAAAGAAGATGGTATTAGGTTCGACTCCTAACGCTCACAAAGAATTGTTCCTGCAAGTTAAGTTGGTGGTTTCACCAACTGCCTCCTTATTTTGTCATTTCTTTTCCAACCATTTTTAACCTAAGCTAAATAATGTTAATATTTTTACATCCCCTTTTGCAAAAATGTTTTTTTTTAATCTTAACTTTTCCTGCTGCTGTTGTATTCTTCTACTAAGATTTGCTCTTTTTGTTATAGGTAGTTATGATTCTACACATTGGTGTTTATCTAATTAGGTCTGCATTCCACATCTAGAAGCTAAAACCTGGAATATATACTTTGTGCATTTAATTAGCCAAAAGTAACTTTTAGGTTCCATTAAATATAAATTTTGTACCAGTTAAACAGGGTAAAAAATGGCGATACACAACCTTGCAATTCTGGCTCTTGCTGTTGTTTTCGCGTTTCCCTGCACCCTTGTAGGTATCATGAACTAACTAAACAGATAACAATTACTTTCTGCTTATTTAGTACTGAATGGAATGTTCATCTCAAGTTTTTCTGTTTCATTGACAGGGAAGGCAGATGACTATTTCCCTCAATTTGGTTCTCAGGGAGCTGTTAATGGAAACCTGCCTCAAACAGGAGGTGCAGGTGGATTTGTTCCTCAAACAGGAAGCATAGGCGCTGCTGATCCTGTTGAAGTTGTTTCCAAAGCCCTGTTATGCTTCAACAATAACTACGTACTTATCATCTGATTTTCGCTTGCATTTCATTAATTCAGTCTACCTCATTGCCCCCACTTGGTTAATACAGTAACATTCGTTTTGTTCAGCATCATCTTGGCATCTTAAAACTTCATATTTTATAGTTCCATGCAATTTTCTCCTTTGTAATTTTGAAAATTAATTGTGACAAATCAACTAATGAGACAATTTGCTTGCATAATCTGTTTCTTTGGCAGGTTTATAGTAGCTGCGAGGAATCCTATAGATTGACAGAGAGCGGAAACATCAACGTGCCACCAGAGTACACTGATCAGTACTGCCGTGGGTCATGTTTTAGTGAAACAAACCTTGTGCTGAACTGCATCGACGACATATTATCCCACTTCTTGTTTTACAACAGGGCCTCGGTATGGGATGTTAGGGCCACAATCAAGGCAGGATGTAGCTATGGTCCAAAAAGAGGTAACGAATTGCCTTGTTTGTAATATGCATTCTTTATGGATTAGCCTCATTAGATTATGTCGTGTTTCGTAGGTAACTTCAATGTGGCTGAGCATATTCAAGCAAGAGAGAACAGTGGTGACAAGGGTTCCAAACATCTCCTGCTTGGGCTTCTCTCAATAATGATATACATAGGGACATAGTTTAGAGTTTTGATGATTGTGTATTTGATCATTATGTGCTGAGTTTGTAAAAAGCTGTGGTTTACAGTATATCTTCCTTATCTATTATTGTGATTTAGATTTCTTTTGTTCTCAGTCTTCTTGGTCATTTATTAGTAGTATAATTTATTATTTTTGTTAGCTATTTTAGAAGACAAAATGATCAAATATACTGCAAGACAGAATACTAATCCATAAACTTGAGAGAATATAACTTTCTTTGATAATATGGCTATAAACGCAGAACTACATAACTGCTAATTTTAAACTACTAACTCATTCCTAAAACTAAAATAACAGTTCAACACATTACTTAATTTATTTCAGTCCTAAATCTGTAAAGCATACTCCTCCTAAGGAACCGCAAACACCGATCTTTTGCCTTCAAAACTAATACCAACTGATTGGAAACGGCTCTTCAGACTTGCACTAAATTAATGTCACAACGTTTTCCTTCTGCACTTCTCTTACAAAAAACAATTTCATGTTGAAATGCTTAGTTGTCCTATGAAACACAGGATCATGGGAAATAGCAACGGCAGCCTGTTTGTCAACAAAAACCTCAGTGCTTTCTTTCTGTTGTAGATTAAGATCCAATAAAATTTATCGTAACCACAATGCTTATTAACCGTAGCTGTTGCAGCAACAAGTTCTACCTCAGCAATAGATTGAGCCACAGTTTCTTGTTTCTTCAATTTCCTTCATAAAATACCAGATCCAAGAGTAAAACAATAGGCTGAGGTACTCCTCCTATCATCAACACAGCCACCCCAGTCAGTCAGAGTAACATATTAGCTTGAAGTCCTTGCTTCTTTCAAATTTAGCAACAAAATGACTGGTCCCTTAACTATAAAAAAAATGACTGGTCCCTTTGATATACCGTATCACTCTTTTAGCAGCCTTAAGATGCAATTCGCTTGCACAATGCATAAATAAACCCGGAGAAAACATACAGCACTCAAAATATCCGGTCGTGTGGCTGTAAGATACCAAACAACCGATCATGCCTACTAGTATTCCTCGTCAACTTTATCAGCACCATCTTCACATACAACTTCTCTTTTTGATTCATAGGAGTGCTTACTGCCTTGCACTCTCCAAAGTTGAGCTTATTTTATATCTCCTTTGCATACTTCTTTTGGCATATGAAAATTTCATGCTCAGCCTGCATAATATCCATACCAAGAAAAAAGACATTAGCCCGAGATCTGTCATCTCAAAAACTTTCTTCATTTCTTGTTTAAACTTTGTAACCAAGCCTGCATTATTTCTTGTCACTAAAAGATCATCAACGCAAAGTGAGACTATTACAACTTTAAGGCATTGATTTTTGAGTGCATGACTAGTGAGAGTCTAGACAATTGGTCGCATCCGGTCCTTCCTATTTAGGTTACGAAAGAAACTTATCTCGGCTCAAAAGATTAAATATTTCCATAGATGTTGCACCGGGAGTGGATTATTTACATCATCACACCCATGCGAGTATCATTCATTGTGACCTAAAGGCTGAAGCCAAGTAATATTCTTCTTAATGAGGATGTTGTGGCTCGTAGTGGTGATTTTTGGTTTGGCGAGGTTCCGCATTTCTGCTACTACATCAATAAAGCACAAGTGACTTCAGCTACTGTACGTGGAACCAGGTGACTTCTCATACTGTTTTTTATTAATATTCATTTAGGCTTTAAATATTGAGTCCAATGATTACCATATTTTGCTAGAAAATCTTAATTACGGGAAATTTTGCAAACCCTTTTCTTGACGAACAAGCGAAAGATTCATTAGAATCCAGCAGGAACAAACCTTCGAACTGTCAACTACAATCTGATTGTGAAACGAAAAACAAGCTAAACAAATAGCCGTTTTGTTTTCAGATCGCTTAACACCAGTGTTCTAAAAATCGGTCTAGGCGGCCGCCTAGGCAGCGCCTAGGCGGTAGGCGGTGGTAAAACGCTCCGACTCGGACCTAGGCGGTGATTTAGGCGTTTTTTCAAAAAATCGGGTCAAAATCGGGATTAGGCGGGCTAGGCGGTCAAAAATCGGTCCTAGGCGGAAAATAATTAAAAAAATATATTTTTTTACGTTTTTATAATTTTAATTCATTAATTTTATAATTTCACACAATTTCATGTCAATTTCTAATACAAAGTAATGGTAAGAAATAACAAGTAATCTAATATATTTATTTTCTTACTTAAAATAAAAAAATAACATCTTATAATAAATTTAAAAGTGTGAATTAAAATATAGTTAATATTGTAAACTCAATAATTATTACGTAACGCATGTCAAGTGTGTAGATTTTGTTTGATACCATTCTAATTTCTTTTTTTAAACAAATATTTAACATATTGATCATTATATAATTATAAAAATTAAAAATAATATTTATATTCTTCCGATTAATGTTCCGATTAATCGGTCCGATTAATCTCCGACTTGCCGATTAATCTCTCGAAGGTACCCTCACTGCCCTGGCACGCCTAGCGATTTCTGGAACACTGCTTAACACATAGAATATCTAATTCTTTAATCTAAAATAGTATTGCAATAACATCTTGAGCAATAACAGAGTTTTTAGTTCTTCAATCATGCAGGTCTTGATATCAGAACACGGGGCTGCAACAACAGAGTTTTTATAACAAAACTACAAAAGTTTTACTGAACAATAATTAGTTCAGGTGTTGAAATTTATTTGAGATATAAGCATCATATCATTCGGTTGAGACTTGTCTGTGGTAAGGTGGTCTGTCAGAATTGATCTCTCTATTGCTGAAGTGGTTTTTGTCAGTCAGTAAGTCTAAACTCCACCCTAATGTGACATGTTTTTATCAGTTTCAATTCAAATTCAAATAAAATTGTTTTTAGAACTAATTAGTGAATACTTAATAGAAGCTAGGCTAAGTTGCAGTAGACTCATGGTGCAGTAGAGTCCAGAATAAACAAGTGGCCCTCCTCATAATAGTCTCAATGAATATAACTGACTTATATTTCTTCTATATTTGTGGTTTCTGGCTGCTAGATGACAGATGTTTCTGGGTACAGCCTCTTTAGTCCTCATCTAAATCAAACAAATGCATATTTGATCAAGTCAAAGTTGTTTATTTTAGTTTGAATGGTCTTGGTTGATAAGTGTAAACTCTGTGAAAACAATCTGCGATTAATACAAATAATCAAACAAGTGTGTGCGTGAGTAAACGAAATCAAACGGAGGAAGAAAAGATATAAACAGAAGAGAGATCCTCGAGTCCAGTTGAAACTGTCTCCTTAAAGCTATTTCGCCTCTCACCGTATGTGCGAGTCGATAGCCTCCCAGGATAAAACGAGGTAGCGGCGGCGTTACGGATAACGAGCACCTTCAGCGAGCTTGAACGAGCACGAAACTATCACCGAGAGAGAGAGATTTGTGTTTAGAGGCGAATATGTTTTTGGTGTGTCTAACCCTAACGCCTTAGAAGTGTTTATATAGGTGTAGATAGACTTGTGCGCTACTCTTTTCCATAATTAAATATCATTAATTATGGAATCGGTGTAATACTTGCAAGCTACTCTATTCCATAAATAATCTGAAACAGAATCAGATTAAATATATCAAGACATACACCATATCAATTAATCTGAAACAAAATCAAATTAATTTATGCCATAATATTTGAGCCAAATTCTAATGGAAAATAATAATTTCAATTATTAAGAGAATATCATCATATCTCACACATCTTTTAGTCATAATTCTCAAAAATATGACTTACCAATATGGGACTTATACCCATATTTTCCAACAATCCCCCACATGGGTGAGATTGGTGATCTTAGTAGCACACACCAGACAGACAGACAGACAGACACGGAGTTTGACTTGGTGATAGTTTCTTCGATCAGATATAGCATACGATAGGTAGAGAATGCTCCTTGAACCTTCGCTCGAGTAAGCATACCGACTTTACTGGTAGACAGTAGACGTGCTTGTCCTTGAACTGTTCGACCGTTTATGTAAACGATGATATACTTATCACTATATCGTTTCTGACTCGTTCAGCTCTCATGAGTATGTCCATTTTGGCCATGGAACATCGTCCTGGTTCTGCAGAAGTTTCTAAAGAATTGTGCCTCGCAATTCTCCTTTGAAGCGGCCCCACTTCTCTCCCACATAGGTGATCTTTATCTTATAGAGTAACCCGCGTTTACTCAACTGAATTCCATGCGTTCACTCCTGAGCTCCATGTATTCATCAAAGATCATTAAAGGCTCAAAGCTTAACCTCGTACCTTACGGGTCTCACTGTTTCCTCATCATAGGAACAGGCCAGGGGTTACCCCCACAGTGATTTGGTCATCATGATTTAGTTGTCCCATTGAACCAAGTTCTTGGGATCTCCAGTCAGCAATGGTTGGGTGTCCACCATGATGCCGTTAAGCAATAGGCTTAAGGCCCATCCCTCTCGATGATTTCTCAACCAATCCTCTTGATAACCCTTTGGTTAGTGGATCCGCGATATTATCCTTTGACGGTATATAGTCAATAGTGATAATTCCGGTTGAGATCAATTGTCTAATGGAACTGTGTTGTCGTCGTATATGACGAGACTTTCCATTATACATCGTGCTCTATGCTCTGCCAATAGCGGATTGACTATCACAGTGAATCCCTATTGCAGTTACAGGCTTTGGCCATCTTGGAATATCCTCCAGAAACTGACGTAGATATTCAGCCTCTTCGGCGCATTTATCTAGTGCCACAAACTCAGCTTCCATCGTGGAATGAGTTATCACCGTTTGTTTTGAGGATTTCCATGATATTGCCGCTCCAGCTAATGTAAACACATAGCCACTCGTAGACTTAAGTGCTTTCTTGCTAGATATCCAATTTGCGTCAGTATATCCTTCTAATACTGCTGGGTATCTGCCATAGTGCAGTCCATAGTCTCGAGTTCCCCTCAAGTACCTTAGTACCCTTATAATCGCTTTCCAGTGATCAGCTCCCGGATTACTCGTAAACCTACTCAACTTGCTAATTGAGTATGCAATGTCTGGTCTTGTACAACTCATGAGGTACATCAGACTACCAATTATCCTCGAGTATTCCAATTGGGAAACAACTACACCTTTGTTCTTGGATAGGTGCAAAGTCATATCCACAGGTGTCCTAGCTTTCTCAAAGTCATCCTTAAGAAACTTCTCAAGGATCTTGTCAATATAATGTGGTTGACTTAATGCGAGACCCTCTGATGTTCTAGAAATTTGAATTCCCAGAATTACATTTGCTAGTCCCATATCTTTCATGTCGAACCTTGATTTCAACATGTCCTTTGTAGATTTGATAACTTTATCATTGCTTCCAGCAATAAGTAGATCATCTACATATAGTGTCATCATGACATAGCCATTGTCATTCTCCTTGACATAGCTGTTCTCGTTATCCTTGTAATAGGCACAGCTATCACATTTATTGATTTTGAAACCATTGGCCAGCACGACCTCATCAAATTTTTCATGCCATTTCATAGGCGCTTGTTTTAAACCATACAATGATTTCACCAATCTACACACTTTCCTTTCTTTTCCTGGGACAACAAACCCTTCAGGTTGTTCCATATAGATTTCTTCATCTATGTCTCCATTTAGGAAAGCTGTTTTCACATCCATTTGATGTACAGTTAGATTACGCATTGCAGCAATAGCAAACATCATCCTTATGGACGTTATTCTCGTTACAGGAGAATATGTATCAAAGTAATCAAGGCCTTTTTGTTGCTTGTATCCTTTAATTACAAGTCTGGCCTTATACTTATCAATAGTGCCATCAGTTTTCAACTTCTTCTTGAAAACCCACTTGCTACCTAATGGTTTGCAACCAGTTGGCAAGTCCACTAATTCCCAAGTATGATTTTGCATAATTGAATCAACTTCATTCTTGATGGCCTCTTTCCACATAGGCCCATCAGGTGAGGTAACCGCCTCCTTATAAGTTTTTGGGTCACCTTCTTCGAGCAAATAGGTCATAAAATCAGACCCATAGGATTTCTCCGTTCGTTGTCTTTTGCTCCTTCTCACTACCCCCACATTTTCGTCTTCACTTTCGTCACTCTCATTATCGTCATCTACAGACTCATGAGATCGTTTAGACGTCGTAGGTTGTTGGTTTCCTGGATTACAGGGAAACATCGTCTCAAAAAATGAGGCATTCCTTGATTCCATAATGGTATTCTTTTGAATATCAGGAATCTTGGATTCATGAACAAGAAACCGATATGCAGTGCTGTGTGGAGGATATCCGATGAAGACACAATCCACAGTCTTAGGACCTATCTTCACCTTCTTCGGTGTAGGGATCAGTACCTTTGCAAGGCACCCCCACACTTTCAGGTGTTGGTAACTTGGTTTCTTTTTCTTCCACATTTCATAAGGACTTACATCCTTATTCTTGCGCATCGTAATATTTAAAATATTATTTGCGCTTAAGATGGCTTCTCCCCACATCGATTGTGGGAGCCCAGAGCTTAACAACATCGCATTCATCATCTCTTTCAGAGTGCGATTCTTCCTTTCAGCCACACCATTTGACTGAGGGGAGTATGGTGCAGTGACCTCATGGATTATACCATGTTGTGAACAGAATTCCCCAAACGGTTCAACATATTCACCTCCACGATCACTTCGTATCGTTTTGATTTTCTCAGTTTGTTGTGTCTCAACTTCTTCCTTATAGATTTTAAATTTATCTATAGCTTCGTCTTTGCTTTTCAACAAATATACATAGCAGTATTTTGTACAATCATCAATGAATGTAATAAAATACTTGTTTCTTCCTCTTGTTGGAGCGAATTTTAAATCACATATGTCGCTATGTATTAGGTCTAGCACTTTGGTGTTCCTTTCCACACGTTTAAATGATGATCTCGTTAATTTTGCCTCAACACAAGTCTCACACTTATGTTTTGGATCGATAGTAAGTTTAGGTATGTATTCTTTTGCACTTAAACGTCGTAAAGTGTCATAATTTACATGTCCTAATCTAACATGCCATAAATTAGGAGACTCAAGCAAGTAAGCAGAAGAATTCTTCATTTCATTATCGTCCTTAACGGACATTACATTGAGCTTAAAAAGCCCATCAGTTAAATAACCCTTGCCTACAAACATACCACTCTTAGACAAAATAACTTTATCTGACTCTATTACAATGCGAAAGCCATGCTTATTCAACAGAGAACCAGACACAAGGTTCTTGCGAATATCAGGCACATAAAGTACATTCTTCAAAGTCAGATTCTTCCCAGAGGTCATCTTCAGGATCACCGTGCCTTCACCCTCAATGGTAGAAGTTGCTAAATTCCCCATGTAGAGCTTCTCACCAGCATCAGAAGCTTTGAGGCTAGAGAAAACCGCCTTGTCTGAGCAAACATGCCTAGTAGCACTAGTATCAATCCACCATTCACGTGGATTAGAACCGACCAGGTTCACTTCAGAGACCGTAGCACAGAGGTCTATGTCACCCATCTCCTTGGAGATATTCTCTACCATGTTTGATTCTTTCTTCTTGTTGGGCTTCTTGCAGTCAGAAGACCTATGACCAACTTTATCACAGTTGTAGCACTTCCCTTGAAATTTCGACTTCGAAATCCCTCCATTGGGTGCCAGCTTTGCCCCTTTACCAGAATTAACCTTCTTGGGCTTGGAGCTTTGAGCATGCTCCACCATGTTTGCCTTCTCAGTGGCAACGTTAACTTTCTTCTCGGACCCTCTGTTGTCTTCTTCAATACGAAGTCTAACAATAAGATCCTCCATAGACATCTCCTTTCGCTTGTGCTTAAGGTAGTTCTTGAAATCTTTCCATCCAGGTGGAAGCTTTTCAATTACAGCAACAACTTGGAAAGACTCACTTATGACCATTCCCTCAGCATGAATGTCATGAATGATCACCTACAGTTCCTGCACCTGACTGACCACAGTCTTAGAGTCTGCCATCTTATAATCAAGAAAGCGGCCAACAATCCACTTCTTTGCCCCAGCGTCCTCGGTTTTATACTTATGGTTAAGTGACTCCCATAAGACCTTAGCTGTTGGCTTCGCGCTGTATACGTTATACAACGAGTCAGACAAACAATTTAACACATAGTTCCGACAGATGTAGTCGGAGTGCTTCCAAGCATCAGCAGCATACACAGTCTGCATGTTACTCTCAGCAGTGAGCAACGGTGGTTCTTCCTTAAGGAAGCGATCCATATACAACGTGGTCAGATAAAAGTGCATCTTTTGTTGCCAACGTTTGAAGTTCGTTCCGTTGAACTTCTCAGATTTTTCAGCATGTGCAGCAGGCACAGTTGGCATAACAGGTGCAGCAGGCACCACGGGTGGAACAGATGGTACGTGCGTCTGTACTACAGGTGTATGCACACCAGTAGGCACCGCAGGTATAATCGGAGGAGTGAATCCTGCCGATATCTGTCCAAGAGGAACACTAAACTGTCCAATGACAGTGTGTCCCACAGGCACATGTCCCGAAGGCACATGTCCAACAGGCATTTGACCCCCATCAGATCGTACGATCCGTGCGTTAGGGTTAATCGGCTGCTGGTGAACCCCATCAGATCCAGTGATCTGTGCGTTGGGATCAGCCGTCATGTTCATCGAATCGTTCACAGTTTGGTTCTCCATCGATCTGTTACTCAACAAAACAAGCAGATACAGATGTATCAGTCACAGATGTATATAAAATAAATAGCTTTAAGATTGTGAAAACAATCTGCGATTAATACAAATAATCAAACAAGTGTGTGCGTGAGTAAACGAAATCAAACGGAGGAAGAAAAGATATAAACAGAAGAGAGATCCTCGGGTCCAGTTGAAACTGTCTCCTTAAAGCTATTTCGCCTCTCACCGTATGTGTGAGTCGATAGCCTCCCAGGATAAAACGAGGTAGCGGCGGCGTTACGGATAACGAGCACGTTCAGCGAGCTTGAACGGGCACGAAACTATCACCGAGAGAGAGAGATTTGTGTTTAGAGGCGAATATGTTTTTGGTGTGTCTAACCCTAACGCCTTAGAGGTGTTTATATAGGTGTAGATAGACTTGTGCACTACTCTTTTCCATAATTAAATATCATTAATTATGGAATCGGTGTAATACTTGCAAGCTACTCTATTTCATAAATAATCTGAAACAAAATCAGATTAAATATATCAAGACATACACCATATCAATTAATCTGAAACAAAATCAAATTAATTTATGCCATAATATTTGAGCCAAATTCTAATGGAAAATAATAATTTCCATTATTAAGAGAATATCATCATATCTCACACATCTTTTAGTCATAATGCTCAAAAATATGACTTACCAATATGGGACTTATACCCATATTTTCCAAGAAACTCACAGGTTTCCCAATTTCAAAAAATACTCCTATAGAATGACACGTTGACTTCATCTAAGTCTCTCACGGGACCAAAAGCCGAGGTCTGAGGTTTCTATCTCGAAAAAAAACAGCCGCCGGACCCACCCCCCAAGTTGCACCTTCCACTGCTATCCAGTCCAATTAATCATTCTCTGAGTAATTACTGAAGTCGTCGATGTGCACTAGTTAAAAGGACTATGTTTTGTTGTATGAATGTGCATTACTATTATCAGCACCCATACTTTCTTCCTAGTTTTTTTTTCTGATTGGCACTACAATGACTTTCCGATTCATCATTCTCTTTATTCTTCTTTCATTAGCAACATCAAAAATTTATGTATTTGCATTTTCAAGCAATGAAACTGATCACCAAGCTTTACTTTCTTTTAAGATGTCCATAATAGATGATCCGTTTGGTGCGCTAGACTCTTGGAACAATTCCATCCACTTCTGTCAGTGGTATGGCATTACATGCAGTACCAGACGGCAGAGGGTGACAGCACTCAACCTCAGCTCACAGCACTTGACGGGTCCTCTGTCAGCTCACATTGGAAACCTCTCCTTACTCAGGGCAATCTACCTGTATAGAAACGACTTTCACGGCTCAATCCCAAGTGAAATTGGCCGGTTATTTCACCTACAATATATTTCTCTGGGAAACAACTCGTTTGAAGGCGGTTTTCCTACCAATTTGAGTCGTTGTAGAGATATCAGAGTAATCCATTTGTACAATAACCATCTTGAAGGAGAATTAGATAATGACTTCGATTCGTGGTCTAAGCTTGATAGGTTTGATCTCGGAAACAATCATTTTACCGGATTAATTCCACCATCAATAGGTAATATATCATCTTTTCGTGTTCTTTATCTATACAGTAACGATCTAAGGGGGAGCATCCCAAATGAAATTGGTCGACTGCTTCACCTACAACACCTTTATCTGGGCTCCAATACTTTTCAGGGTGTATTTCCTGTCAATTTAAGTCATTGTGTAGATATCAGAAATATTAGTATGCCTAACAACAATCTTGAAGGGGAACTACCCACTAAGTTTTCTTCTTGGCCTAAGCTTGATGGGTTTTTTCTTTCAACAAATCTATTTACCGGATCAATTCCACCGTCTATAGGAAATATATCATCTCTTCGTGTACTTGATCTAGGTGGTAATAATTTAGTGGGGAGATACCTTTTGAGGCTTCTCATCTTGCAAAATTAGAGGTTCTCGAATTGGCGGTAAATAGATTGTCTGGTATGGTTCCCATGCAAATTTACAACAATTCTTTCCTCTATTTTCTTGGTCTTAACCAGAATAAGATGGAAGGAACGCTTCCAATAGATTTGGGTTTCACCCTTCCTATACTACAAGATTTCCATGTTGGTGCAAACAGATTTTCAGGCGTGCTTCCACCATCAATAGTTAATGCATCCAATTTGGTTAAACTTGATATCTCCGAAAACCATATTACTGGGCCTGTACCAAACAATTTGGGTAGCCTTCGTTATCTACAACTGCTAGGTCTGGGTCAAAATCCACTTGGAAAGAATATGCAGACTGATGACTTAAGCTTCTTCAATTCTTTGGTCAATTGTACACATTTAAAGAGATTGGGCTTACACAAGAGTAGTCTAAGAGGGGAGCTCCCGAATTCCATCGTGAACTTCTCCAAAGCTATCGAGAGAATGTATCTTTTCAAAAATCACATATATGGAAGTATACCCCATGAAATTGGAAAACTTGTGAACATGAGAGTACTTGATTTGCATAACAACTTCTTAACAGGGAGCATTTCAGAATCAATTGGAAAGTTATCAAAGCTGAGCATACTAAATTTGAGGGAAAATAATATTTCAGGAGCAATTCCAACTTCCATTTGCAACATTACACAATTACTCTATCTCAATTTAGAGAACAATATGCTCCAAGGAAGCATACCTGCTCACTTGGTTAACATCTCAACTTTGGAGCAATTTTCCGTTGCTAACAACAGGCTTAGAGGTGTAATACCTAAAACAAATATGTTTTCTTCTCATTTTTTACTCCTTGATTTATCCCATAATCTATTCACCGACCCACTTCCATCCAACATTGGTAGCTTCAAACAATTGGTGGGACTAGATGTTTCGTATAACAAATTAACAGGAGATATACCTCCTACCCTTTATGAATGTTTGATGTTAGAGGAGCTGTATATGGTAGGAAACCATATTCAAGGTAAAATTCCATCCTCTTTCAAAACTTTGAAAAATCTTGCATTTTTAGATCTTTCAAACAATAATATCTCTGGGAGTATTCCAAGTTTTTTTGATGGGTTTCATTTGATATTTCTCAACCTGTCGCACAACAAGCTTGAAGGACAAGTGTCAAAAGAAGGCCTTTTTTCAAATATTAGTGCTTTTTCGATCATAGGAAATTTGGAGCTTTGTGGAGGTATTCAAGCATTGCATTTGCGTGCTTGTCCGGTAAAAGTCTCGAGGAATGAGAAAAAAACATTTTCCCTTGGAATGATACTCATTCTAGTTCTTGTACCCCTTGGTATCTTGCTAGCATGTCTTATTTTGATTTTCAATCGACGTGGAAATTTCACGAAGTTGAATGACTTAATTCCAATACTAAAGGATACCCAATATCCCAAACTTTCATACCAAGACCTTTTACTTGCTACAAATGAGTTTTCCCCCAACAATTTGATCGACGAAGGAAGATATGGTTCCGTTTACAAAGGAGCTCTCGAATCAGCCAAACATACAGTTGTTGTGAAGGTACTAAAGCTTGAAGTACATGGAGCCAACAAGAGTTTTTTGGCAGAGTGTGAAACATTGAGGAACATTCGTCATCGGAATCTTATAAAGATCATCACAGCATGCTCTAGTATTAATCATAAGGGAAATGACTTCAAAGCATTGATTTTCGAGTACATGACTAATGGGAGTTTGGATAGCTGGTTGCATCCAAGCCCTCATCATCAAGGGAATGAAAGAAATTTAAGTCTACTCCAAAGACTAGATATTTCCATTGACGTTGCACTATGAGTGGATTACCTACATCATTATAATCATGCCAGCATCATTCATTCCGATATAAAGCCAACTAACATTCTTCTTGATGAGAATTTCGTTGCTCATATTGGTGATTTTGGTTTGGCGAGGTTTTCTTTTGCTACAAGTGATGTTAATCAACCACAAATGAGTTCAACTAGCATACATGGAACAATTAGATACATTCCACTAGGTGACTTTTCCTGCTGTTGTTTCATCAATATTGAATACTACTTTAAATATTGAGTGAAACCATTACTATATTTTGCTTGGAGATCTTAATTATGTGAAATTTACAGATAGAGGAGTATCATATTTCTAAAAATGTTATTATTTTCCAATTATATAAACCCTTTAGTATTGCAGAGTATGGAATGTACGAGGAGATATCTGCAGAGGGAGATGTTTATAGTTATGGCATTCTTCTACTAGAAATGTTTTCGGGAAAGCGGCCTACAGAAAACAGCATATTAATGGACAATGACAAAGATCTTCATGACTACGTGAGGAAGGCCCTCCCGCAAAGAGTGATGAACATTGTTGATCAAAGGATTTTACTTCATCAAGAAGAACATGGCTCGAATTTAAACCAATTACACAGCAGGGCTATCATGGAGGTATGTCTGGCATTAATATTTGAAGTGGGAATATTATGTTCCAAAGAGACTCCACGAGACCGCATTGACATAAGTGTTGCTATTAAGTTGTTACATGTTGCAAGAGACAAACTTGTGCAGTGCAGGTAGTAATATTGGTGAGACTGACATGGAAAATTTTGTACCTATGCGTTTTTCATATTTCTATCCTTTTAGATTATAATTAAGTTTCCTTGTTATATATGCCCAAGCATTTTATCTTTCTTCTTCCCTTTTCTGCTAAATTATGTGCTTATATATCACTCGTCATGATATATGACTTAATTTATCATGTTCTATATGCTATATTTGCACGGATAATATACTGCACTAAAGAAGCCAAATAAATAATGAATTATGTGTTTCCTTGTACCTGTGTTTATTTATACAGTTTTCTGAATGAAAATATGAGTGAATGGATTTACTTCTAGTTTTTGCTTATTTCAATAATTTTAATTATCACTATATCATTCTGATTACTTGTGGCTGGCCTGCTGGGATGATTGCTGAAAAAATATGGGGTGGTATATAGAAGAGAGATTTACTTAGTAAAAAGCCTTTCACCAGATGTTTGCCTCGTTCATGTTGTTACATGATCTAGTTTGATTAGTCTGTAGAGCACATTCCCTCTTTTCTACAAGAATGAAGTGAGTTCCTTTCTCCATAACCTCCCCATCCTGTAGAACTGATATTGGGTTTTCTATGGCGATGCCTTTCTGCATCAGTCTGTTTAAAGCTATTTCTTCTCGCACAGTCACACTCCCCATCAAAAGCGATAATTGACTTCAACTATAGCTTATTTCTTTGTTTGTCTTCGATATTCGCTATTTAGTAACCAGGGACTGAAAAGTACCGGAGAAGTGATTGTTTAAGGTTGAATTATCATTCAATATCTTAATTTACTAATATACATTGGGTTCCTGCTCCTGGAAAGATTTTATCTAGCGAGGGCTGCTTGATTCCTGAGAGGCCTAATCTAGTTATTATACTTAGTACTTAATTATCAGCTTGATGATGATCACAGCTTGGATATGGTGTTTATCCACTTCCCTGTCACTGAGGAACTGTTGATAAATACTATACTTAAAGATAGGACTGCCACCCTTGTTTGCAAGATTTTGGATTCTACAATCTTTGAATTTTCTTTCAATATTTCAAATTCAAACAATGGGTTTGAAGATTTACATGGTTGGTACTTTATTTGTTTCTACCTTTGACTACTTTTTTTTTCTTTTTATGATGTAAAATTGAAACACTGAGAGACTCTCTAAGCTCTGTAGCTTCTAATGTAATTTGTAAGCAGTAATGAATCTCGACCTAATTGATCGTGTATAATGTTTCCGTTATAACCACCTAGTTTAATTATCAAGTTTTTCGTCACTTAATGTTTGATTTGGATTTTTTCACGAGGGAAACTACTCACCCAAATACTTTTGCTGCTTGTATGTGCTTCAGTTTTTGTAACCAAGTCATTTGTAGTTAAGGTGAAGAATATGTTACATAAGTATCCACCCAATCCGGTATCTCTTTATGTCGGAGAGTTATGATGAAACTTGTATATTGTTGCTTTAGATTTAAAAGGTTTTCTTTTATCTTTGTTGGCCTTGTGTCATCTGTAGATTTTTCGTATTTGCTTTATCATTTGGTTATAAGGATGATGTATAAAAAGACATTCACAACCTTCAGATCAGAAGTGTGATGCATCGTATAATGTAATTGCGTTGTGATTCTTTCTATTAAGTATTGTAAAAGAGCAAAAGAATGTTGTCTGTATGATATTATTTGTGCACGGTTTTAACAAAACAATTAACAACTTCGTTATTCCTACTTCATCCTCTTACATTATTTTTTTAATTGAACTCTGTTAACGATTTTTCAAAAGGTTTCATTCTTATCTCATACTCTACAAGCAAAAAGGAACATTAAAGTTCCAGTTTAAATCTTTGAGGACCAATTGGTTTCCAAGCTTTAATTGCTCAAATTACAAAGACACCATCCCAAACAAATGGCTGGAGAGTAGAGAGAGATTATGTTGGCTCATTGACAAACAGTCAAGCACCGAAACGGTTTAATACTTCTAATACCATTGGGTTAAACCTTTCAAGCTTGTTTTTCTTGAAACCCAAACAAATGGCCTATAAGTGGAGACCGACTATGTTGGCTTCACAAGTCCCATAAAGAAAATAATATTTAGCAAAAAAAATAAAAATGTCCCTCAGAGAATATATTGGCTCTATTTTACTCTTTCTCAAAGAGAAGTGCTAGGTCATTGAAATTGTTCCCAAATGCTAATGTGGAAGAGACATACTTGGTAATTTTTTTGATAATGGGATGGGACCACGCGTGCATTCATATACGCCCATAAATTAAAATGTACAAATGTCATGCCACGTCATTCGTGACAAGTTTTGGGAACCGATTTGGGGTAAGTACACACTACTCTTTCTCAAAAACATAACAATGCGTATTCCCACAATTCACATTACCCCCAAAAATTACTAAACTATACAAACGGATCTTTATCAAATTCAAACTTGAAAATGCTCCCATAAATCATTACCCTCTTTCTCATGACCGTGTAGTACCGGACAAGTCTTCAGAAGATGGATATGTCAAAAAAATTCTAACTCGACTTTTATATAATGCATTTGATGATGCAGAAGTAAAGCTTCATCAAGTTCGTATCTTTAACATGGCCTTCTATCATATTGTAATATTGAACGAATGAAGCCGGATCTTCAATTTGAATAAAGATTGAACGTGCATAGTCCATACTACTCCAAGATGATTGAATACAGATAAAACTTAACTTAAGCAGACTAAGCCTAAATCATTCTATTGCAGCTTTTTTTAGAATCAATTTATGGCTTGACAGAGTTTTCGTGCAGAGTTTTCTTATGTTCTTTACTCAGCGGGAAGTTGTTTTATTAATATCATTTTCACACAGGAATTTATTTGCATTGGCCTCATTTCGCTAGTTTAATGCTGCGTGCGGGACAGTCTCGAGTGATAAGAAGCATGAGTGCGGGTTCGGCGGTGCGTAGTACGGGAATACATGGAATTCGGTAAATTCAAATTATGGGGATTCGGGTGCGGCGGGATACGGCATACATAATAATATTATAAATATATATTTGATGGTAAGAATGATACAATTTAGTAGCAAAACTGATAATTTTGTATAAATTGATACAAATATATGATATAAGCATCAAAATCACAACAATTTGTGTCAAATCATTTAATTTTATTGTACAAATTGTGTAAAAGAAAAAATTCAGGTGAGATATTATGAGTAATTAAGTATCCTCAAGAATCCGAGTATCCGATACGGGGTGCATGGGGATACGGGGTGCGTGGGGATACGGGGATTCGTTGGCTTACCAAAGAATCCATGCTTCCTACTCTCAACATATGTATGTAGTTGGATTCAGTTGATGAAGATTGAAAGCATTTATGTTATGGAAATTTGCTACTACGTTTTAAACTCAAGTGAAATACTTTATGGTGGACGTTATTAAAGACATATTTCAGCAAATTACATCAACGATACAAAGAAAGCTATTGGTGGCTTTTAGTAAAAAGAGTTAGTTACAGTTAACTAAGTCAACATGTATACGTGTCATAATATTAGAGGTAGACTTTGTATTATAAAAAGAAAGACAGTTGTATCTTACTTATTAAGTTTTCAATCTATCATTTCTATTAATGTCTCTCTCTTTCTCTCTCCATCTCTCTCTATACACAGTATGTAAAGTCTATATGGTATCAGAGCTACAAAAAATCAAGATAATGGCGAAATAGTTGGAGATCAACAAAGCTTCGTTTCTTGATTTTTGACCTGAATAATAGGTTTTTTCAATCAATTTCGTGTTACTTTCTGCAAATTAGTTTATATTAGTTGATATCAGTCTGGTGATTCACTAATAATAGTTAAATTCTTCATCGTTGAAATACTGTGTGTTTTGATCTTGTTCGTTGTTCCGTATAATCGACATATGATGAATTTGTTGAGCAAATTTGCTTTTACAATTCTTGTTATTGTTATATGTGAATTCACATCTTCTTAGGTCTCAGATGTCTAAAATCTCTTATGATAATATGGTGACTTGTAATCATAGAGGGACTAATACCCAAACAACGAAAACTATACTTGTTATTGTTGATGAACCTTCGATTGATTCGAATTTGCATCCTCTATACTTACAAAATATAGATCATCCTGGTCTTGTTCTCATTGCTAAGAAATTATCTGGTACGGACAATTATGGAGCGTGGAAACGATCTACGACTATTACGTTATCAACAAATAATAAATTAGGACTAGTTACTGGTACATGTCCTAAACCTGATGATGATTCACCACTAAGATCTCAGTGGGATAGGGTAAATAATATGGTGATAAGCTGGATTCTAAACACTGTATCTGAAGAAATTAGTAATGGAATGGACTTTGTAACAACTGCTCAAGAGATATGGGAGGAGCTTTATGGTCAATTCTTTAGTGTTAATGGTCATAGAGAATACCAAGTGTTGAAGGATATTCATGCCCTAGAGCAGGGTGATAACTCAGTTGAGATCTATTATCATAAACTCAAGAATTTGTGGGATGAATACTCAGCCTTAGAATCTGTGAATGCTTGCAAGTGAGGATGTAAATGTGGATTTGCAAAATTACAAGAAGAGAGGGAACAAAGGAAGAGACTATTACAATTCCTTATGGGATTGAATGATAGTTATGTTGTGGCCAGAGGACAAGTTTTGATGATGACACCTCTGCCAAGTCTATCACATGCCTTTTCTCTCATTAAGCAAGATGAGAAATAGAAATAAGGAATCCATATCTCTAGTTCTTTTCTAGGTGCAGTTACAGAAGCTTCTCATAAATCTTCTATTCAGCATGCTGGTTTTCAGGAAACACACACCTGCAATTTCATAAAGTAATGACAATAAGTCATTTGTTGTTAATAAATCTGTATTGAAGTGTTCTTACTGCCACAAAGATGGTCATCTCAAAAAACAGTGTTTCAAATTAATTGGCTACCCAGACAAGAAGAAAGGCAAAGGAATTTCAGTTTCAGAACACTGACGCAACTCAGTCTTCTGGTTTCAGACAGTTACCACATGCATTAAATGTTGCTAACCATGCTTCTTTATATAACTTTTCTCCTTCTGCTGGTAATACACAAATGCAAGGTGCTTTTCCAAGTCCTGCACAGAACTCTGGTGGTTTCTTCTCTGGCAGGAAGAATTCTGTATCTCCATCAATGGAACAATTGCAAAATCAAAAGACTAAAATGAATCAAATGATGATGTTCATGATGAATAACAAACAACATAATTTTTCTTCTCCTGAAGAACATATTACTCCCATGGCAGGTATGGCCAATAGTTTCATACTCATTCTTTACCGAATTTTTCATCAAACATGTGGATTATTGACACTGAAGCATCAAACCACATGTGTTGTAATAAGAATTTTATAAAGAATCTCATTGTTATTGTTAGATATATTTGAGATGTCATGTCTAATTTATTTCATGTTTAGTTTTCAGATCTTAATAAATATGAAATATCAGTACTTACTGAAAGTCAGAACTTAAGGATATCATGACTTAGATTATCAGAAGATAATATCAGAATATGGATATCAGAACTTAAGTACTGGAGGACTAACAGTTCAGGAAGGAAGCCGATTTACAGGAAAGAAGATCAAGACTAATACAAAAAGAAGATATGCATGAAAAGAGTTAGAGGACTGAAATAATTGTATAAGATATCTGATTGATATATTTTAGGAGACAGAATTATATTCCATATCAATTAGAAGTTATCTTATAACTGTGTACTATATAAACACAGACATAGGTTTACACTATATGTGTTTTCATAATCGAGAAGATCATACATTGTAACCTAGCAGCTCTCGTGATATTTGTTCATCACTGAGAGAGAACAGTTCCATTGAAACATAGTTTATTATATCTAATATATCTGTTTACTGTTACTTGTGTTCGAAATCGATTTAATTATATTCTACATTGTATTCAACCCCCTTCTACAGTGTTGTGTGACCTAACAAGTGGTATCAGAGCCTATCTGTTAATAAACATACAGTAAAGATCCAAAACAATCATGTCTGAGAAGCAGAAATTCCAACCAAGCCCGCCAAAACTGAAGAAACTCAAAAGACTCAAATCCACAGTCGATATGAGACTACAAGGGTTCCCATACTAAGACCTTCTGAGTACCCCATATGGAAAGTGAAGATGGCTATGTTTCTGCAAGCTACAGATCCAGAATACCTTGAATTAATGAAGGACCGCATAAGCCAACCAAGCTCTCTATTATAGTTGCAGATCAGCCAGCAAAGACCATACCAAAGGAGAAAAGTGAGTACATAGATGAAGATATCTCATCCATTGCCAAGGATGTAAAGGTAAGGCATTTGCTGCATAGTACCATTGATAATGTCATGTCAAACATGGTAATTCACTGCAAGAATGCAAAGGAGATATGGGATGCTTTGGAGACAAGATTCCAGGGAACTGATGCAATCAAGAAGAACAGGAGGACTATACTCACTCAAGAGTATGAGCACTTTGACTCAAAAAGTGATGAGTCATTAACTGACTTATATGACAGGTTTGTCAAACTCTAGAATGATCTGTCACTGGTGGACAAGGAATATGGTCTTGAAGATTCAAATCTAAAATTCCTTTTAGCTCTTCCTAAAAGTTGGGATTTGAAGGCTACTATTATAAGAGACAACTATGCTCTTGATGAAACTACTCTTGATGAAATTTATGGTGTTAGATATATTTGTGATGTCATGTCTAATATAATTTGTGTTTAGTTTTCAGATCTTACTTAACAGGACAAATCAGGACTTAACTGGAAATCAGTACTTATACTGAAGTCAGGACTTAAGATATCAGAACTTAAGTTGTCAGAACTTAAGTTATCAGGAGATATTTATCAGGAGATAATATCAGGACTTAATGAGACGTTCAGATAAGGAAGGCGGTTGATTGAAAGGAAAGAAGATCAAGACAAACATAAGAAGAGATATGCATGGAGAAGAATTCTATGAAGAATAGAATACTTGGAAGAAAAGATAATTGATTGATATATATTAGGAAGCAGAATTGTATTCGATATCAATTAGAAGATTATCTTGTAACTGTGTAGTATATAAACACAGGCATAGGGTTTACACTATATGTGTTATTATAATCGAGTTTATTATTCATTGTAACCCTAGCAGCTCTCGTGATAATTTGTTCATCACTGAGAGAGGACAGTTCTTTGTAACAAAGTTTATTGTGTTGAATAAAATTTGTTTTCTGTTACTTTAGTTCTTATATTTGATTTGATTATAGTAAACACTGTATTCAACCCCCTTCTACAGTGTGTGTGACCTAACAAGTGGTATCAGAGCAATCTGTTAACATACATACAATAAAGATCCAAAAATATCATGTCTGAAGAAGTACAAACTCCAACCAAGCCCACCAAAACTGAAGAAACTCCAAAGACTCAAATCCATAATCGATATGAGACTATTAGGGTTCCCATACTGAAACCTTCTGAGTATTCCATATGGAAGGTGAGGATGTCTATGTTTCTGGAAGCTACAAATCCAGAATACCTTGACAGAATTAATGAAGGACCACACAAGCCAACCAAGCTCTCTGTTGTAGTTACAGATCAGCCAACACAGACTGTACCAAATGAGAAAAATGAATATACAGCTGAAGATATCTCATCTATTATAAAGGATGCAAAGGTAAGACATTTGTTGCACAGTGCCATTGATAATGTCATGTCAAACAGGGTAATTAACTGCAAGACTGCAAAGGAGATATGGGATGCCTTGGAGACAAGATGTCAGGGAACTGACTCAATTAAGAAGAACATGAGGACTATACTCACTCAAGAGTATGAGCACTTTGACTCAAAACCTGATAAGTCATTGACTGGTTTATATGATAGATTTGTCAAACTCTTGAATGATCTGTCACTGGTGGATAAGGAATATGATCTTGAAGATACTAATCTGAAATTCCTTTTGCTCTTCCTGAAAGTTGGGATTTGAAGGCCACAACTATAAGAGACAATTATGCTCTTGATGAAACTACTCTTGATGAAATTTATGGTATGCTCAAGGCTTATGAACTTGAGATGGATCAAAGAAGCAAGAGGCATGGGAGAAAGTCAAGGACAATTGCTTTTAAGGCTGAGGAGGAATCCCCTAAAATGGTTATCTCAAAGAAAGGAAAAGGAAAGGCTCTCATCACAAAGTCTGATACTGAGTCACCAAGTTCTGATAGTGATGATGATTCAGAAACAAAAAGTCTATCTGAGATGGACCCTGATGAAGAGATGATGAAGCTGTGTGCTCTTATGGTGAAAGGAATCACAAAGATTGCATACAAGAAATTCAGAAGGGGAAAGAAGTTTTCCAGGAAAGGTGCAAGTTCTGATAAGAAAGGTTTCAGAAAATCTGAAGGCAAAGGAGGAAAGTCTGACAAAGGAGATTACTCAAATGTCAAATGCTACAACTGTGGTGAGAAAGGCCACATATCTCCTGATTGCAAGAAAGTTAAGAGTGACAAAGGTAAGACACTTGTCACAAAGAAGAAAAGCTGGACAGACACTTCAGATTCTGAAAGTGAGGTGAACTATGCCTTGATGGCAAATGCTGATATCAGTTCTGAAGTTGCTGAGTTAAAGGTACCTCAAACAACTTATGCCTTTCATACTGATGATACTACTGAGTTGAGAAGATATCTTAAAACTATGTTCATTAGTTATAGAGATCAAACTTTAACATGTGAAAGATTAACTTCTGAAAATCTTGCTTATAAAAAGAGGAATGATTATTTAGAAAAAGAGTTAGTTATGTTCCATCAAACTCAGAAAGATAGAGATGATGCTTTCTATGTCAGAGATGAAGTGCTTAAAATGAATCTCTAAAAACTGAGTTAGAAAAGAAAAGAGAGATTATCAGGACTTGGACTAACTCTGGCAGAACAACTCAGAATTTGTTAAGTAGTGGAAACTGGAAAGAGGGCTTAGGTTATGGAGATGATAAGAATGATAAAGGAACTGTAGAAATTGAGCATATAGTTGTTAAACAAAAGCTAAAGGTAAATCCTGTTAATTTTGTAGCTGTAAAGTCTGATATTGATAAATCAGAAGTTAAAGAGAAATTGACTTCTGACAAACCAAAATAGGATAAGCCAACTGAAGTTAACATAGGCTTAATGACAAAGAAGCAGCTTAAGTATAAGATGAAAGATGTTAAGAATGTAAACAAGGTAAATCCACCTAGGAAAAATAGGAATGGAAAGGTAGGTGCGAATAAAAGTAATGATTATAAGCCTGTTCCTAATGCTCCTAGAAAGAAATGTTATAACTGTGGAAATTCTAACCATCTGGCTTCTTTTTGCAGGAAGAATAAGAACATAAACTCCTAGTTCTAGACTAATCATTAGTGGTCTTTGTGATTACAGGGCAACAGGAAAAATTTCCTAGTTCTGGACAGTGAATGTTCAGGACATATGACTGGAAATAAAGACCTGCTATCAGAATTTGTGGAGAAAGCTGGCCCATGTGTTTCTTATAGAGATAACAACATGGGAAAAACTCTGGGATATGACAATATCAATCTTGGGAATGTCATCATTGAAAAAGTAGCTCTAGTCTCAGGACTTAAACACAATTTACTGAGTGTTAGTCAAATCTGTGACAGAGGTTATCATGTGGATTTTTTTGAAGAACGCTGTGAAGTTGTAAGCAAATCTACAGGCAAAGTTGTTCTGAAAGGATACAGGCATGGTAACATTTATGAAGCCAAGCCTTCAGCAAGTACTGATGGTTCTACAGTCTGTCTATTAAGTAGAGCATCAATTGAAGAAAGCTGGAATTGGCACAAGAAACTCTCTCATTTAATTTTCAACAATATAAATGAACTAGTCAAGAAAGATCTTATGAGAGGATTGCCAAAATCAGTATTTGCTCCTTATGGCCTTTATGATTCCTGTCAAAAGGAAAAACAAAGAAAATCTTCATTCAAGAGCAAGACTGAATCTTCAATTCTTGAGCCTTATCACCTACTACATTTTGATCTATTTGGTCCAGTGAATGTCATGTCTATTGCAAAGAAGAAATATGCTATGGTCAAAGTGGATGAGTTCACCAGATACACATGGGTGTATTTCTTGCACACAAAAAGTGAAACTGCATCTATCTTGATTGATTATGTCAAATAACTGGATAAATTGGTTAAAGACTCTGTGAAAATCATAAGAAGTGATAATGACACTGAGTTCAAGAATTTGATTATGAAAGAGTTCTGCAAAGAACAAGGAATAAAGCAGGAATTCTCTGCTCCTGGAACTCCACAACAAAATGGAGTTGTTGAAAGAAAGAATGGAACTCTTATTGAAGCTGCACGAACTATGCTTGATGAAGCAAAGTTACCAACCTATTTTTGGGCTGAAGCTGTGCAGACTGCTTATTTTACTCAGAATGCAACACTTATCAACAAGCATGGAAAGACACCTTATGAGATGGTGAAGAAAAAGAAGCCAAATCTGAAGTATTTTCATGTATTTGGATGCAAGTGTTTTGTTCTTAAGACTCATCCTGAACAGCTATCCGAATTTGATCTAAAAGCTGATGAAGGAATTTTTGTTGGATATCCACTTTCCACAAAAGCCTTCAGAGTCTACAATTTAAGAACAAGGGTTGTCATGGAATCTATCAATATCTCTTTTGATGATATGAAGATTACTGGACTTGAAAATTTCAATGATCATGATCAGCTGAGATTTGAGAATGAAGTTTTAAATTCTGATTCTGTAAATCCTGACAGTCTAAATCCTGACAGTCTCAATCCTGATACTGCAAATTCTGATGGATTAAACTTTGATGTCATTGAAACTGTGATAACTACACCAAAGGAAAATGCACCTGTGCAGGGGGAGCATATTGAAGATTCAACCACATCTCAAGAAGCATCAGAATCTAGAACAGGCTCTTCAAGTTCTGATGGGCCAAGTTCTGATAATTCTGGAAACTCAAGTTCTGATAATTCTGGAAACTCAAATTCTGAAGGATCCAAATCAGAGAGCATAATTTCAGCGGGAGCATCATAAAATGTTGATGGAGACAGCATGGATTATGGGGGAGCATCCAGTTCTAGAGATAACCTTCCATCTGCAAGGAAGTGGACTAAAGCACATACACCTGACTTGATTATTAGAGATCCTGACTTTGCTAGAATGGAAGCCATAAGGATATTTTTGGCTTATGCTGCTCACAAAAAGTTTACAGTCTTTCAAATGGATGTAAAAAGTGTTTTTCTTAATGGAGAATTAGAAGAAGAAGTATATGTTGAACAACCTCCAGGTTTTGTAGATTCAAAATTTCCTTATCATGTCTACAGACTTGATAAAATACTTTATGGCCTTAAGCAAGCTCCAAGAGCATGGTATGAGACATTAGCTCAGTTTCTTCTGGAAAGTGGATTTAATAGAGGGACTTTTGACAAAACATTGTTTTATCTCAACCATGGAAATGACTTACTTTTGGTGCAGATATATGTTGATGATATCATTTTTGGTTCTACAAATGACAGACTTTGTAAAAGGTTTGCCAAGCTAATGCAGTCAAGATATCAAATGAGTATGATGGGAAAACTTAGCTATTTTCTGGGCCTTCAAGTCAAGCAGAATGAAGAAGGAACTTTTATTTGTCAATCTAAGTACACCAGAAATTTGTTGAAGAAATTTGGAATGCAAGATTGTTCAAGTGCATCCAGTCCTATGACCACTACAACAAAATTGGATAAGGATACTGGTACATCAGTAGATATTACTGATTACAGAGGTATGATTGGCTCACTACTCTATCTAACTGCAAGTAGACCTGATATCATATATGATACCTGTCTTTGTGCAAGATTTCAAGCAGATCCAAGAGAACCTCACTTAACAGCTGTAAAAAGAATTTTCAAGTACCTTAAGGGTACAGCTGATCTAGGATTGTGGTATCCTAGAGAATAAGACTTTAAGCTAATAGGTTACTCAGATGCAGATTTTGCAGGATGCAAAATTGACAGGAAAAGCACAAGTGGAAGCTGCCAATTTCTTGGAGGCATATTGGTTTCTTGGTTTAGCAAGAAACAGAAGTCAATTTCCACATCAACTGCAGAAGCAAAATACATTGTTGCAGGAAGCTGTTGTGCACAGATTCTTTGGATGAAGAATCAGTTACTGGATTATAGGTTAACATATTCTAAAATCCCTATTTACTGTGATAATCAAAGTGCTATTGCTATGATAGGTAATCCAGTTCAACACTCAATGACAAAGCACATCAGCATTAGGTACCACTTCATTAGGGAACATGTGGATGAAGGTACAGTCGAATTACATTTTATTCCAACAGATCAACAACTAGAAGATATCTTCACAAAACCACTATGTGAAGCTACTTTTACAAGATTGGTAAATGAACTTGGAATGGTTTCAGGTTCTTTCTCTAAATCTGCTTAGTTTATGTTCTGATACATCAGACTTTATGATCAGTATTTACAGATATTACTATCTTTGTGTATTCTGTGCTTAATTAGAAATTTTCTAAGTGCTGATTGTTGTCTGGTGGGAATTTCTAAACTCTGATAGTGATATGAATGTTTCTGTGACTATTCAATCCAATGAGGATAATTGTGCTAGATACTGACCTAGTAGTCTTTAATATACTAATAATCCCATGTTTGAAGTAATTGTTTATGTGGAAATCTTTTAACACAAGCAAATTCTGATATTGAGCTTAGTTAAAGTTTACTTTGTGTATCTTATTACTAAGTCAAAAACTAGAATAGTGCTTCTTATCTGTTAAGTTCTGTTGTTAGTAAATCTGATGGATGTACTAAGTACTGATAAGCCTCACTTATAAAAAATAAATAAAAATAAATAAACAAATAAATAAATATCAGGTACTCCTTTGAGATCTAGAGTAAAAATATGGAAGGGAAGACCCAAGTGCATTGCTGGTATTAAGTAATATGTATTAGAAAAGCAAAATAAAATTTTCTTGGTGACTTTTCACATTCTCTGATTACTGGAGAAATACTCTGATAATAGCATAAATTCTGATAAAAAGTTGTGACTCACTTACACTGAGAAGCCACTGTAGAAAGGAATTTCAAAAGATGCATAAAATGAGCACAAAAGAGTTGAGGTGGACTTATGCATGAACTCCTTCTATAGTAGACTTCAGAATAATGATAGATTTTGAGCAAAGTTCTTAGTTATGCCTTATTTCAAAGATGTACTGAAGTGAATAAGACTTTACCCTTTGTCTGATATTTAGCTTAATGCACACACACATACACTCCATATGAATGATGAAAATTACTGTGGTGATAAATGTTGTTTTAGATGAACAGTGTAAGTGTCAGTTGCATAAATTCTGAGGACAAGTTCTGATGGAAGTTCTGATGATTAAGTTCTGATTTACCCATATCAGTATTTGTGTGAAGAATTACAGGAATAAACATTCACTTTTCCAGTTAAGGAGCCATATTCTGATGACTTTTAAATCCTGATAATAATCAAGTTATGATGCTGACGTGCAGTATGTTGTGCATATGTTGTGTACTTGATGATTACATAAATAAAACATCTAAGTAGATTTTACTTAGTGAAATAATGTAGCACTCGACGGATAAGAATTATAGTCCCGACGGATAACTCATTATAGTCCCGACGGATGATGACTTACTATCCATCGAGTGAGTAGCTTATGTAATAATGAGTCTGTAGCACAGGTCTGTATACATCTTTGTATAGATTCTGTAGTAGCCTATAAGTCATGTTGACTTTAACTAGATATGCAGAATAGGTTGATTAATTGTATATAAATGATTTCTTGTAATTCTGCATAAGTGAAATGAAGTCAAGTGCCAAAATAGCTACCGACGCATGATTAATAAAGCCATCGACGGATGATCAAATGACTATCAACGGATGCTTAATATAGCAGTCGACAAATGATCAATGAAGCCATCAACGGATGTTCATAAAGTTAACGGATGATCATATATCCAACGGATGTTCATAAAGTCCAACGGATGATCATATAAAGAATTCAAACAGCAGTTGAACAGTGACAACAGGGCACGGTCGTCGAGATGTATACAAATCTACTGTGGAAGCCCATTAACTGGGTAATAGAGGACGAAAAGTAGCAAAGCTTAAGACTGATAGTTTTTATATTTATTCAGTCTTTTTGACTTTGTAATCATGGTAATATATAAACCAAGAACGTAGCAAATAGAAAAGAAAGCTGAGATACACAAACAGAGTAATCTTTGTAAGCAGAATTATTAGCATTTCTCTGTATTCTCAGTAGTTCAAATTTGTAAGCAACTGTGAGCATTCCTGCATATAGAGTTCTCTCGATATAATATATATCTCTGGTGGAATTGTTTAAATCCACCAGAAAGTTTTTAAAGACTCTTGTTTTTAATTACTTATGTTTTGATTCAGTTAAGTTTCTATTCTGCATTGTGCTAATCAAAACACTTATATTAGTATTCTAGTTTGAACATTTTTATTTTAAGAAAAAGGTTCAAGAATTCCATTCAACCCCCCTTTTGTAATTCTTGCTATATTGTTAAGGGACTAACAATTGGTATCAGAGCAAGCTCTTAATCTACAAAGAGTTTAAAGATCAAAACAATTCAGCAAGATGAACAAGAAAGATGTTGGAGTCAAGATTCCTTTTCTAGATAAAGATAATTACCATCATTGGAAGGTAAAGATGCATCTCCATATACTTTCTCAAGATGAGGCCTATGTGGACTGCATAAAAAGAGGCCCTCACATTCCAATGAGAGCTGCAACAGGAAACGAGCCATCAGTTCCTAAGCCAAGGCACGAATGGTCTGATCCTGACATTGAACAAGTCAGGAAGGATAAAAAGGCCATGAACATTCTGTTCAATGGAGTTGATGCAGACATGTTTGACAACATTATCAACTGCAAAACTGCCAAGGAAGTCTGGGACACTATACAGATAATCTGTGATGGCACTGAGCAAGTTAGAGAAAACAAGATGCAGCTCTTGATTCAACAATATGAGCATTTTCACAATGAGGAAAGTGAGTCACTCACTGACATTTTTAGTAGATTTCAAACACTACTAAATGCTCTTAAGTTGCATGGAAGAGTCTATCAGACTAAAGACTCTAATCTAAAATTCCTTAGATCTCTTCCAAAGGAATGGAAACCAATGACAGTCTCATTAAGAAACTCACAAGATTATAAAGAGTTTATTTTGGAGAGACTGTATGGCATCCTGAAGACCTATGAGCTTGAGATAGAGCAGGATGAAAGGATGGAGAGAGGAAAGAAGAAAGGAGGATCCATTGCACTAGTTGCTGATTTGGAAAAGGAGAAGGAAGTGAAGATGGAAGCTGTTGAGTCAACTTCTAAGGTCTGTGAGAACAAGTGCAAGGGGCTTGCAGTAGAAAGTGAAGATTCATTGAGCCAAGATGACATGGAGGACATTGATGAGAACCTAGCATTTCTTTCCAGGAGATTTTCCAAGCTCAAGTTCAAGAAGAACTTTGGAGCAGCCAAGCCAAATAGAAATATGGTGGATAAGTCAAAATTCAAATGTTTCAAATGTGGCTTGGCAGGGCATTTTGCAAATGAGTGTAGAAAGTCAGATTCCAGTAAGAAAAGGTTTGAGTCAGTGGATTATAAGCAAAAATACTTTGATCTACTCAAACAAAAGGAAAGGGCTTTTATTACACAAGAGAATGACTGGGCAACAGATGGTTTGGATGAAGATGAAGATGTCAGCTATGTCAATCTAGCCCTAATGGCCAAGTCTGATGAAACATAGATAAGTTCCTCAAGCAATCAGGTAATTACTACAAACCTTGCATATTTATCTAAAGTTGAGTGTAATGATGCCATAAATGACATGTCTACAGAATTATATCATTTGCGTGTTACACTTAAGTCTCTTACTAAAGAAAATGCTAAAATCAAATAAAACAACTTGTTTTTAAGTGAGAGGAATAATGTGCTTGAGTCTCAGTTTGTTGATTTTGAGAAACTTAGAATTGAGTGTAAGATTGCCAAGGAGGAATTAACTGAGTCCTTGAAAAAGGAAGAGATTTTAAAGAAGCAGCTCGAGCGTGAACAAGAGGTGATTAAAGCATGGAAAACATCCAGGGATGTCCATGCTCAAATCACCAAAGTTCAAGGAATTGAGTCTTTTTATGATGAAGCCTGGAAAAAGAGCAAAGAGAAACTAGAACCTAATTTGGTAGATGGTTTGCTAACAGATGTAGACTCGACGGATGATGGGGACTATCCGTCGGATAACAAAAAGTGTTATCCGTCGAAAGATGAAAATCCTCATCCGTCGGCTGTGAGCAAGCCCATTAGCAAAGCCAAACTAATCAAGCTGAATGAGAAGTATGGGTCTGTTTCCAAGAACTTTGTTTCAGGAGATTCAAGTCAAGTTAAGAAAGGGAAAAAGGCTGTGTTGGTCACATGACTGTCAAACAGTTAAGTGACAGACTTGAGAAAATTGAGGTAAAAATAGAGACTAAAAGGAAAAACAATAGGAATGGTAAAGTAGGGATTAACAAACACAATAACTACACACCTGATAAATATGCTCCTGGAAAAATCTGTGTCAAGTGTGGTAGTGTAAACCATTTGTCTGTTAATTGCAAATCCGCCATGTCTACTCACATGTCTGTTCAGTCTCAATTTTCTAACATGAATGCCATGCCTCCCATGCCTGTTAATGCTATGCCTACACAGAACATGAATGCATAGTTTGCTAATATGCCATTTGCACCTAATCCATATTATGCTGTATACAGTATGCCTCAAATGCCATTTAGCATGCCTTACTGGAATAACATGTTTATACCAAGCATGCCATTTCCTGTTAGCCATAATATGCATGATAATTCTGTTGCATTGAATAATTTCAAAGGTCCAACCCAAATGACTAAGGAAGAATCTGAAATTCCTAAGTCAAATGAGATAAAACCTAAGAAACAGAAGAAGAAAGCTAACAAGGCAGGACCCAAGGAAACTTGGGTACCAAACTCAACTTGATTTCATTTACAGAAGGAATCTTTGGTACTTGGATAGTGGTTGTTCAAGACACATGACTGGTGATTCTACCCTGCTCACAGAGTTTAAGGAGAGAGCTGGCCCAAGTATTACTTTTGGAGATGACAGCAAGGGTTATACTGTGGGATATGGCTTGATTTCAAAGGACAATGTCATCATTGAGGAGGTTGCCTTAATGGATGGTCTCAAATACAATCTGTTGAGTATCAGCCAGCTTTGTGATAAAGGCAATTCAGTAACCTTCAACAAAGAATCCTGTGTTGTGACTAATAATCAAAGCAACAAAGTGGTTCTCACTAGTGTGAGAAGAGGAAATGTGTATCTAGCTGATTTCAACTCATCCAAAGCAGAATCTGTAACTTGCCTTCTCAGTAAAGCAAGTCTGGATGAAAGTTGGCTATGGCACAAGAAGCTATCCCATTTAAACTTCAAGACCATGAATGAGCTGGTAAAGAAAGAACTAGTAAGAGGCATTCCTCTAGTGGAGTTTACAAATGATGGACTGTGTGATGCCTGCCAAAAAGGGAAGCAGATTAAAGCATCATTCAGGAAGAAACTTGATTCAGCAATTGAAGAGCCTTTGCAACTGCTTCACATGGATTTGTTTAGACCAGTCAATGTATTGTCCATCTCAAGGAAAAGATTTTGCCTAGTAATTGTAGATGATTTCTCAAAGTTCTCTTGGACATATTTTCTAAAGTCTAAAGATGAGGCTAGTGAAATCATCATCAATCACATAAGGCAAGTCAACAATTATCCCGATTTCAAAGTTAGAAGAATCAGGAGTGACAATGGAACTGAGTTCAAGAATTCTGTCATGAGAGCATTTTGTGAAGAAAATAGGATTCTGCATGAGTTTTCAGCAGCAAGGACTCTACAACAGAATGGAGTAGTTGAAAGGAAGAACAGATCACTTATAGAAGTTGCAAGGACAATGCTTGAAGAATCTAAACTACCAACATATTTCTGGGCTGAAGCTGTAAATACTGCATGCTACACTCAGAACATTTCTCTGATTAATCAAGCAAGATACATGACTCCCTATCAATTGTTCAAGAATAAGAAGCCAACTCTAAACTTTCTTCATGTCTTTGGTTGCAAATGTTATATCCTGAGAAATCAAACTGATCAAAATGTGAAGTTTAATGCTAAAGCAGATGAAGGAATTTTTGTTCGATATGTTGGTAAAGCATATAGAGTCTACAATCTAAGAACCAACATTGTTGTGGAATCTATACATGTTGTGTTTGATGATAAAAAGATTGAAGGACTGAAAGATGGAGATTACCATGAGAGCCTCAAATTCGACAATGTGGAGATGGTTAGTGATGACAGTGATAATGAGAGTGATCAAGAAACAGTGTCTAAGGACAATGCAGACAAATCTACCACCAATGAAGCACAAAACTCAACATCCGTCGAGTTGCATAATGCTTCATCCATCGGAAGGCAATCTGTGTTATCCGTCAGAAGACAACCTGCCTCATCCGTCAGTACTCAAAATTCACCATCCGTCGGGTTATCAAAAGGAGCAGGAGGTCAAGACAGATCACCTATAGAAAATTCCCCTTTCTCAAATCAAAGATCCACAAACTCAGGGGGAGTTTCTAGCAATCAAAACTCAATCACACATCAAGACAATCATGAGGTCTCTTCATCTAGAGCTAATCTACCTCAATAAAGGAAATGGACAAAAGATCACCCCTTTGAGCTTATCATTGGTGATGTTTTTTCTAGAGTTTAAACAAGAAGAGCAACTCAGGAAGAATGTCTATACAGCAGCTTTCTGTCGAAGGAAGAACCAAAGAAGGTAGAAGAAGCTTTGTTAGATCCTTATTGGATTTTAGCTATGCAGGAGGAGCTAAACCAATTTGAAAGGAATAATGTATGGAAGCTGGTACCCAAGCCTAAAGGAAAGAATCCAATAGACACCAAGTGGGTATTCAGAAACAAGATGGATGAAAATGGCATAGTAATCAGGAATAAAGCTAGATTGGTTGCTAAGGGTTATTGTCAGCAAGAAGGAATAGATTTTGATGAAACTTTTTCTCCTGTTGCAAGACTTGAAGCCATCAGAATCTTCTTAGCCTATGCAGCCCATGCCAATTTCAAGGTCTATCAAATGGATGTCAAAATTGCCTTTCTAAATGGAGATTTGGAGGAAGAAGTGTATGTTAGTCAACCTCCTGGTTTTGAAGATCCAAATTTTCCAGAATATGTCTATTATCTTCTGAAAGCACTTTATGGACTGAAGCAAGTACCTAGAGCCAGGTATGACACTTTATCAAAGTTCCTTTTGGAAAATCATTTCACAAGAGGTACTGTAGATAAAACTTTATTTTTCAAAAATGTTAATGGCTCTAGTATACTTGTTCAAATTTATGTAGATGATATTATTTTTGGCTCTACAGATGAGAAACTTTGCAAAAAGTTTGCCAAATTGATGTAAAGTAAGTATGAAATGAGTATGATGAGAGAACTAACTTACTTTCTTGGTTTGCAAGTTAAGCAAGTTAGTGATGGAATATTAATTAGTCAAACTAAATATATTTTTGATCTTTTAAAGAAGTTTGACCTAATGAATTGCACATCTGCAAAAACTCCCATGGCCACTGCAACTAAGCTTGAACTAAACACTACTGAAAAGTCTGTGGATATTTCAAGTTATAGAGGCATGGTTGGCTCACTTCGGTACTTAACAGCTAGTAGGCCAGACATAATGTTTGGTACATGTTTATGTGCTAGATTTCAGGCTGATCCTAGAGAATCTCACTTGATAGCTATTAAGAGAATTTTCAGATATCTCAAGGGAACACCAAAACTTGGCATTTGGTACCCTAGAGATTCTGTTTTTGATCTAACTGATTATTCAGATGCAGATTATGCAAGTTGTAGAATTGATAGAAAGAGCACAATATGAACTTGTCAATTTCTAGGAAACAAGCTTGTGTTCTGGTTCAGTAAAAAGCAAAATTCAGTTTCTACTTCTACAGCTGAAGCTGAATATGTTGCTGCTGGCAGTTGCTGTGCACAGATTTTATGGATGAAAAATCAATTGCTAGACTATGGTTTGCAAGTTGAGAGGATTCCTATTTTCTGTGATAAAACAAGTACAATTGCCATCACTGAAAATCCAGTGCAACATTCAAGGACAAAGCACATAGACATCAAGTACCATTTCATAAGGGAACATGTGATGAATGGTACTGTGGAATTACATTTTGTTCCAAGTGAAAAGCAACTTGCAGATATCTTTACCAAGCCACTGGATGAATCCACCTTTTCAAGGTTGGTAAGTGAGTTAGGTATGCTTAATTACTCTTAAATTTATCTAAGTTATTTTGCAAGTTGTAATGTAGCCAGAAATTTAGTTGATTTTTAAGTCTTGGATGAAATTTTGGCTAAGTCAAAATTTGCATCTCGACGGATGACCCTTATCCATCGAGTTTAGTCACCCGTCGATATACTACTTGCTAATAAAAGTCAATTATTTTTCTGGAATACTTTATGTCTTGACGGATATCAGTTTATCCTCATCCGTCGAATTGTCTAAATCTCAGCCGTTAATTCCCTGAACATTATCCATCGAGTATACTTACAGTTTGTAAGCATTACACGACGGATAATGGGTGGAATTTTTTTCAATTTACTTTTAAACGACTATTTTAGGCAATTTCTATTGGTTAATTTACTTTGCTTTATTATTTTTATCAGTTATTTTTGAGATAGTATAAAAGCTTATTTCATAGCAATTATTTTCTTTTATCATTCTCAAATTCAACTGTTTTTATTTCATTCTCTTTCAAGCAAATATTCTCTTTCTCTTCAAGCTTTCACTCTCTAACAATGGCACCTATAGTAAAGATTATGTCTCAAACTGGGTTCATTTATGAGAAGAACAACTTCACTGCTTTGGTCAATAAGGGTATTCAGCAATCAGAGGATAATCACAAGATGATGGACTTTGTGAAGAATTACAAGCTAAATTACGCCATGCTGGAGTCACCCACAATCTTCTGTGAAGTTGTTGAAGAGACGTGGACCACTGCTATCTACAACTCTGCTGACAAGACCATCACTCTAACCATCAAAGGTAATGAGTTATGTATCAATAGTGATGTAATAAAAGCATATTTCAAAATTCCTGATAATAATGTGACTTCACCACACAATGATACTGATATTATCAATATGCTTAATTCCATGCATTATGCACTTCCTACCACTAAATTAAGTGATATTAGGAGATTGGGTCTTAGGAATGAGTGGAGTTTCTTGTGTGATGTAGTTACTAAAGTTTTCTCTGGAAAAGTCAGTAATTTTGATTCAGTGAATATTTCCATGCTTAACATGCTATACATGCTAGTTATAGATAAATTTTATAATTTTAGTGACCTTGTCTTGTTTGAGTTAGGTTTTAAACTAGGTGAGTTAGCTAAAAGAGGTAAGAATGTGTATTATGCTAGATTTTTCATGTTATTAGCTAACCACCTATGTCAAGAAATTGTGCTTGAGAACCCAAATAACAAACTGGCTTGTTGGGTTCAAGAGAGAAGACTCATTGCAGATTTGAACAGAGCCAACCATCACAGGGATATGCCAATGTTCTATTTTCCTGTAATGCAGGCACCTCAGGTAAGTGAGGTAAGTTCATCTATCCCTACAACTATTCCAACCTCCACTATTTCTTTGATTTCAGGAGTAGCTATGACAACTGTGCCAATGACCAAACAGTTGCCTACCAAAGCCTCCAAACCCTCTACAATTTCCAAATCTAAATCAAAGAAAACCCCCTCTGGCATCTCTCAAAAGATGCCAGCTGAAAAATCCACAAAAGCAAAAGAGGGGACTGTGAAGGAGGGAAAGTCAGGTGAGGGAAGGGGTGAACATCAAAGAAACCCCAAGAATAAGGTTGGAGAGTTGAGTGAATCCCAGCCTAGCCACACTGCAGTTTCCCAACAAACTGCAGTGCTTAAAAAGGATAAAAGCTCACTTCTAACTGCATCCTCCCAAAAGGATGCAGTTATTGAACAAAGCTCTCAGCCAAGAGCACAGGCCAAAAGGGTTAGGGACACAAGCTCACCCCAAACTTACATAAGAAAGAAGAAATCTAAAACCTGTGGGGATGCACAGGGCACACATACAGTGCAAACTGGTGCTAAAGACACAGTCCCTACACTCTCTCAAATTCAGTTTGATGTGGCTCCAATAAATGTGGAGTCACAGCCAAAATCTCTATTTATAGAAGCATCTGATACACCATACTCACCAACAAACTCTCTGGAAGTGGATATGATAAACACTTCAATTCCTGATTCCCCTTCTTTAACTCTGTTGGGGAAGCCAAAATCTAGTGCACGTGAGCATCATATTTTAGATGATTTGTTGGCTCACTTGCCAATTCTTTCAGATACTATTGTGAATTATGTGCCTCAAATATCTTCAATCAACACAGAGTCAACAATAGTTTCTCTTCCCACCTCATTCATTTTTACTCTCTCGATGGATATTGCTCATCCGTCGAGTAATGATTGTATCCCGACGGATAAGCTTAACAGCAGTTATCCGTCGGATAGCATTACCACTCACTCGATGGATATCACTTATCCGTCGAGTATCTCTGCACAACTTCAAACTTCAATTATTTCAAGTGCAGAAGATTTAGTGGTTGTACAGTCACTCTTGGGACTGAGAGAGGAGAGTGTATTGAGTGAGAGGCTGGGTTGCTCCCAGGCAAAAGGAGAGGAAAAGAGTGAAAATCAGCAATCCATTTATTCAGGATTGGCAAAAGTGAGTGAGAGGAGTCCCACCTTAGTAGGTGAAGGTGAGGGTGTGAGGGTGGGGAGCCAGGGTGAGACCCTGATACAACAAAAGAGAGATTATGAGAGAAAAGCAGGTACAGAAGTAATAAGGGTGGATACAACCATTGCTCATGAGTCAATGATTGTGGATGATGCTGAAAAGGAAAGACAGTTTCAGCCACATTACAAGGCTGTAATTGATAACATTTTCTTGGATGCTGACACTTTTACTCATCCTGTGTCAGCCTATCAATTGTTGGCTGCTCAGGGCAATGAGGAGGCAGAAAAGACATTAAATTTGGTGCATACTTTAGAATCTCTAAAAAAGGATAAAGCTGTTGTCAATTCAATGTCTCCTACAGCTGATGAGCCATCTGAAGAATTTGGAGTAAATTCTAATGATGATGACTCTATTTCATTTGATGGAAGCATGAACTTAGGGGGAGATGAAGGCCCAAGTTCTATTCCTGATCTACCTGAATGGGCCTTGACTAAGGAATCCACACATGGATAATTCAATGTATCCTTGGTCAAACAAATCATGTCTATCCAAAAGGCCATTCAGAAGAGCTCAAATGCTGGTACCAAGGCTGTTCTTCAAGCTCACCTAGATTCTTTACATCTAATGAAGCTACAGCAAGTCAGACATAATCTGAGTGTAGATGAAATCAAAAAGGATATAGCTGACTTGAAGACCTACAATTCTGAGAAGCTGGATTCAGTCATGCCATATGGTACCATGCAGGATATATTACTGAGGCTGAGGAGAGAATCAGATTCTGAAAAGAAGCTGGCCAAGCTGGAAGATAGAGTTCAAGTTATTGAGAATTATGTGGCCATCCTTCTTCAAAATCAACATTCCCAGAGAAATCTTCTCATGCAACTGGCTAAAGCACAAGGCCTAACTCCTCAACTTGATGATAACAAAAAGGGGGAGAGAGAACCAAGTAAGGGGGAGAAAGGACCAAGTGAGGGGGAGAAACTTCAAGTTCAAATCAGCAAAGTAATTGTACCTTCAATTACTGTCTCCAAGCCACCAGTTGCAGATGGTATAGATCTAATTAAAGCAGCAGCAGCAAACTTGAAAGTTGCTGAAAAAGGAAAGTTGAGTTTGATCAACTGGGATAAGATTGATGAGGAGATACAGAAAAAGTTTGAACTTGTCAAGGAGCCAGTTAAGTCAGCCATCCATCACTCTCAAGTCAAGCAAATCAGTGTGAATAAGATGAGCATGAATTATCTAGAAAGAGGACAATCTTCCTGCATCAAATCTCCAAAGGCTGAAATGATTCTTAAACCAAGGGTAAATTATTCAAAATCATCCTTAAAGAACCCCTTGGATACTGTATTTGAAACACCCAAGCCTGATGAAAAGAAGTTTCTGTCAAGATCAATTGCTTTCTATAAAGATCCAGCTGATTCAGCTTCAAAAAGAAGAATTGCTAAGATATTCAGAAATGAAAAGGAAATTTGTGTGATAGTTGGACATCCTCAATTTGCTCAAGCAAAGAGAGAAGAAAAGGCAAGATTAAAGCAGGAAAAGAAGCAAGCTGCTCTAGATGCGAAGAAGGCTAAACAAAAGAAAGAACAGATTGCTATCTTAGCCAAGCTACAGGCTGTAAGTTCATCTCAACAAATTCCCTCTCAACCTTCTGAAGCCACTGAATCAAGGAAGCAAATTGAAGAACAGAAGAAATCCCCAAGGAAGAAAGAATTGGCTAGAAGAACAAAAAGGAAACTGGATATTGTTGACAAGGAATTGGAAGATCAATTTCCTAAGGTACCCACACCAGCTACAACTCAAGCATCAAAGCCCTCTGTGGTATTTGAAGATATAAAGGTGATGGATCCCTACAGGAATATTCATGATGAACCTGTTGTGCCCAAGGATGAGCCAATAGAGTGGGATAACATACCAATTCCTAACTTCAGTCTACCAATCCTTAGCAAGCCAAAAAGAACAAAGTCAAGGGCAGTCAAGAAAGTGAAGTTGTCACCTCTCAAATCCAAATCAGTAGTTAAAGCTCAACCCAAAGTCAACAAGGGAGACTGCTTGTACTTGTGTGACATCAAAGAATTGTCTGATCTAAACCTCTATCTGGATGAACTAGATGAAGTGAGGGGAATTGATGCATACAGAAACCTACCTGAAAGGTTAGTGTCAAGTACAAAGGAGGAAAGGAGATTGTGTGGCCACTTCACAGGATTCTTCAAGAAAGCCAAGCTGTACTGATTAAAGTTTATTCATCCTTCAAGAAGAACTTTGGGTTCAATGTAACTGCAAGAAGACTAGTATTGAAGAAGATTGAAGATCTAAGGAGTATTAGAGCTAAAGATGCACTCCCAAAGACTCTAATCATCCCATACACAGGGAGAAGAGTGCATCTAAGGCCAACTGGCTGATGGAGTTCATGGATGACAAAGGTGTGAGAAGATTCTTCAGGTTAGAAGACCAATTGAGTATCTCTAGCAATGAGACTCTCTTGGAAATGCAAGAAAAGCTAGATCTCTCAGAATCTGATGAACTGGAATTCCACAGGCAGCTCCAAAATCAGATTGATGAAAACAACAGAAAGCTTGGAAGAAGATCCAGACCTTCAAGAAACTAGAAAAATCTGCTCAAGCTAGAGGAGCATTTGAAATGACTGTGAGCCAAACTTTGTACATTTTGATTAATTGAAGCACTTTCAGTATTATCTACTTATCTTTAAAGCTGTATGTTTAGGATGTTTTGTTATCATCAAGTATCTCTTAATTTATGGCTACAATTCCAGTAGACATAAATTGGGGGAGATTGTTGTGCATATGTTGTGTACTTGATGATTACATAAACAAAACATCTAAGTAGATTTTACTTAGTGAAATAATGTAGCACTCGACGGATAAGAATTATAGTCCCGACGGATAACTCATTATAGTCCCGACGGATGATGACTTACTATCCATCGAGTGAGTAGCTTATGTAATAATGAGTCTGTAGCACAGGTCTGTATACATCTTTGTTTAGATTCTGTAGTAGCCTATAAGTCATGTTGACTTTAACTAGATATGCAGAATAGGTTAATTAATTATATATAAATGATTTCTTGTAATTCTGCATAAGTGAAATGAAGTCAAGTGCCAAAATAGCTACCGACGGATGATTAACAAAGCCATCTACGGATGATCAAATGACTATCAACGGATGCTTAATATAGCAGTCGACGGATGATCAATAAAGCCATCAACGGATGTTCATAAAGTTGACGAATGATCATATATCCAACGGATGTTCATAAAGTCCAACGGATGATCATATAAAGAATTCAAACAGCAGTTGAACAGTGATAACAGGGCACAGTCGTCGAGATGTATACAAATCTACCGTGGAAGCCCATTAACTGGGTAATAGAGGACGAAAAGTAGCAAAGCTTAAGACTGATAGTTTTTATATTTATTCAGTCTTTTTGACTTTGTAATCTTGGTAATATATAAACCAAGAACGTAGCAAATAGAAAAGAGAGCTGAGATACACAAACAGAGAAATCTTTGTAAGCAGAATTATTAGCATTTCTCTGTATTCTCAGTAGTTCAAATTTGTAAGCAGCTGTGAGCATTCTTGCACACAGAGTTCTCTTGATATAATATATATTTCTAGTGGAATTGTTTAAATCCACCAGAAAGTTTTTAAAGACTCTTGTTTTTAATTACTTATGTTTTGATTCAATTAAGTTTCTATTCCGCATTGTGCTAATCAAAATATTTATATTAGTATTCGAGTTTGAACATTTTTATTTTAAGAAAAAGGTTCAAGAATTCCATTCAACCCCCAATCTGTAATTCTTGCTATATTGTTAAGGGACTAACACAGTATTTATCTACTTGGTTTATTTTTAGTCATTACTTGAACGGTCATATTTTTACAGAATATTGGTTTATGTGAGATAAAGCAGTCATAAGCATTTGTTCAGTGGGAACAGTTTTTTTTTAAACTGAACGTGCAATGTAATTATGCCTGACAGGTGTAAAGGTCTGTTCCACTTCTTATTAACTGCTGTCACGTGGGGTGTTTAAGTAAAAGAGATAAAAGATTTTCAAATCTCTTATTTTCATTTTTATTCTACTCTCTCTCTTTTCTTATTCTCTCTCACATTTTTTGACGGTTTTCTTTACAGACATTTTCTCAAACACCTTACAGGCACTCTAACTTCTCACTTAATTTTGATGGCGCCCAAGGATTTAATTGTTGATGGAGCCAAATTTGTACCAAATAACTATGCTGCAATCTTAAATAAGGCTGAAGCTCCATCAGATCTGCACTTTGTGCAAGATTTATTAGCTCATAGTGAGATTGGGCATGCCTTGACCCAACGTCAAACTATTTCAAGCCAACAAGTACTGACACTCTGGAGAACTGGGCTTTTTGATGATGGTGGTGCTACTGGTAGTCTAAGCATTGTTTTCATATCAGGAGATGTCGAGCATGTGGTTACTCCTGGAGCAGTTCGTAAAGCTCTCCACTTACCTGAAGGTTGCACATTCTCAACAGTGGAGGATCCTGTCTTACAGCAGCTCATGGCCAGTTTGGGCTATGAGAAAAGTTTGGGAAAGCTGGGTCAACTGAAAAGAGCAAATATCAGAAAGGAATGGAGTTTTTTCTTTGGTTGTATCACTAAGGCATTCGCCAATAGGTGCTCCAACTTTGATGCTATTCCCATCATGAGTCAGCAAATCGTGTATGCCCTTATTCATCAAACTCATTTTGATTTTGCAAGTGTTGTGCTAGGTTTCATAGGGGATAGGATGACAAAGGATAGGAATGTAGTATACTTTGCTAGATTCTGTCAGCTTATATATACTTTTTATTGTGCTGATGAACCCCAATTAGCCAGTACTTTAATTCCACTCTTTTAAGCTTGCAAAAAGGGCTTTTAATGATTTGTTAAATGATGACATTAAGAAACAAGTACAGAGACCCTTACAGAGATCTTGGTAAATGCTGATCCACAAAAATATACATCTGTTTACCCTGATGTTCAACCCACCAGCACATCACAGTCAACTCAACAGCCATCAGAACTTACCATCTCTCACCAACCTCAAACTTCTCAACCTCAACCTACTCAACCATCTATCAGGACATATTTCAAACTATCACAACAATCTCAACCTCAACCATCAACACATCGTGTGAAGCCTTCATCTTCCAAACCTAAGAGGACTAAGATAGTACCTCAGTCTCAATAGATGAGAAAGAGAATTGTTCTGAGAGATGAGTCAGACAATGAGGAACATGTTCCAATATCATAACCTGTTGTTGTAAAAGCTGAGAAGATCACTTCTCAGAAAGATGCTAAAACTGGGAGTTCTAGGCCCCTCAAAAGGCTTAGAAAGCTAAATTCTGATGATGGAGCTCCCAAAGTCTCTAATTCTGCAAAGAGACTTAAAAAGCAAAGAACCAGGAGGGCTGTAAGTGAATCATCACACTCTGAAGCAACTCTGGAAGAAGCAGCTATGGAAGGGGGTCAGGAATCTCTGATCCCAACAAAACCTATAGTCATTGAATTACTTCCTACTGCTGAATCAGCTCAAAAGTCTTATATTCAAGAGCAAGAGGATATTCCATAGATATTGTCTACACCTCATGTGTCTCCAATAATTGATCAAGTACATACTGAAGACCCAGGTACAAGTGCTGAAATTGATATTCATAACTTGATTGTGCCTGAGGTTCTGTACTTGGAAGCTCCATCAACTCAACTCACTCCACCAACAACACCAATTCTAGATGCTGATTTCAATGAAAATATTCCAACCACACCAATTCTGACTATGGATGATGAAAATCAGATTGAAGGTGGGCATCAAGATTTGGCTTTTGATCAGAACTTAGCTGCATATCAGAACTTAGAGGATGATGTTGAAACCTCAATAGCCTCACATACTGTTATTCTATCAAAGGATGTTGATGCTGCAGGTTCTGTAAGTTCTGATCCTGATAATGATGCACTTACTAGTGAAGTTGATGCAAATGTAGATGTTGATGCAGCTGGTCCATCTGGACATGCACCTCAACAAGCTCCATGCAAAGCTGATTTAGTCAAGAAGTTTATTAGAGGGGATGCACCAGTACCTTGGAGTGAAACTCCTAGAGGAAAGGAGTGGACTAAAGAATGGAACACAGTTAGTTTTGTTCCGTCTGAAAAAATTCTTGCTGAGCATCTTGCCAAAGCTGATGAAATGCTGATAAATGATGATTTCAAGGCACAGCTGAGAGTTACTGCAATGAGTACTAGGCACCTTCAAGTTCAACACTCAATAACTCATGACAAGGTGAATAAAATTCAAGAATCTTTGATCCAGCAAGATATGAATATAAAATTGGAAAAGAACAGATTTTTCAAGCCAGCCTTTGACAGAATTGGGTATATTGAAAAAACTCAGGAGAAGCAACAAGCTCAGATTGATGAAATTCTAAAGAATCAAGCTTCTCATCAAACTCAACTCAATGAGATCCAATCCTCAGTGGAATTGCTTGTCTCTCTTCTTTTACCTGCTGATACCAAAAAGGGGGAGAATGTAATTAAGTCCAAATGCAAATATATTCAACCACTGAAGGGTAAGGATGATGGAAAGGATGACCAGGGAAACTCTGGAATGGGTAGAGGTCATGGTCAAGGCAAAGGTGGCAAAGGTTCTTCATCAAAGATAACTGAAATTTCTGCACAAAGAACAAGTTCTGATACTGGGAGAAGAATAAGTTCTGATACTGGTAAAAGGATAAGTTCTACTGAACATCTGGAACTTGATGAAGATATTTCAAAGAGATTATTTCTTAAAGAAAATCCTGGAATGGACTTTGAAAGTCTAAAGGAAGAAGAAGCCAGACTTAAAGCAGAAAAAGTCAACTCCAAATCTAAAGCTTCTGTTGTTAAAAAGATACTTCCAAAACCTAAGGGTATTGTGATTAAGGAAAGGACAAATCTTGAGGCAACCAAAGCCAAATCATAAGTGGAGGTAGATCCAAGATCCAAGGGTAAAGAAAAAATTGGTGGACCTATAAAGGTATATGTGCCAGTCATGGATGAAGAAATATCTGATGAAGATGCTAGTCTTACTCTGACGAAAAAGAAGATTTCTCAATCAACCTCTGACATGGCTCAAGTTGTTCAGAGTCAAGATGTAGTAATTTCTGATATGACAGTGAAGCAAGCAACCTCTGACATAGCTCAAGTTGGCTTGATATCAGAAGATAAGGATAAGGAAACCTCTGACATTGCTCATGTTAAACCTACAAAGATGCTACTACCAGGATTCACAAAAGCTCAACAGACTCAATCTTTGAAGACTGCATCAAGTGGTTTTGAAGCAAGAGTTGTTACAGGAAAGGAAGCAAGAGACAAATCTGGATTGGGTAGTTCAAAAGAGAAGAGAGTAAGCAATACTACCAATGATCCAACTTCCTTAAGTGAACCAGGTGTAGGAGCAACTCCTGAGAGATTGAATCAACTTGAATCTGTACAAATGGTTTACCATTCTGTTTTGAAAGAAGACATCATGTTATACTTTATGACAGATGGAAGGGTATTCCAGATCTGGGAGAATGCAATTTCATTGAAGTATTTTGAAGAACTGGAACATGTTCTATTTCTGCTTCAAGTGAAAAACAGATCAACAGATGGTGCTGCAGGGTGTTTAAAGTCAAATATTCAAAGATAGAAGAAGCTTTACTCTGTAAAGTCTGACAGCCCATACTGTCCCAAGTACAGATCTCACAGTGGAGAAATTGTTGAAATGAAGCCTAATACTGCTAAAATCATCACTACATTTTCTGGTATTAAGGGACTTGAATTTAATCTTGAGTCTGATAAAGCCTACATCACCAGACTAGATCAGGATATAAGGAAAGCTAAGATAAATGATCTCAGGGCAGCTATTTTTCAAACTGGTGAAGATACAGTTGAACTGAAAAATGCTAAAAGGAGAATGATCAATGAACTTGAATAAGCTGAGAGATGTTTGTTGAAAAACTATCTCAGGACAACTCCTGACATCAAAGAGATCAGAAATTGAAGCCAAGTCAAAGATCTACAGCTGCTTAAATTCTGAAGTGTATACAGACTGAAGCTGTTATCAGACCTTGAGGATGGTAAAGCTGTTGTAGTTATCTAGTCAAATTCTCATGCATTTGTACTTAATATTTTTGACATCATCAAATATCTGTTAAACTTGTATATTATGCTAATTTACAAGTTGGGGGAGATTGTTAGATATATTTGTGATGTCATGTCTAATATGATTTGTGTTTAGTTTTCAGATCTTACTTAATAGGACAAATCAGGACTTAACTGGAAATCAGTACTTATACTAAAGTCAGGACTTAATATATCAGAACTTAAGTTGTCAGAACTTAAGTTATCAGGAGATATTTATCAGGAGATAATATCAGGACTTAAGGAGACGTTCAGATAAGGAAGGCGGCTGATTGAAAGGAAAGAAGATCAAGACAAACATAAGAAGAGATATGCATGGAGAAGAATTCTATGAAGAATAGAATACTTGGAAGAAAAGATAACTGATTGATATATTAGGAAGCAGAATTGTATTCGATATCAATTAGAAGATTATCTTGTAACTGTGTAGTATATAAACATAGGCATAGGGTTTACACTATATGTGTTATTATAATCGAGTTTATTATTCATTGTAACCCTAGCAGCTCTCGTGATAATTTGTTCATCACTGAGAGAGGATAGTTCTTTGTAACAGAGTTTATTGTGTTAAATAAAATCCATTTTCTGTTACTTGAGTTCTTATATTCGATTTGATTGTAGTAAACACTGTATTCAACCCCCTTCTACAGTGTGTGTGACCTAACATATGGTATGCTCAAGACTTATGAACTTGAGATGGATCAAAGAAGCAAGAGACAAGGGAGAAAGTCAAGGACAGTTGCTCTTAAGGCTGAGAAGGAATTCCCCAAAGTGGATGTCTCAAAGAAAGGCAAAGGAAAAGCTCTCATCACAAAGTCTGATTCAGAATCATCAAGTTCTGATGATGATGATTCAGAAACTGAAAGTTTACCTGAAGTAGATGCTGATGAATAGATGATGAAATTGTGTGCTCTTATGGTGAAGGGTATCACAAAGATAGCCTAGAGGAAATTTAGAAGGGGGAAGAAGTTTTTCAAGAAAGGTGGAAGTACTGATAAGAAGAGTTTCATAAAATCTGAAGGCAGAGGAGGAAAGTTTGACAAAGGAGATTACTCAAATGTCAAATGCTACAATTGTGGTGAGAAAGGCCACATATCTCCTGACTGCAAGAAAGGAAAGAGTGACAAAGGCAAGGCACTTGTCACAAAGAAGAGAAGCTGGATAGACTCTTCAGATTCTGAAGATGAGGTAAACTATGCCTTGATGGCAAATGCTGCTGGCAGCCCTGAAACTGCTGAATTAAAGGTACCTCAAATAACTTATGCCTTTCATACTGATGATATTACTGAGTTGAGATTATATCTTAAAACCATGTTTATTAGCTACAGAGATCAAACTTTAACATGTGAAAGATTAACTTCTGAAAATCTTGCTTTTAAGAAAAGGAATGATTATTTAGAAAAGGAGTTAGTTATGTTCCATCAAACTCAGAAAGAGAGGGATGATGCTTTTTATGTTAGAGATGAATTGCTTAAATTGAATAAATCTCTCAAAACTGAGTTAGAAAAAGAAAAAGAGATTATCAGGACTTGGACTAACTCTGGCAGAACAACTCAGAATTTATTAAGTAGTGGAAACTGGAAAGAGGGCTTAGGTTATGGAGATGACAAAAGTGAAAAAGGAACTGAATAAATTGAGCCAATTGTTGTTAAACAAACTGTTAAGCCAAAGGTAAATCCTGTTAAGTTTGTAGCTAAAACTGTAAAGTCTGATTCTGAAAAGATGAAAGAGTCTGTGAAAGAAGTTAAGGAGAAGTCAACTTCTTACAAATTAGAACATGATAAACCAGCTGAAGTCAACATAGGCTTAATGACAAAGAAGCAGCTAAAGCATAAGCTGAAAGAAATAAGGAATGTCCACAATGTTAAGGGAGCTAGGCAAAATAGGAATGGAAGGAAAGGTGTGAATAAAAGCAATAACTATATGCATGTTCCTAATGCTCCTCGAAAGAAATGTTATAACTGTGGAAACTCTAACCATCTTTCTTCTTTTTGCAGGAAGAATAAGAATATAAACTCTTTACCTCCTAAGTCAGGAGTTAAAAGTCAGTATGTTAGGTTTAAGCCATAAAATCCTTGTTTTCATTGTGGTAGTTTATGGAATTCCATTTATACTTGTAAGGAATATCATAGTTTATACTATGATTATTATCAAATAAAACCTTCTTTGAAGAAAGTTGCTTTAATTCCTTCTAGTGTAAAGTCTGATGCAAAGTCTGAAATAAGTTCTGATAAATAGCATGTTAGCATAAACTCTGATTTAAATCCGCTGCAAATGCTAACAAACTTAAAAAGGCCAAAGGATCCAAGCAAGTCTGGGCCCTTAAAACTAACCATTAGTGGTCTTTGTGATTGCAGGGCAACAGGAGAAATATCCTAGTACTGGATAGTGGATGTTCAGGACATATGACTGGAAATAAAGCCCTGCTCTTAGACTTTATGGAGAAAGCTGGCCCAGAAGTTTCTTATAGAGATAACAATATGGGAAAAACTCTGGGATATGACAATATTAATCTTGGGAATGTCATCATTGAAACAGTAGCTCTTGTCTCAGGACTTAAACACAATCTGCTGAGTGTGAGTCAAATCTGTGACAGAGGTTATCATGTGGATTTCTTTGAAGAACACTGTGAAGTTGTAAGCAATTTTACAGGCATAGTGGTTCTGAAAGGTTACAGGCATGGTAACATTTATGAAGCCAGAGTTTCAACAAGTATTGATGGTTCTGCAATCTTTCTATTGAGTAGAGCATCAATTGAAGAAAGCTGGAATTGGCACAAAAGACTCTCTCATTTAAACTTCAACAATATAAATGAGCTTGTAAAGAAAGATCTTGTGAGAGGATTTCCAAAATCAGTATTTGCTCCTGATGGCCTTTGTAATTCATGTCAAAAGGCAAAACAAATAAAATCTTCTTTCAAGAGCAAAACTGAGTCATCAATTCTTGAGCCTTATCACCTACTGCATGTTGATCTATTTGGTCCAGTAATGTCATGTCTATTGCAAAGAAGAAATATGCTATGGTTATAGTGGATGAGTTCACAAGGTACACTTGGGTGTACTTCTTGCACAAGAAAAATGAAACTGCATTTACTCTAACTGATCATGTCAGATAGCTGGATAAGTTGGTCAAAGATTCTGTTAAAATTATAAGAAGTGATAATGGCACTGAGTTCAAGAATTCAATCATGGAAGAGTTCTGTAAAGAGCATGAAATCAAACAGGAATTTTCTGCACCTGGAACTCCATAACAAAATGGAGTTGTATAAAGAAAGAATAGAACTCTCATTGAAGCTGCACGAACTATGCTTGATGAAGCAAAGCTGCCAACCTACTTTTAAGCTGAAGTTGTGCAGACTGCTTGTTTTACACAGAATGCAACACTCATAAACAAGCATGGAAAAACACCATATGAGATGGTGAAGAAAAAGAAGCCAAATATGAAATACTTTCATGTATTTGGTTACAAGTGTTTTATTTTTAAGACTCATCCTGAATAGCTGTCAAAATTTGATCTAAAAGCTGATGAAGGAATTTTTGTTGGATATCCACTTTCCACAAAAGCCTTCAGAGTCTACAATTTAAGAACAAGAGTTGTCATGGAATCTATCAATGTATCTTTTGATGACAAGAAGATTACTAGACTTGAAGATTTCAATGAACACGGTCAGCTGAGATTTGAAAATGAAGACTTAAATTATGATTCTGTAAATTCTGATGATTTAAACTCTGAACCTGTAAGTACTAATGTCATTGAATCCGTGGTCACAACTCCAAAGGAAAATGTACCTGTCCATGGGGAGCAAGCTGAAGATCCTACCACATCTAAAGACTCTAAAGAAGCATCAGAACCTGATACTAGCTCTTCAAACTCTGTTTCATCTAGTTCTGATGAGTTAAATTCTGATAATTCTGGAAGCTCTGATACTTCAAATACTAAGGATTCAAGTCAAATTCTGAAGTCTCAGAGAGCATAACTACAGGGGGAGCATCGGATAATGCTGATGGAGACAACATGGATCATGGGGGAGGATCCAGTTCTAGAAGTCAACTTCAATCTGCAAGGAAGTGGACCAAATCACATATACCTGACTTAATTATTGGAGATCCTGAAGCAGGTGTCAGAACTAGAACTACAACATCAAATGAATGTCTCTATCATTCTTTTCTATCTCAGACTGAACCAAAGAAAGTGGAAGAAACTCTTCAAGATGTTGATTGGGTGCAAGCAATGCAGGAAGAGTTAAATGAATTTGAAAGAAATAAAGTTTAGACCTTAGTGCCAAGACCAAAGAATAGATCAGTTGTTGGCACAAAATGTATGTTCATAAACAAAACGGATAGTAATGGCATAATTACAAGGAATAAAGTAAGGTTGGTTGCTAAAGGCTATTCTCAACAGGAGGGTATTGATTATGATGAAACATTTGCACCGGTTGCTAGATTAGAAGCCATAAGGATCTTTTTGGCTTATGCTGCTCACAAAAAGTTTAAAGTATTTCAAATGGATGTGAAAAGTGTTTTTCTTAATGGAGAATTGGAAGAAGAGGTTTATGTTGAACAACCTCCAGGCTTTGTAGATTCAAAATTTCCAAATCATGTCTACAGGCTTGATAAAGCACTTTATGGCCTTAAGCAAGCTCCTAGAGCATGGTATGAGACTTTAGCTCAATTCTTTCTGGAAAGTGGATTTCACAGAGGTACAATTGATAAAACACTGTTCTACCTCAACCATGAAAAGGACTTACTTTTGGTACATATATATGTTGATGATATCATATTTGGTTCTACAAATTCCAAACTCTGTGAGAGGTTTGCAAAGCTAATGCAGTCAAGATATCAAATGAGTATGATGGGAGAACTCAACTATTTTCTAGGACTTCAAGTCAAGCAAAATGAAGAAGGTACTTTTATCTGTCAATCCAAGTATACCAGAAACTTACTGAAGAAGTTTGGAATGCAAGATTATTCAACAACATCCACTCCCATGGCCACTGCAACCAAGTTAGATAAAGATACTGGTTCATCAGTAGATATTACTAACTATAGAGATGCAGATTTTGCAGGATTTAAAATAGACAGGAAAAGCACTAGTGGAAGCTGCCAATTTCTTGGAGGCAGATTGGTTTCTTGGTTTAGAAAGAAACAGAAGTCAATTTCCACATCAACTACAGAAGCAGAATATATTGCTACAGAAAGCTGTTGTCCACAGATTCTTTGGATGAAGAATCAGTTACTGGAATATGGGTTAGAATTTTCTAAAATCCCTATTTACTGTGATAATCAAAGTGCTATTGCTATGACAGGTAATCCAGTTCAACACTCAATGACAAAGCACATCAGCATTATGTACCATTTCATAAGGGAATATGTGATGGAAGGTACAGTGGAATTGCACTTTGTTCCAACAGATCAACAACTAGCAGATATCTTCACAAAACCACTATGTGAAGCTACCTTTACAAGACTGGTAAATGAACTTGGAATGGTTTCAGGTTCTTTCTCTAAATATGCTTAGTTTTTGTTCTCATACATCAGACATTATGATCAGTGTTTACAGATTGTTTTATTTTCATATAATATGTGCTTAACATTGAAATTCATTAAATGTTGATTGTTATCTGATGTGGATCTTTAAACTCTGATAGTGTTTTGAATGTTCTGTGACTATTCAATCCAATGAGGATAACTGTGCTAGATGCTGACCTAGTAGTCTTTAACATACTAGAAATCCCATGTTTGAATTAGTTGTTTATGCGGAAACTCATTAACACAAGCAAATTCTGATTTTGAGCTTAGTCAAGTTTACTTTGTGTATCTTATTACTAAGTCACACACTAGATTATTGCTTCTTATCTGTTAGATTCCGATGTCAGTAAATCTTAAGGATGAACTAAATGCTGATAAGCCTCACTTATCAAAAGAAAATAAAAGAAAAGAAAATAAAAGTCAGGTACCCCTTTGAGATCTAGAGTAAATATGTGGAAGGGAAGACCCAAGTGCATTGCTGGTATTAAGTAATATGCATTAGAATAGAAAATAAATTTTATTGGTGACTTTTTACATTCTCTGATTACTGGAGAAATACTCTGACAACAACATAAATTCTGATAAGCAGTCGTGACTCACTTACACTGAGAAGCCACTGTAAAAAGGAATTTCAAAAGATGCATAAAATGAGCACAAACAGTTGAGGTGGACTCTTGCATAAATTTGTTCTATAGTAGACTTCATGATTGATGACAGATTTTAAGCACTTTTATGAGTTATGCCTTATTTCTAATATGTACTGAAGTTTATCAGACTTTAATCTTTATATGATATTTTGTTGAATGCACACACTTTCACTCCAAATGAATGATGAAAATTATTGTGGTGATTAAGTTATTTTTGACAAAAAGTTAAGTGTTATTTGCATAAATTCTGAGGACAAGTTCTGATGGAAGTTTTGATGATTAAACTCTGAAGAAAACAAGTCAGTATTTGTATAAAGAATCACAGAAAAAGATATTCACTTTTTGAGTTCAGAAGCCATATTCTGATGACTGGTAAAATCTGATATAAGTTAAGTTCTGATATTAAATCTTGATGGAATCCTTGATGCTTACGTGGCATTTTTCTTTACTTGACTTATTTGTGGTAAAAACTGAAACAGTCATATTTAAATCAGAATATATTTGGGTAAGATAAAAATAGTCGTAATCATTATGGGTTAGTGGTTAACGTGTTTGTCCTAAAAAACTGCATGTGCACGATAATTATTGCTTATTTTATGTGCCCATTAACTCATGTTCTAACTGTTTCTTGACTGTTCACATGTTGCCAGGTGTAAAGTGTATCCCATGCTTCAATATTATAACTGTTGAGTAGAGATAATATATATATAGGGGTTAAAAGATTTTCTAATCTTTTACTTACTTTTCTATTCTTAATCTCTTTTATTCTCTCTCTAATATTCTCTGAATCGTTCTCTTACAGGCATTCTCACAAACACCTTTCGCGCAACATATTTTCTCACTTAATTTCTTACAGAGATGGCACCAAAAGACGTGATTTTCAATGGAGCTAAGTTTGTTTCCAACAACTACTCGTCTATTCTTAGCAAGGCTGAAGCTCCATCAGAACTTCACTTTATCCGGGACTTTCTTGCTAATTCTGATATTGGGTACGCTCTGACCCAACCTGACGCAGTCTCTGGAATCCAAGTACTGGAGTTTTGGAGAAGTGGAATCTATGATGATGGAGGTGCTCAAGGGTCCCCAAGTATTATCTTTACAACAGGGGAGGATGAGCATGTCGTGACATTGGCCACGGTTCGACAAGCACTGCACTGTCTGAGAAATATGTTTATTCAACTGTTGAGGAGCCAGTTCTTCAAAATATGATGGCCAGTATGGGATATGAAAAGATATTGGCTAAGCTGGGTCAATTGAAGAGATCAAACATAAGGAGGGAATGGAGTTTCTTCTTTGACTGTATTACAAAGACATTTCCCAACAAATGTTCGAATTTTGACGCAATCCCCATACTCAGTCAACAAATTGGGTATGCTCTCATTAATCAAACTGATTTTGATTATGCAAGTGTTGTTTTAGGTTTTATTAGGGATAGGATGACAAAAGATAGGAATACTGTCTATTTTGCTAGATTCTGTCAGCTTATTTATAGTTTTTGTTGTGATGATAAACCCCAATCTGCTAGTGAATTAATTCCATATTTTAGACTAGCAAAAAGAGCTTTTAATGACTTATTATCTACTGATAATAAGAAGGTTGTGTTAAGACCCCTCCGAATTTCTTTATCTGTCAAACAGGCCTTAATAACCTATGATCTAGTTACATACACTGCATTATATCCTAATGTCCAACCATCCGAACCTCAACCATCAGTACCTACCATCACTATCCAAACACCTCAAACTTCTCAACCACAACCAAAATCTACCATCAGGACATCTGTCAAACCATCAACTCAATCATCTCAACCTGAATCGTCAGCACATACCATCAGATCTTCATCTTCCAGGCCAAAGAGGACAATGTTTGTTCCTCAACCTCCATAAAAGAGAAGGAAGATGATTCTCAGAGATGAATCTGATAGTGATGAGGAAACAATTGAAGCACGGGTTCATGCATCAGAACCTGTGATAGTTGAAGCTGAGAATGTTACTTCTCAGAAAGAAACCACAGATCAAAGTTCTGATACTTTGAAGAAGAAATCTGTAAGTTCTGAAGCTGCTAAAGCAACTCCTTCATTGGCAAGGGGATTGAAGAAAATGAAGGCTATGAGGTATTTGGCTAAGGCTCCATCAGAAGATACTGAAGAAGCTGAGGAAGGGGATCAAGAATCTCTGATCTCACAAGAACCAATTGTTATTGAAGCCCTTCCAGCTCAAGCCAAAGACACTGCTACTGATACAGTTTTAACTCCTCTTGTCTCGCCTATTAAAGCTACAGATGATGCTGAAGAACACACTGACAATTCTGAAATAGATATTCATAATTTGAATATACCAAATGTTCTTTATCTGGAAGCTCCATCTACAGAAGCTCAGTAATTTCCAACTCAATTTCCAATTTTAAATGCTGAGATACCATCTACATCAACCACACCAGCTCTGGAGATAAATTCTGATGTTCAGAATTTAAATAAAGTTGTTCCTGAATCTCCATTTGCTTCAACACTGTTGTGTTGTCAGAAGAAAATGAGTCTTCCTCAAGTTCTGAAGATAGTGATTCTGGTGAGACTCCAGTTCCTATACTAGGAAAGGAATAATTGGTGAAGAAATTTGTTGAAAAGGAAGCACCTATTCCTTGGGAGGATACTCACAGAGGTGTGGAGTGGACCAAGAAGTGGAATGACACTGATTTCATTCCAAGTTCTAACATTCTGACAGAGCATATTGCTAAAGCTGATGAGTTGCTCACAAATGCTGATTTGAAGACACAACTCAAGATCACTGCTCTATCTACCAAACATCTTCAAGGTCTACATTCTTCTACTCTTGAGAAGGTTGATACACTAAAGGAACATGATGATAAGCTAAATCTACAGCTTAAGCTTGACAAGAACAAATATATCAGACCTACTCTTGAGAAAATTGAAGCCATTGAGAAGATTCAAGAGAAGCAACAGGCCCAAATTGATGAGGTCCTGGCTAACCAAGTTTCTCAGAAAGTTCAATTTGAAGAAATCCAATCTTCAGTTGAACTTTTTCTTTCTCTCTTACTTCCTGATGATGCCAAAAAGGGGGAGAAGGTAGTTAAGTCCAAATGCTCACCTACTGAAATACTGAAGAAAAAGGATGATAAAAGTGATGACTAGGGAAACTCTGATAAGAGTAGAGGTCAAGGAAAAGTTCAAGAAAAATCTTCTACACAGAACAAGTCAAGTTCTGATGCTGTGAATGCTAAAAGACTGGAGTCAAGTCCTGATAAACAAAGTCTGATGTCAAGTTCTGATATTCTGATTCAGTCAGGATCTAAAGACTCTCAGAAGTTTTTACAAACTCTGAAGCTAAAGAGGAAGCAGACTACTGTTTATTACAAAAATCCTAAAATCCAGACACTTGATGAGGAGATAGCAAGAAGATTATTTCTGAAACAAAATCCAGGAATGGATTTGGAAACTCTCAAGGAGGAAGAAGCTATATTTGCTGCTGAGAAGACAAATCTTAAGTCTAAAGCTTCTGATGCAAAGAAACCTCCAAGGCCTAAGGAAAAAGGCATTGTGATCAGGGAAAAGTCAAAATCTGAGATTTCAAAGTCCAAGACTAGATCACAAACTGAGATAGATCCTAAGTCAACAGGGAAAGAAAAGGTTGGTGAGCCTTTAAAAATTGAGAGAAAGATAAGTTCTTCCATTCCAGTCTATCAAACTACAATGCATGATGATGATTTGATAGAAAATGAAACTGTTCAAATTCTGAAGAAAAGAAAGGTAAGTGAAGAATCTAAAACAACCTCAGACACTGCTCAAGTTGTTCAGAATGAAAAACAACAAGCTACAGAAGAAACAACAAATTCTGATCAAGTTAATTTGGAAAAGATGACAATTGTTGATAAGAAGAAGCTTTTATGGAAGAAAGCTACTCCAGTTGAACCAAAATCCAATCTCTTGATGAATCAAATTGCAACATTTGGATCCAAGCAACCTAGAGATAAAGCTGGATTAGGTTCTGATGAAGAGAAGATACAAACAGGAGTAGAAGTTACTCTAAGAGATCCTTTCATGTTGACAGACAAACCATATGAACAAATCAAACAAAAACACCTTGACAAGGTGTTGTCTGCTCAAATCGTGATAGATGCTTATGATAAGGAAAATCTAAAGGAGAAATTGATTTTATTTCTCTATGATGGATTAACTTACAGACTACTGATACTGATGTGCTAAAGAAGTCTGCCAGAGAACTTCAACATATTCACTATCTTCTGGAAGTAAAATTTGATGTTACAAGGAGATGGTCAGAATACATTTTGAAGGCTATAAGAGATCTATTCAGAATCTCTGATACAAAGACTTCTCAGTATATACCAATGATTACTGAAGATGATGGAAGAGAAATTCCTATGCTGAAGAATTCTGCCAAAGTGGAAGTTATTCTGAAAGGAAAATGCTTATGTTTTAATGAAAACTCTTCACATCCTAGAGTTATCAGACTTGGTGATGGACTTGAAAGAACATCAATTCAAGCTCTCAGAACTGCCATTTATCAGATTGGTAATAGTAAAGATGAAGAACTGATACAGGTCAAAGCACAGTTAGTTAAAATTCTGAGAAAAGCCGAGACAAGCTGGTAAGAGATTTTGTTAAGAATCATTATGGATTCAGATTGATCCAGTGAAGTTGGTAAAGCTGAAAGGACTGTAAGTTGTAGTTAATAGTCTTATTAAACTCGTGTTGCATTTGAATTAAATGTTTTTGACATCATCAAATCTATTAACTTGTATATTTCGCACAATTTACAAGTTGGGGGAGATTGTTAGATATATTTGAGATATCATGTCTAATATGTTTCATGTTTAGTTTTCAGATCTTAACAAACAAGAAATATCAGTACTTACTGGAATCAGTACTTACTGGAAGTCAGAACTTAAGAATATCAGGACTTAGATTATCAGAAGATAATATCAGAAGATGGATATCAGAACTTAAGTACTGGAGGACTAACAGTTAAGGAAGGAAGTTGATTTACTGGAAAGAAGATCGAGACTAATACAAAAAGAAGATATGCATGGAAAGAGTTAGAGGACTGAAAAAATTGTATAAGATATTTGATTGATATATTTTAGGAGACAGGATTGTATTTCATATCAATTATAAGTTATCTTGTAACTGTGTACTATATAAACACAGACATAGGTTTACACTATATGTGTTATCATTATCGAGAAGATCATGCATTGTAACCTAGCAGCTCTCGTGATATTTGTTTATCACTGAGAGAGAACAGTTCCATTGTTACAGAGTTTATTATATCGAATATATATGTTTACTGTTACTTGTGTTCGAAATCGATTTGATTGTATTCTACACTGTATTCAACCCCCTTCTACAGTGTTGTGTGACCCAACAGCTATCCCTCAGCCTTATCACATTGCTTTACCCAATAAACAATTAATTGAAGTTACTTATATGGGCAATGTTATTTTAACTACATCCATAATTCTTAAAAATGTTTTACTGGTTCCATCTTTTCATTGCAATTTATTGTTAATTTCTAAACTTACACAAGATCATTCCTGTGTTATTTCTTTTTTGGAAAATAAATGCATTTTTCAGGATCAGAAGCATCAGAGAGTGCTAACTACTGGTAATCAACTTGAAGGTCTATACTATTTCTTACACGACTCTATTTCAAGTGCTTCAACATCTGTTCTTTCATCTTCTCTTCATAGCACTCCTGCTGTCAATCATGTTTCATCTTTTATTTCTAGTTCCAGATTATGGCATATGAGATTAGGTCATATTCCAGACAATGTACTTAGTCATATACCTATATCTGTTACTTTTCCTAATGCTTGTAGTAAAGAGTTTCCTGTTTGTCCTCTTTCTATAGACAAGAAGTCTGATGAACAACACCAATACTGGAAAGATAAGAAGTAAAAGGTTGACTTAAGAATTCATTGCCATTATCTGACCTTACAACCTTTAAAGATCTCTGATATTGAGTAGCAACATGTAATACAAACTTTTGAAATATGCTAAGAACATTCTGCTTATTAGGCATAAAAAAAACCCATGTTGCTCTGGTGATATCATCTACAATAGTCAGAAAGAATTTACAACCAGTTTTGGTTGCTACATGACATGGACCCCAAATGTCCATATGAATTAAAGCAAAAGATTCAGTAGAAACTGTTGTACTATATTTGGGAAAAGGGATTTTACATTGCTTATACACTACAACAGAATGCCAAAGTTGAAAGAAAACATAGAAACCTTTTAAAAATGACTAGAGTATTGAGAATTCAGTCTGGTTTGCCTACAAAATATTGGGGGATTGTGTCCTTACTACTACTTACCTAATCAATAGATTACACACCCATGTTCTTGATAATAAATCACCTTTAAAATGTTAAATTATAAGCTACCAGATTACTCCTTCATAAGAGTTTTTGGTTGTCTTTGTTTTGCTTCTGTTCATTCTACTGATAAACTTGATCCCAGAGCCATTAAATCTGTGTTTCTTGGCTATCCTTCCAATCAGAAGGGTTATAAACTTCTTGATCTCAACACTCATACTACTTTTGTTAGTAGACATGTAGTGTTCCATGAACACATCTTTTCATATCATTTAAACAATACTTCAAAGTCTGATTCTCACCTATATTCATTTCAAGATTGGTATCTTGCTAATCCTGATTCACCAACCATCTTTGTTAATGGTTCTACACCTGATGATGATTCTTCTTATCCATCACCTTTAATTTCTAACACTACTCCTTCTACTCCTACTGTTGTTTCTCCTGTACAATCTTCAACACTTTCTCTCACTTCTGATATTTCTAATACTGAAAAAGATGTACCAGCACATACTAGACTATCTTCTAGATCTACTACTAGACCAAAATGGTGGTCAGATTATCAGGTGGATAATAAGAATAAACAGTCTTCTTTGAATCTTCAGCCATCTAAAGCAAATGTTACTGCTTTTCTTTCCAAAGATCCTACTCATATTGCTTTATTAGCTAATTCTGTTAAGGTTATTGAACCTAAACATTATTATCAAGTTGTTTCTGATCCATTATGGGTAGAAGCTATGCAAAAGGAGCTTCTTGCTCGTGAACAAAATCATACTTGGGATCTAGTTCAACTACCACCTGACAAATATGCTATAGCATGTAAGTGGGTGTGGTGTATAAGGTGAAATATCTTGCTAATGGTGATGTTGAAAGGTACAAAGCTAGACTAGTACAAAGGGGTATACACAAACAGAAGAGGTGGATTACCATGACACATTTGCTCCAGTAGTGAAGATGGTAACTGTTAGGTGCTTATTAACTATTACAGCTGCACAAAATTGGATTGTAGAGCAACTTGATGTTAACAATGCCTTTTTACATGGCACCTTACAAGAGGAGGTGTATATGACTTTACTTTTGGGATACGTCTCTATAGCCTACTTTATTCCATTCCCCCTTCTTGCCTCTCTATGATTTCAATACCACTGGTATTCAGAATTTAGTTTGCAGACTGGTAAATTAAACTGATATGTGATGGACTTAGATTTCTACTAATTTAAGTTGATGAACCCTAATTTATACATACACACAGAGGTTGTATATCTTATATAGCCGTTGCCACATATCCACGTAGAAAAAATCGGACCGTTATGTCTACTCTGTCCAACTCCTGACTGTCACGTAATATTCCCGTTAAGTCAACGGCTCTGACTAACGGGCCTTTCATTATCATCAACTAGATTGATGCAAGTGAGGCCCCGATAACTAGAGTGTGTTTTCTGATGAGTTTGAGTTAAGTGACCACATCGATATTTAACCCAATATCTTGCTCCCTGCTTTAGTCTTAAAAATAATCCAGACAAAATTTACTTGGCCTGCAAAATTTCAAACTATGAATCCTTTTCTATAATTAACCACTTACAAAGGGGACTTGTAAAATGCGAGTTAATTTTTAGTCTTGGCATCTCTCATTTTCAGACTATTGTTATATAGTAATTCACAATGAGTGGATGTATAGCAACTTAGTCAATATATTTGTCTTTGAGCACTCATTGCATGTCTTTTACGAACCAGATTCTGAAATGTGACGAGGTAGACCTTAAATACATACTATTACTATATTCAAAAGTCCAGCATACACTGAAATAAAATTTATAAGTAGGACTTATTGAACTCTTAACCATTTCACCAAAAGTAGAAAAGCATTTCTCAATTGATTTACTGACAAAGTAAAAAAAAATGGGTTTTGGAATTGGATTCTGACATAATATGTTGTCAAAGTTCATATGCATATATATGGTATTCCACAAAAACTATTGACAACTCTATAGCTATATACACATTGTTAAGGAAAAGAAAGCGAAACAATTACCTATAGATATTTTGAAACATGTCCCCAATAAGACTATTTGCAAGCATAAACAGGAAGCCTGCCATTAACATACATGAACAAGTATGGTTAACCTAATTTATGGACATGCACAACTGCATAATACTTAGCCTTAAACCAGCTAAAGGTCTTATGCATCTAACAGACTTTTTCTTCTTTTAACATCTGATTTACGCCTACAGCTTAACTGATACATTCTCTCGTGAAAGGCTCAGGTCCCTCGTGATTGAACCAAGGGTTCATGTCATTTTTTGCGTGCATGGCGTTTCCTGGCGGCCAGGGTGATGTCTCCTTCGCCGTGAATATGTAGGAGTTAGATATTAACTACTAATCAAAGTAAAATCATTTGCGAAAAAATAGAATTAAAAAAAGTTGGAGATAGAGAGATCTTGTATCAACTCCACCCTAAGCTACTGTCTAATCTTACATATGTATTTCATTAAATAAGTAGTGAACAGATTTTAGTGAACAGAGTTTATATAAATGCACAATGCTAGAGGAAACTCTATGATATTACACAAATTTTCGTAGACTATAGGTGAAGATCTACATCTACTCCGTCCAATGCTGGCCTAGTATCGGATAATCTTGACTGCAAACTCTCAACGTCCAATGGTCCAATGGTGCTAAAATGATATGGTTGTCTGATGAAGAATTTGCTATGGTTTTGAAGAGGAATCCCAGATAACACTTGTCCAGGTGAATGTGCACAACCATCAACAGGTGATCGAAATGTGGCACCACCTGAGTAAACCATCGGTCCTGATCGAGTAGCATGGGCATTGATAAGTGGCAAAGTCACTCCTAGCCGTCGATGACGATAATCGCTGGCAAGCTGAGCCCTCTTTGATCTTTGCCTCTCTTTCTTGTGAGCATTTTGATGGCCACCCAAGGCTTGAGAATTACTGAACTCTCGCTGACAATATTGACATTCATATTTTTTGTTGTCGAAATCAGGTTGCTCTGTCACCGGAGATTTGTCGATGTCAGTGACCACAATACCAAAAAGCTTCACTACAGAAGATGAAGAGAGTTTATGGTCAGATTCATTAGTGCTATGCAAAACTCTTTCTGTCATCTTAGAGAAGAGAGAGTAAAAATATTATACATGCATGTAACATGTATTGTTCTCAAATTTATAGAGGATGGGTGTGACGTGAAATTGAATATTCTGAGTGTGCATGTTACACACTCAATAATGGTCTATTTCAGAATTCTTGTGCTGACCAAGCGGAAAGTGTCCCGCCCATTGTAAAAATTTAAATACTTACGCGATTATTATGAAAGTGTGAATTTTAATCCTCTGTTTATGTCAATTCGATTTGTAATTATTTTGTTACTAACAAAAATTATGCGTCTGATTGTTTTGTAATGTATAAATTAATGTTTAAGAATCTATGATACTTTAACAATGTACAACTAGCATTGTTTCATAGTAATAAACCGGTCACAGACCCACCCCTGATAAACGCTAGAGGGGAAAAGATGGGACATAAAAAACTTCAATAGCCAGATACTATTGCTCATCTGTATAATTGTTATCTTTTTTCTTTCCAATGTGGGATCGGTGATATTTCACAATATCTGGAAATCTTGCCTCTAGCATGTACATCTTATCTAGGCGCTAGAGATTCCTTGAAGCCTTCTTTTCAATTTTCCAGATTTCGCGTACACTTTGAAATAATTTCCGAATAAGTTGGATCTAATCCCTTGCAAACTTAGTTATTTCTCGCGATCTAGACATTGTTTTTTTTTCCTGTAATTTGATGCGATAAAAATTCTTCATAGATAGATTAAAGGTTAAGAGCATATACACCCATGAATGACTTTGATTCATCAATTCATTGATTCAATTGATGGAGTCAATTACTGTTCATAATTAATCAACTATTTTACTCAACCTTTATGCAGCTATATAACTCAATCAATTCATGAGTTACTATTTGATGGACCTAAAAAAGATTTTTAGAAGAGAGAATGGAAAAAAGAGACAGACAAAACCTTAAAATAGATTAAAATAAGTTAGTTTTGGTGTGAATAGTAATTGAAATCCGTGACTCCATCAAAAATTAAAGGAGAGTTTCATGAATTGATGGAGCATCACAAATTGATGGAATCAATTTACTCCCGGTGTTTGAAGATTATTTTAAACTCCATTGTTCATTTCATGAATCAAAGTTTGAAGCTTCCCGGTGCATATGCTCTAAGTGCCCATGTTCCGCAAACAGGGGCCGAAATGTTTCCTGCAATACTCATTCTTAATTGTGATGATAAAAGTATGAATCTATCACAATGTAGCTACACTTTATATTTCAAGTGTATGATAGTACTATTTGATGGAATTGAATTGATCAGCAAGGACTGACATAATATGTAGAGAGGTAGAGAATTGTACAGAAAGAGCTGAGAAATTATGTAAGTGGAAGAGTCGGACACGGAACGTGTCTTCTCTAAGTAGAGGACACAGATTAAAGGATTGGTAAGATGAAAGGACCGTGAATCAATAGGAAATAGACAGGGGGCTGTACTATGTTATGTGTTTTCAGGGTTTCTTTTTCATTGAATGATGTAGTACATTTCATGTTTCCTTTCAAGTACAAAGATTCTAAGATGAAAGGCCACATTTTCATGTATAACAATTGACTAATGCACTTCAACACTTGTTTGTGTATGCATATCTCTTTTCATCAAGTACGTACATCAACTAGTTGATTCAGCTTTTTTGGCAAAGCAGATGTACATGACTGTGCTTGACAGAAACACTAAGAACCAATTATAGTCCTCCTAATGATAATCCAATGTTTTAAGTGATATGAAGTAGTATATTATTGGTGGTTTGTAACATTGTAACAGGTGATGTGCAGTACCGTGAACCTGTGATGGGTGATTTGTAGCATTGTCACAGGTGATTATAGCAGCAATTGTGACCTGTGGTTTCTAGCATTATCATTGTGATAGGAGATTTGTAGCATTTTGACTGGTGATTTTTAGCTAATCTTACCGAGGCCTTACAAAATTTATGTATGCATTTTTAAATTTTCTTCTTCTGAATTTCGAATGTGATAATCAAGTGCATGATATATGGTCAAAGCTAGAAAAAGCAGATTGAAACATTTCTTATCTACAGAATTTCCCCTTTTTGCTTCAACATGACAACAAATTTGCACGAGACAAACTTTGGTGGCGAGGCGATTTTTCGTCCGAGGATCAGCTACCTTAGCTTAGTTAGTTATGCTAGTACTTAATTCTTGACCAAGAGACACCCTTCGGGTTAATATGAATCAGGACCACTGATTCAAATTACTATGCTGCTGTAGAGTAGAATCTTGTCATCCTTTTACGATCATATAAGTTGATGCATATTGATTCAGGTCTCATGAACAGTGATAAAACTGCAGACACATCTGCACCAAACTTTGATCACATAATAAAATGTATCTTTCATATTACTTTGTGAACTGCTTACTTTGAATTTTGAAGTTTATGGCTCAACTTTTTTCTTTCTTCCAAATTTGTGTGAAAAAGAAGTTTCAAAACTTGTTCAAAAGGGGGAATTTCATGTTTTGAGTCCAACTTATTACCACACTTTCTTCAGATTATAAAAATTTATAATATTCACGAGTAACATTAAAAGATCAAAGAACTAAGAAATGGTCCCCTGAATTGAATCTGAAAGGGGTGCATTAAAATGAATAGCTTTAATATCGTATTTCCCTGCAGAGAGGAATGCGGTGCAACCATTTGGAAAAGTCAAAAATATAAGGATACTATTGAAAGTTTTCTTATAAAATATTAACGGTGACTTCTCTATCAAGTAGAAGGGTACTGTTAAAAATTTTCTCACAAAATATTTACTGTGACTTCTCTGCCAGAATTTGTATACTTCAATTTGTTCTTATGTAATACTTCTCTACCATATATTGGCCTGCTAAACAATTTAACATGGTCCTTCATTAGGACGCAATTACATCAGTAAGATCCAATAATCTGGTATAATGCATCTAATTTATTTGCTCAAAAGATCGGTTTACACATTGTGATAACATTGAGTTTATGTACAATTGTCGTGTCAGTTCAAGCCCACACGGCCCACTTGTACAAGTGCATCGCATTGTTCCCTGCTGCCTTGTGCTGCAACCAACAGGTAAATATGTAGTAGTAAGTACTGATAGGGTATAAATAAGCTGGCTAAGACCCAACCCAGATCTAGGATAAAGCAGGCTTAACTGATGGATCAAGACCCCCCTCACCCAGTGCAATCAGGTGGAGAGTCCCAGGCTCAGGACCAAACCAGGACCTGGATCATCTCCCAGCCAGGGTCCAACCCAGGACCTGGATTACTTACCAACCAGGATCCAGCTCAGAACCAGGATCACCCAGCTAGGACATATTCGAGGGGGGTCCCGGAAAGCACATGCACCCCCCACAACCCGCCAAGGGAGGGTACGTGGGCACGCAAGAATAAAAGCTATCAACAACTAGCATATCAGACAAACACGGCGCGTGTCAGAATACCGTTGGGACACCCTGAAGGGGGTCCTTGCCTAGACACGTGTATGCAATCTACCCAAGCCCAGTGTCCTCCGCCTCCAACAACGAACGACCCTGATCTAGAGGTACCAACCCTTAAACCTTACCTTTGGGCTATATATACCCCCAAAGATGAAGGATTTAGGTGTTAGACACATTTCAAGCACACACACACTCTCATACACACACACAGCCACCCTTATCCTCTTTATCTTTATCTTCCCCAACCAGACACTTATTCTCACACCGGAGACGCCGCGGGGCTCAAACCCCCCTCCGATGTTGTTTTGCAGATACCCAACAGCAGCAATACCTCATTCACACCCAGAAGGTCCAAGAACGGCGTCGGAAGGAGCCGCCCCGCTCACCGGAGTTATCATTTGGCGCTAGAAGGAGGGGCGCTCCATCCTTGGGTCTCGGTGCCCCTGGATTCATCTTCATCAGCAAACTCTTAAGAGAATCCACATCTCAAACCTGTAAGAACACAAACAACCATACCCTCTTTTGAATATGAATGTTGTTCATTTAAGTCATGTTTGAGTGAGCCCAGCTGTGTTCATTTTTAAGCCACGTTTGTGTGTGCTATAGATAGCTTTGATTGTTTTTAAACCCAGATCTACTTTAGTTTGCATATTGTCTTTGTGATTTAGAGCATGTTGTCCTTGTTTGATAATATTATTAGCAAAACCTAGAAAGTTTGGTTGGTGTTATTTTGTAAAATGTTTTCCTATCTTCAAAAAAGTAACCTTAGATCCACATTTTTAGCCTCAAATCTTAGTCAATTGTTGTTTGCATACTTGTGGTAATGGCAAGAGCAGGAAAAAGTACGGCTGGTAGACCCTCTGCTAGTACCCAGGTCCAGGATCAGGACCACTCTCAGGCTCAATAACCTGGGGGTGACCGAGAGACCCGCCAGGAGCAACCATTGACACAGCATACCCCGGTCCTGGAAAGAATAGTAACACCCCAGGATCCAGCTCAATCAATATAAGTATACCAATGTTCCAGTGGCAGAGGAGCATATGGCCAACTTAACAAGCAATGAACTAGCTGAGGAAATCAGGCTCTACAGAGATGAACAAGCCCGGGCTCAGATAGAATATGAGCAAGAGGATGACCAAGAAGAATCTGGAGGCTCTCAATAATCTAGGAGATCTGTCTTTGACCGAATCGGAGCAAAGGGGAAGAAAAATTAGAAAGAGCAAAGTAAAAAAAGAAACAGAAGCAACCAAGAAGAAGAGATTGAAAGAGATGAGAGAGCGGATAAGGAAAGAAGAAGAAGCAAAGTTTGAGCTAAAGATTCAGCAAATAATGCAACTGGAAGAGGAGAGGCTCCTAGCTAAGGCCAAGGGCAAAAGGGCCCGGAGGGACCCCACCCCCGAAGGTCATTTCTGATGATGAGGAGGAGGGGCGGAAGGACATGAAAGATATGATTTATGAACTCCAACAAAAGATAGAGAGATTCTGGAATGGAAGTTGGAGAAACTCTAACACCCTTCAGTCATTCTCTCGAAGCCATTCCTCGATAGAAAAACCTCAAGCATTACAACTTTGATTCTTTTGATGGGCTAGAGGATCCGGAAGAACACCTGAATTATTTCAAACAAATCTCCCAAACATAATAATACAACGACTTAACAAAGTACATGTTCTTCGCTTTGACCCTCAGGGGGGGCTCAAAGGTGGTTCAGCAGGATCCTCTCAAGAAGCATCCACTCCTGGAAAGAGTTTCGAAAAGCCTTCCTTAGAAAATTCAGAGCCAACAAGACACATAAAATGCATATATGTCACCTGGAAACCATCCGCCAATACGACAATAAATCACTCTCAACCTATATGCGGAGGTTCTAGGAAGCAATCAACAAAGTCTTGAATCTTGATGAGCGGGAGGCACTGAGCATATTTCGAAGGAACCTGGATCCAGAACACAATGAGAGGTACATTGTAGAGCTGATAAACAAGGAACCATAAAGATTAGTTGTCGCCTACTCTATGGCAGCCAGATTCATCAAAGAGACAGACGTGCTCCGGGCTATGAAGATGACCCAGAACGGGGGATCCAGGAGTAAGAATTCCGATGACCGACCAAAAGGGGGTTACCATCAGGAAAAGAAGTTCAAGCAAAGCCAACAGGCCCCGCAGACAAATATGGTGCAAAACACTCCAATATTTCAAATATTGGGTCCTAAGACAGAATCTAAAAGCGATCCAGGTCCAACCAGGCAAGCCAGGGAGCCTAGGAAGGAAACAGACTGGACCCCACTGAACATGACTAGGGAAGAGATACTAAAGGAGATCAAAGGCAATCCATTCTATTATCCACCAAAGCCAATAAAGACCCCCCCCCCCGGAGAGCCGCCCTTACAATAGGCAATATAATTATCATGAAACGCATGGCCACAAAACTGAGAATTGCCTATCTCTCAAATACTTCATTGAAGACCAAGTCAAGAAGGGTAACCTAAATCAGTATATTTCTCGGGATACGAATCAGAAAGAAGAAAGACCAAGAAGAGGAAAGAATGTAGTGAATGTGGTCCTAGGAGGGTCCCACTCGCCTCCTAGGAGCCCAGGCTCAGGAGATAAAGTATTCTTCATCCAATCATACCCGGAGATGGTTATCTCATTCAGCAGCAAAGATTATGAAGGAGTCAATCCGAATCACAATGAAGCTTTGGTAGTAACACTTGATATTTTTTATAATGAAGTAAGGAGAATGATGATAGACAATGGCTCTTCAGTAAACATACTCTTCAAGCATATTGTGGACTGGATGAAGCTAGGGAGCGTACACTCAAATGAATGTCGAGAGGACCCCCTTTATGGGTTCGGGAATAACTTAGTCCCGATCCAGGGAACCTTATACTTGCTAGTGATATTCAGGTCAGCTCCAAACCAAGTCAGCCATGTGATAAAGTTCTACATGAGCAACACTCCCTCATCCTACAACGGCATAATAGGCTGCTTAGCTCTAACCAGGATACAAGCAATCACCTCCATATCATACTCGAAAATCAAATTCCCAAATCCAACAGAAATAGGAGAAGTTAAGGGAGACTATGAGGTCGCTGAAAGATGCTATAGCCAGGCCCTGGTCATGGCCGAAACTCACAAGACAACAAGAGAAAGGCCATAGTCCTTCGCAAACAGCAAAGCATTAAGAAACATCGCCCCACTCAAGGAATGATACAAGAAAGGAAGTCCAGGTTATAGAATCCAACCCGGATCCGAAAGCAACCAAGCCAGACTCGCAAGAGCAAGAAAGCAACCAAGTCACAACAGAGATTGAATTGAACCCAGGCCTCGGCCAGGGCAATCCTACCGTGCGAGCAACCAACCCTGAAACAAGTGAAGTAAGGGAAAACAACAAACAAGAGATGACAGCCCAGGGTCAAATCTTTATGAAGAAGAATACAAAAGCCCGAATCCAGAAATTGGTATCAAACCAGGATCAGGCAAAGATCGAGGCTGCAGTAGAAACAGAAACAATTCTAATTGATGGAAGCAATCCTTCCAAGAAGGTAAAAATAGGATCCGGACTCGGAACTACTTTCAGAGAAGACCTGGTGTCATTGCTCCGAGGGTACTCTGACATATTTTGTAATATCCCATATTTTCAAATATTATTATTATAATTATTTGGAATTATTTACGTGATTTTATGTGAATTTTAGTGAATTATATGATAAGTGGAATTGATGTTTGGGTGTTTATATGTGATATTATTTGAGTATTTTAATTTTTATATGTCCAGAATAAAATATAGATAATTGTGGTATTTTTCTGGTAATTTTTAGAGCGGTATATAATTTTATAATGATTTATGTATTTATTAATTATTTTCTGAATAATTATAAAAATATTTTATAAAGCCGGGAATCGTCCAACTTCAACCGTTTTTACGTTTTTACAACCCAAAACTCTTCCGAAAACTCCTTCCTAACCTAATTTGGTAATTCCGGACATTTTCCGTGTTTTGACTTTTTCGATCCGGATTACGGTTTGACCCGTGCGCGGCCCGGCGCAAGATTTTTGATACGATAACCATTTCGATAAATCAACAAAACCCGTATTCTCGAGAGACGGGATATTTTTACATTATTTTCGTATATGGTGTTTTATGAAAAGCCCGGTTTTGATGATTATCCAATTCTTGTATTAATTGTATTGCTTTTATAGTTACTTAGCGGTTAAGTAATTGTTATTCCCAGTGGACTAACAATGAGATTTACAGAAGGGGGGTTGAATGTAAATCTCAAAACTTTTTCAAGTTTTGAGCAGTTTCTAAGGCTAAGTGTTTTAGTGAGCAAATGTGTGTGAATTGCTTGAAGTTAATGCAGACAGATATATATTCAAACACAAATGTAAAGAACACAGAGAACTTAAAAACTTTTCTGGTGGATTTGTTATTCCACCAGAGATGTGTTATTTCAGAAAATCTGTGATTCAAAGAATTAAATCACAGCTGCTTCCTAGTACAAATTAGATGATTTTCTCTCTGGATTTTTCTAAACAGCTTTTGAAAATTCACATCTAATTACTAGCTACTACTTGGTTTATATATCACCAAGTTTACAAGTGAAGACAAAACTGTAAAATATAATTAAAAGGCTCTTCACATGTTTCTTCTTCATTTCTCTATCCAATGCAATTTGGGTTTAGCTGTTAATCTTTGAATACTCCCTTCTTTGCACTAGAATGGAAATACTGCATTTTCTTGATTCCTCCTAGAGGCTGGCACATTCCAGTTTGTCTCTGTCAACCCATGTGCCTCTGTCAGCTTATGAATTGTCACTATCAACTGCTATTGAACTAAGCATCCGTTGAAGCTTTCATCCGTTGATGCCTTATCCGTTGAGGCTTTATCCGTTGAAGCTTTATCCGTTGATGCATTAGCAGTTGAAGTCTTTATCCGTTGAAGCACTTATCCGTTGATGGATATTATCCGTTGAAGCTTTAGAGACATCCGTTGAAGCTTTATTTCTTATCCGTTGAAGGTCTTCAATATCAGTTGATACTTTTTCACTTATACAAAATTACAAGGCATGAAATATTTACAATTAGCCCTCCTATTTGCATATCCACTAGTAGTCAACATGACTGATAATTTCCTACAACATCTAAGAATTACAACTTGAATTCAGAGAATGAAATGTGCTACAATACTAAACTTATTGCTAAGTAGAGCTACTCCCTCAACGGATAGCCAAGATGGTCTTATCCGTTGAGGCTACAAACAGTAGATTTCTACTTAGGTGTTTTGTTTAACTTATCATCAAACTAATAGACATATTCCTAACAATCTCCCCCTATTTATGTCTACTAGAACTGTAGGCATAAATTTGGGTTTAGCTTGATGATAACAAAACACTTGACAAACATATTAACTGTAATAAAGCAGAAACTCAAAAGTGCTGCAAAAATGTGTATGCTGAGATGGAATTGAAGAATTACATTATTTCCAGAGGTGCTCCTTTAGCCTGAGCAGATTAATTTCTTTTCCTTTGATCCCTTGTTTTCTTTCCTAGCCTCCTGTCATTCTCCCCTATTTGAAGTTGAAGTTGTCTGTAGAACTCAGCTTCATCTTCTTCATTGATGTCCAACTTAAATTGCATATCCTTGAGAGTTTCATTACTGGCAATCTTGAGCTGATCTTCAAGTCTGAAAAATCTTATGACTCCTTTGTTGTCTCTGAACTCCATCAACCAATGAGGTGATTTGTGAACTGTAATTCCTCTTTCTTGAATGAGTAATGTTCTAGGCAAGGCATTGGTCTCCCACCAAGTCTTCCTTATGTTGGCAATCTTGTTGAGAATCTCAGTCTTGGTAGTCCTGGTAAAGCCAGAATCCCTTTTTATGGTTGAGTAGACTCTAACCAAGGTAGAGTAGCCTTCATTCAGAATCCTGTAGAGAGGCCAAGTTCTTTCCCCACTTCCTTTGTATTTGAACACTAGTCTTTCTGGTAGCTGTCTGTAGGCATCCATTCCCCTCACTTCCTCCAGCTCATCCAGATAGAGTTCAATGTCTGAAAATTCTTTTATGTCACAAATGTGAACATAATCATCCTTAGAGGCTTGTGGCTTGGGCTTAGGCTTCTGAGTGAATTTGATTGAGGTTGGAGGAGGTGTTGATTTGATTTTCCTTTTCTGTTTCTTTGGTGGAGAAGTGGTTAAGAAGGTGGGCAATTTGATGGTGTCCCGATCAATTGGTTCTTCCTTAGGAGTGATTGTTTCACCATGGATATTGATGAAGGGGTTAGGCACAATGGGTTCAGGAATAGAAGGTAGTGGTTTGGATCTTGATTGGGTTTCTTCAGTCTCATCTACCATCTTTCTTTTTGCATTGGCCTTCTTTCTGTTCCCTTTCTGCCATTCCTCTCTTTCCTTACTTCTTTCTCCCTCATCATCACTAAACATGTCCCCCATAACTACATCTTTACTCTTGTCTTCAATTTCTTTCTTTTTTTCAGCTTGACTTGACTTTAGCTGTTTTTCAAGCTTTGCTTGTGCTCTTTTGTCAGCCTTTAGCTTTTTGGCTTCTTCCTTCAACCTTCTGGCTTCTTCCCTCTTGGCTATTGAGAATTTGGGATGTCCTTGCATCACACAGATGCTCTTTCCCTCTCTAAAGATAATAGCCATGTTCATCCTTTCAACCACATCCATGGTCTCTTTGTGCTTTATGATACTTTCACCCAAAACCTTGTCTTCATCAGGCTTTGGAAGAGGAAAATCCACTTCTTTCATCTGAGCAAGGCTTAGAGGATTCTTTGTAGAGTCCTTATTGGATCTGTTGTTGGGCTTGAGAACCATAGGTTTCATATTCTTGGAAGAAGTTTCTCCAACCTTATTCTTCCTAACTGGCTTGAGCTCCAAAATGATTGATTCCACCTTTGTGCTATGCTTTACAGATTGTGATTTAGAAGCTGTAGAACCAAAAATTTGTTGCACCTTTTCATCAATTTTCCTCCTTTGCTCTTTGACTTGCAATTCAGCTGCTGCTATCTGGATTAGATCAATTCCATCAAGCTTTCCTTTGATTTGAATAGTTGGAGAAGTGGTGATGGCAGGAACTAGCACTTGAGATATTTGAACTGTTGTTGATGGCTCTCCTTCCCTTCCATTTTATTCTCCCCCTTTTTGTTATCATCAAGGGTAGGGGTCAAGCCTTGTGCTTTTGCCAGCTGCATTAGTAAATTTGTCTGAGTTTGTTGATTCTGAAGAATAGTTACCATAGAGTCTTTAATGATCTGAACTCTGTTTTCCAATCTGGCCAGCCTCTTGTCAGCATCAGATTCTTTCCTCAGTCTCCCCAACAAATCTTGCATAGTACCATAAGGCATGACTGAATCCAACTTCTCAGCATTATAGGATTTCAGATCAGCAATGTCCTGTTTGAGTTCATCCACACTTAGATTCTGTTTGAAATGCTGCAACTGCAAGAGATGCAGAGAGTCCAGATGAGCTTGAAGAATTGCCTTGGTACCAGCATCTGTAGTCTCCTGAAGGGCCTTCTGAATAGTCATTACTTGCCTGACCAAAGTTATACCAAATTCTCCTGGTGTAGATGCCTTTGCCCATGCCCAATCAGGTAGATCTGGAACTGGACTTGGGTCTGCTACTCCCCCTAAGTTCATGCTCTCATCCAAAGAATTAGTGTTAGGAATGTATGTGCATTAGTTTGATGATATGTTTAACAAAATACTTAAGTAGAAATTTAGTGTCTGTAGCCTCAACGGATAAGACCACTTTGGCTATCCGTTGATGGTGTAGCTTTACTTAGAAATAAGTCTAGTGTTGTAGCATATTTCAGTCTCTGTATTTAAAATGTAATTCTTGGAAGTTGAGAGAAACTATGAGTCATGTTGACTACTAGATGATATGCAGATAGGAAGGCCAATTGTAAATACTTCATGCCTTGTAATTTTGTATAAGTGAAGTGGTATCAACGGATGACTTAAAGACCTTCAACGGATGAGAAGCTAAGCTTCAACGGATGTCTCTAAAGCTTCAACGGATAAAGTCATCAACGGATAACATCCTTCAACGGATGAGTGCATCAACGGATGAAAGCTTCAACGGATAACATCCTTCAACGGATGAGTGCATCAACGGATGAAAGCTTCAACGGATGTTCTGATGATTAGCCGTTGATAAGGGGTAGTTGTACCTACAAACAGAGGCACATGGGTTGATAAAGACAACTGAGATGTGGTAGCCGAATTTCAGGAACAACAGAAAAAGCAGCCGTTCTTCTCTAGTACAAAGATGCAATAGTCAACAAAGTACTGGAGTGAACAGGAAAAGAAGCAAGTGAAGATCTTATTTTATTACTGTATTTTATATTGTTCTTCACTTGTACACTTGGTAATATATAAACCAAGTAGAAGCTAGTAATTAGAAGAGAGATTTTCCAGAGCTGTTTAGAAAAATATTGAGAGAAAATTCATCTAGTTTGTACTAGGATGCAGCTGTGATCAACATTGTTTAATCACAGATTTTCTAAAATACCATCTCTGGTGGAACAACAAATCCACCAGAAAAGTTTTTAAGGTCTGTTGTGTTCTTTACATTTGTGCTTGAATATATATCTGTCTGTATTAGCTTAAAGCAATTCACACACTTGTTCTTCTTGAACACACAACTTTCATAAACTGCTCAAAACTTGAAAAAGTTTTGAGATTTACATTCAACCCCCTTCTGTAAATCTCATTGTTAGTCCACTAGGAATAACAATTGGTATCAGAGCAGGCTCTTGACATACAAAGAGTTTAAAGATCTTGGAATCTAACAAAGATGAGTAAGAAGGATATTGGAGTAAAGATCCCAGTTCTTGACAAAGACAGTTATCACCATTGGAAGGTGAAAATGCACCTTCATCTACTCTCCCAAGATGAAGGTTATGTAAACTGCATTGAGAATGGTCCTCACATTCCCCACAAAGTAGCAACAGTTGCTACAGCCACAGTTGCTGTTGGTCAATCCATTCCAAAACCTAGAGCAGAATGGACAATGGAAGACACAGAAGAAGTCCACAAGGATAAGAAGGCTATGAACATTTTGTTTAATGGTCTTAACATGGATATGTTTGATAATGTGATAAATTGCACAACTGCCAAAGAGGTTTGGGACACAGTTCAACTACTGTGTGAAGGTACAGAACAAGTGAAAGAAAACAAAATGCAGCTT